>NC_071296.1:10665000-10997500 GCF_027563975.2 Plodia interpunctella | reverse complement strand
CTCTCTTGAAATTGTTTTTCAATCTTTGTCAGATTAAATGAAAATGGTTTAATGATCTAGTGTTTGTAACGTAGTGGCCTAAATAGTCGGTGACGTCACACTGAGGTCGACGGCCCCACAAAAGGGACAAACAAGGACTGGACTTAATGTATTCAGCTGTCCAGCGGTTTGGTTAAACATCAGGATAGGTAAAAGCTGGCATCCATGGCTATACTGGATAGATAACAGCCTAATGTGTGGTTAGCCCTAGACGATGTTGTATAAAGGGACACTTAGTATCGGCAGCTGATAGTTACCAATGGCATTGCCAAGGAGGGTTGATATCAGACAGATGGCCGGTTGTAAAATCACAGTCTCTTCCACCGAATCTTCAAAATTGTTTGGTTTATTTGTTACGCTGGGAACTTGCAACGGTAAGAAAGAGAGACTGGTTAGGTGAGCGTAAACTGGAGTATAAACTTGCTTGTCATAAACATTTTTTGTTGAAAAATCTCAGGTTTGAGACGCGCATGCTGAAGTTACTTTCAACCTACGCAGAACATGGCAAAATATGCCATTTTATCTA
Source organism: Plodia interpunctella (assembly GCF_027563975.2). Lineage (NCBI taxonomy): Eukaryota > Metazoa > Arthropoda > Insecta > Lepidoptera > Pyralidae > Plodia > Plodia interpunctella. The sequence goes on along the minus strand of NC_071296.1, from coordinate 10,996,935 downwards.
ATCGGCAGCGTGCATGTTAAAGTTATCATCAAAGATAACTGGTTCAAACGTGGTATTCCTCGAAGCAAACTCGTTTTGAAGCACACCTAACTATTTGTCGAAGCACTCCTTTAGCAACTAGAAGGTGCACTACATTGGATGGGCTTCGAGGAATACCTCGTGCACCCCACAGAAGTCATATTATATTATAAATATTTGTAGTAGTTACGTGGACGGTAAGCTTTACCCAGTTGTTATAACTCTAACAAGACGCGACGTTGCCACGAGAAATCTTCTGCGCCGCCGCGCGCCACCCTCAATTTTACCCCAATAATAATCCCCAAAGGGGATTAATTTTCTCGTTAAATTATCCGCGTGGGTTTTTTCTGGAATTGTACAAACAAAACGGAGTGCTTCGTTTACCGGCCTTTTTGTGTATTTTTTAATATTTGTATATTTTTTATAATGAACTCGAGGCCGCTGTGTGAGTCGTGAGAAACGCAGATTTTAATGGAATCGAATGGAATTCCGCCTGTTTTCCACGAGGCGGAGTTGTTTCGATCGCTTACCATAAATACTTCATTACTACCAATGAGACGCCAGCGATACCGCATTGTCTATGGCATCAAACAGACCCTTGATTCACCAACGCATGTGCCTTGATTCTACTACGTTAATATATAAGAGTAGTTGAAGCTACTCTTATATATTAACGTATGATTATATTTTACTTTATGAACTAAATGGTTTTTTTCAGAGTCTCTTGACATAGGCATATTTTTTTGCTTAAAAGATGGCTAAGTTTAAGTTAAAAAATGTTGTTACCGAATAAAAATAGTTTATTTTTTATTATGATTTTGATGAAAAATCAACGGCTTTTGTTCCGCTATTAATGTAAATAAATTATCATTCATTCATTCAGAGAGCTATAGCACCTGCGCACTGAAGGCCACAGATATTGTGATTTGCTCTCTTGTTCTCTTGATTAGCCAGTCTAAAAATCTCGAACAAAATCCTCGGTACAACAGAAACAGAAAGGAGTGTTGTTGGTGACATTTTAAATAATCTATACTATTATTATAAAGAGTATAGTAGTAAGCGTTTGTGAGTTTGTATGTTTGAGGCAGGTAATCTCAGAAACTTTTGAACCTATTTAAAAAATTCTTTCACCATTAGAAAGGTACATTATCCAAGATTGCTATAGGCTATATTTTGTGTCATAATTCCCGCGTGAGCGAAGCCCCGGGCGACATCTAGTAATTAATGAATAATCTTTATTTCCAGACACTGTAAGTCCGTTACACATTTAAAATTAAAACTGCACTATATATATATATACTACCATATACTACACTATATAATAACATTTAAAAACACAATTAATATAAACTCGCTTATAGCGACACTGAACGTTCAACAGCCCGAATTAAAGAAGGTGATACAAAAATATCTACGACCCTTTAAGCTGTCGTTCGTCTAAAAAATCGTGTCTCAAATTTATTTTCACTTAGGGGATAATTGCTTTCTTATAAAAATAATGTTTGTTTAAATTGAAACCGAAAAATTAACACAAATATTTTTGCGAACATACAAAAAAAATAACAGTTTACTTTTTAACGATAATGATGTCTATTTTATCGAAGCGGTGGTGGTGTAATGGTCAAGACCGCCTGTGGACCGGAAGGTCCCAGGTTCGAATCCTACCCGTGCCAAATAGTTTGAATTCAAATTCAAAATTATTCAATTTAAGATGATATACATCACTTATTGACGTCAAAAAATAACTTACTTAAACTAAGTCTACTGCCGGCTTCCAAAGCGTAGGTGAAGAAGAAGCGGCGCAACAAACTTCACCGCAGCCTTTTCTCCAAGGACGTCAATTAACAAATATAGGTCTTATACATATATTAAAAATTAGGAGGACGAATTTACATCATTATTAAAAATGTCAAAATTTGAATGAATAAATAAAATAAAAGTTGTATTTTCAATAAAATTATTGAAAATTGTCACACAAAATATATAGATATATATATAAATAAAAAGCTAAATATACAAAACGTACGTAATAATGTCATAAATCAATTCAATTATCAATTACATATGTTACCAGTCACATATGTTTGAATACCAATCTGACTCATGTTTGATAGTTTTAAACTACCATCACTTGCTTCCGATGAGGGAAAACATCGTGAGGAAACCTGCTCTTTGGTTGACTATCAACTTGTGTGTGAAATGGAGACGGTAATGGCAAACCAATCCATTAATAATGGCAAGAAATTCCTTCCATTCCACGTAATGACCACGACCCTCAGCCATGAGGAATGCAACTATGAATAGGGAGGTAAATAATACATTAAATATATTGGGATAAATACACACCACATTGAGATAGCCCCAAAGTAAGTTCGAGACTTGTGTTATGGGATACTAACTCAACGATACTATATTTTATAACAAATACATATAATAGATAAACATCCAAGACCCGGGCCAATCAGAAAAAGATCATTTTCCATCATGACCCGACCGGGGATCGAACCCGGGAACCCTCTCGGTTCAGTGGCAAGAACTTTACTACTGCGCCACCGAGGTCGTCAAATTGTGGCATTATACCTTTGCCATCAACATCCCACAGCACCTATGGACCCATTTATTTGCTAAAATTACAATCCTATAATTATTATAAAATAACGAAAGTCCAGCCCTCACAGGCTATAGAGCTAATTTCAAAGTTCGAATTCTAAATTCAAAAATGACTTCCACAGGGACCACAACCACGACCATTCGGAGAACGACCATCGTTGGTGGCACAACAACGATTTGGCCCTGAGCAGGATGACACGTGACGTCAGAGAAACCACGAAGTACATCGAGACAGCGCTCGTCATAGACAAGGCTATGTTCGACAGAAGGAACGGTAGCACCAGAGCTGAGGTCGTCCACGATGCTATACAAGTCGCTAATATCGCAGATCTGGTAAGTCACGCCTTTTTTATCTAAAGAACTGCGTAACAGAAAGCTTAATATGTCTTGAGTGGATGGATACACTTAAGTCATCTACGTATGTGATGTACATGATAGATTGACTATTATAATTTGAACGATTTTTTTAATGATAGACTCAGATAAAAAATTTTGTGAGATGACAGTATGCTCTACATTTGAATTTACCCGTAGACGGTGAACATGTAGAATTAAGTTTTTCTTTTAACACCACATTGTAAAAAAATGTAAACTCATGTTTTTTTTGGAAATAAATAATCTTTGTCTTTTTCTATTATAAATAAAAAAGTGTGTGCTTAACTGTTCGCCAACTTCTCTTAAAAGCCTATGTTTTATGGTATTAAACCATAGACCATATATTAATATGGAATACCATAGAGTATCACGGGTCTACACTATTACTATGCGCATGTCAAACTCCATTTTTCTGAGGCCTGGTTATCACGCAATTGAAGTTCATCTTATTAATTTTCTCCAATTTTATGATCATGGTTTAAAACACTTTCTACATTGACAGAAAATCGCAATCAACAAAGTTCAATCGAATTTATTTTCGACGAAATGACGTCAGTAACATCCAAAGTCATGGATTTTTCGAAAGAAGGAAAGAAAACATTTATTTGCCAAAAACATGAGTACAAATAGACAAATTAATGTCAAAATGAATTAAACCTACATGTTTTACCGAATATAGGTATGTTTCTTTTATAAAATATTCATAAGTCTGTCACAAGCTTGATTCGCAATCTGTAATTCCAAACATCTTTCTAACATTTACTATAATCTCAGTAGAAAGTCAATAGTTTAAAACAAACCCACATAATCCCTGAACTCCTTCAGAAATTGCTAACAAAACCTTCAGAAACTTTCGGAGATAACACGCCACCGACGAACACATATCTCAAGAATGATAATGCTTGAACATAAGTGATCGGGGAAACTTCAGCCCACTGAATTAAGAATAATAAAGCAAATGGAAGTACAATTTTTACCTCTATTATATTCTAACTCGTATTCAGGCGTTTAGCTAATAAATCTGAGCTAGAGTACATTTATTTACAAAGTACTAATGGACACACTACCACCGAACTGAAACAGATGTAAAATTACGAGCGAGAAGAACGTGCATTGCCTACTTTGTATGGGATCTTTTTATTACAGCAAGGAAAAACCACCAACGTGCGTCGAAATTTATAAAATGTTTGAGCGTAGTTCCTTTAAGGTTAGCCTAGAGTTTTGAATGATTAGGGCTTGATGATTAATTATTATGGATGATTATGATGGATTGATTATTATCTCTCTCTCTCTCTCTCTCTCTCTCTCTCTCTTTTCCGCATGTTCGCAGTTGCGTTCGGGGCTGTGACACAACGAAGCACAGAGATTCGGCTGTGATTTATGACAAAAGTCAATTGCCTGACGTCTCTGATTGCCTATTGATGCCTAAGTTGTGTCCCCTAATCGTACGACATTCACGGAAGGTTGTGAAGTGGAATCGGAATTTTAAAGCGGAATTACACGCCACAGATGACGACTGTTATGCAGTCTGCTTGTTACAAATGGCGAAGAAATAACTAGTGTTTGACACTTCTACTGTCCTATCATTCCAACTTCTGTGCTTCGCCCGCATTCTATGCATATGTATTAGGTATTTATCCAGCGAGGTATCATACATATGGATTTCAATTGATGAATTAATGAAAGTGAGGACTGGGTTCTGATTGCTTGGCTATGTTGATAGTTCTAGATTATTCCCCCAGTCTGAATCATCTTCAATTATGTCTAATAAACGAAAGTGAAAACGTAAATAAATAAATACTTAAATGTCTAAACAGGTAAATTGTTTTAGTCTTTTCTCTTTTCTATTTATAAAGCAAAATTCGAACCAATTATTTGTTCTCAGGTGTTTTAGTGTATATTAAAAAAAATCCACAATGGAGATAATAAAAAAATAGCGAAAATTTATCTAAATAGCTTATTAATTACACAACTCATCTTAAAAATCATATATTTAAATGTCCACAAAAATAGCAAAAACAATCTACAACTTTTTGGAATAAAAAACATCGAATGTAAAATTTGGTTGTTTATTTAAATATATCCTCATTGTCCTTGAGAATAAGAACAGTCAAAAGTATATATACAAAATCCAAAAGCATTACGAAACTTTTACTGTTATTTGTGCCATCACATTCAATGCATACTTCACTGGAATGTGTCTCATAAACATAAACAAATGACACACGCGTAACGAGTGTAAATCCGAAAGCAGTGTACTTCAAAAACGTCACTTGTTTATCCTTAGCCTCAAAGTGTCAACCCTAACATCATTACAGCTGGGCTCTGTAATCCCCGCTTTTTATCGTCTTGAAGCGGTCAACTCTAAGAGTTTAATATTGTGTATAGGATAATACATTTTATAATGTAGACAGTAAGGTCTAGAATGTGTTGTGTGTAGTTTTCGCGGTCTGCTAAGCTTTGACTATAATAGTGGAACGGAGTAAATGGTTATTGCAAAATGGCGCATAGACATGCGGTTTGGGGGAAGGCTGGTTTTATCGAGCCCGCTTTGTCCGCACTATTCGCGTTGCGAATTTTTCCCACCCCTATTTTTGTACTTTTTTTCAAGGTTGTATGATTGTGTGTTTAAGTGTATACTTACACACAGGCTTATGGAGCGTCTGAATTGTTGTGTTGGTTTTTCCTGTACAATGCTGTATGGAAGTTTGACTTTATTCATTTTGGGTATTATATAATTTCGTCGCCGGTGGAATTTTCGCTTAAAGAGAATTTATTTTTTACTTTTTTTTCCACCACTTGTGAGTTGTCAAATTCAGATTCAAATCATTTATTCAGAAATTAGACCTTCACAGACACTTTTTCTCGTCAATTTTTATATTTATAGTAGTATAGCAATCTATATAAAGTTATAGTTGTATAGCAATCTGATTCGCGTAGTTTTCATAGATCACGACGTACTTCCAGTGAAGGAAAAATATCGTGGGGAAAGTCTGCACTCTATCTGAATATCAATTTTTCAATTATTCTGTGTCTATGTGACGAATTGCCACTTGATAACGATAGTAAACCTTATATCAGTTAGGCGACTTAGTCAGGAATAATGTTATTAATATCACATTTTATAAGAAGACAAAGAAAACTATGTAGCCAAATGACATTTTCATGAGCATGAGGTTATCTCATACTAAGCGGCAAGTTGTAAAATCGAGCACACGATGGACATAAAATATAGCGTAATATACTGTTTCTTATATTGTATTTGTAATATGTGTTTCTCTTTCTCGTATGAGCAAAATGAGAGAGACAAAGTTTATAGCTTTCTCTTTCGACGGTCGAATTACAATCATACCATGAAGTCAATATTAATTCGATTTTCAACTTCCGCATGTTCATGTATTGAGACCTTCAAGGAAAGAGTCTATCGCTTTCTGAAAAAGACGGCATCGCAGGTTGCTGTATTCATGTGCAATGAAATCATTTATAGGTACATAACATTTTCTAAATTAATTAATATTTTACAAAAGCTACAAACAATGGGACGGGTAAAACTAAAGCTGTGTAATGAAAACCTTAAATTCCTAAAACGTGATAAAAATTCTTGTCCGTAGTACTTTCGCACGCTGAACACCCGTGTTTCCCTGGTATACATCGAGTCGTGGCAGAGTGCAGATCAGGCGGACATAGACAAGAAGCAGGACATCACCAGAGCGATCCTCAAGTTTAGCGATTATACAGCCAGAAAGCTGTTTAAGGTCGAGAAAGACACTACTCAGCTGCTTACGTGAGTATCCATTCTATTTATTATACAAATAAATATACAAAAGACACAAGACGGAATAATCGCTAAAACGATTACTTCCATTCAAGCTTAAGGTGGAAGGGAAAATATACAGAAAAATATTTATAAGAATCTGGAAAAAGATGTTATATATAAACATCAGTAAGCAAAAATTACAAAGACAATTTACGTGATTACGAAATAAATAATTGTACACCTAATTTTCACCGAATGCATAATTTCCATATTAATGTAGGTAAAATCACGTCCAGTCGCCGTCGTGTCGACACCATTAGTTAAAATGACAATCTGTGTTAAGTATATATATATATATATATATATATATATATACTTAATATATATATATATTAAGTAATAAATGAACTTCATTCATAGATATACCAATTTTATGCATGGATAGAACACATTTTCAATTTAAATCTTAGTCGCAAAGTTCAATAAACTTTCTTCAAGGGTTGTGAAATTTGTAACTTAAACCATAATTAACAGAAAATACACGTATTTTAAAAATAAATTGGTACAACTTGAGGAAAATCATACATAAAATGTTACGTGCTAAAACGGACTGCAAGATTTCAAAACTAGATTTAATTAAGACACGCAAACAGCTACACGGATTTGCGAATTTTTGCCGAAGCAGCGATATTCAGAAACAGCTTACATTCGCTTTGAGCTAAGCTTCAAATAGACAACTAAACAGCTGGAAAATTCGTCTGCAAAGCGAAACGAGTTCCGTTTTAATTTGAGCGATAAAAGCCGCCCGATGTGGTCTAGGGTTGCCAAAATAAAATACATATTTTGCATATTTTTCTCCCTTGTGTCGGGTGGGCCTCATTTTGCATATTTTCTTGTCCCTTTCCTATATAGTACGTAAGGTATGATAATATTTGTCATCCTTTTAATATAAGTATTTTTGTATATAATGAAAACTTACCTACCGATATCAGATTACTTGTCTTGCGGACTTAAAAAGTGGTAGGATGTTTATGAAGATTTATTTAATCTAAACGTTTTAATATATTGAAGCAACATTTTTTTATGAGCTTTTGTTTATGTCTCGGGTGGAACCTTGGAACTCAAGTTTGAAGCAGATATCTCCAACCGATTGAGCTAAAATTTTGTACACACGTTTAGTTTAAATGACAATGCATTATTATGATAAGCATGCCCTGATGGTTTGCCCAGGAACAGCACCAGACGTGGGAACTCCGCAACGGTTTACTGCAATGATATATGATTTTTTGTCACACTTGCCACCGCTCCACCGCACCACCAATTTAGAAGTACAAAACCAAAAAACACTCTTTGATAATCATTAGTATTCGTATATCAATAAATCACCTGACAACCCTAGGCAAATCCAAATATTTTTTAAATATGATTCAACAACATAAGACTCAAATATTCCGCCCGTCGAAATTCATCGTGGCGCGCTGTAATTTTAACAAATTAGAAGATAGATGCGAATTGGCGATATCTGGACGACCGACGGGGAAAAACCGTCATAATCGACGTCGACATCGACATGTCGATGAAGACTGCACAACTTGTACCTTTGGATTTTATTGTAAGTCCAATGAAACGTATTTTCGGATTTGGAATTTTCCGTTGGAAAAAGCGAATGTTGTAATTGATATACTGTTTTCATTTTGGACAAAGTGAAGCGAACTTTTTTAGATACGGAGTTCCTTTTTCGTATGAGTTATTTGAATCTTGTACTGTGTAAGTTTGTGTTAAATCCCAAACCCAGCCAAAGTAACTTTGTTTATTTATTACTTCTCCACGCAACATCTACTCAAGCGGTCTTCGTAAAATTTTACATTCATGTAATTAAAGTATAGAGAAGGAAATAGGGTCTCAATCATTTTTGACCATTCCCGTGGGAAATTTACACGAAAGCTTTTTATGGTGCTCAAAGTAAAATATTGTAATTTATGTAGTAATTGTTTCTTTATCTAGGTATAGTTTAGTGTCCATAGATTGTTATCAACCTGAGTAACTCTTATGATGTGTTGGCTTTTTATTTCTATTATATCAAAAGTCAAACGAATTAAACTCTTCACTTCTATTTTCGTACACAAATCCATTAAAAAACATATCTTATTACCAACATAAAATAGTTTAGCTAACTAGTTTTTTGCTCTAAAATATCGACTTTCTCGTCGATGTATCAGGAACGGAATATTTTTTGTAACAAATTCCCATAATTAATTACGACTAAACAAAGACTTTTGTTACCTTTTTAATACACAGTCGGGGTTGCCGCTATTAAAAATCACGCCGCCGCCATATTTAATTTTCGCCATTGTGAAGGGACACACATGCGTTTAATCTGTTTTATGGCTATATAATGGTCGTATAGAGTCGTTTATAATTTCAGGGCTCCAAAATTAGGTAATTACTTTACAAGGATTTAAGTTATGTTATCCAAAACCGTGTTTACCAACATCAAAATCATATTAAAAGATAATACATTGTTTTACTAAAGCCAGATTTTATTATATACCTAATGCGTTAATGATCCGTAACTATTTAATTCTGACTATGATTGTAAAGTCGAAAGTAAGTTTGTTTGTTTGTTACATCTTCACGGTCTACTCTACTCAACTAATTTTCTTGAAATTTTGCACAGATGTAGTTTATAGTATGGAGAAGGTAGGGTAGGTACTAGATATCTACTATTTATCATAATATTTTTTGTCCTGCAAAAGGGGTCTGGGGATATAGTAAATAAATCACGTCGAAATAAAATATTTAATTTTATTTTGACTAATTTAAATAAATTTTTCAGTGGTATAATGTTCCCGGGAGGAGAGTCCGGTATATCGGTGCCAGACACGCTGTGCACTCCTAAATCCGTAGGTATATCTGTTGACACCAACACGTATGAACCCCACCTACTGGCTGGCACCATGGCACACATGATTGGACATAATATCGGTGAGTTTGATTTTTTTTTGAGCCGAAAAGTAGCTTAATTTCTTCAAAAGTTCTCCCAGGTAATCCATATTTATACAATAAATGAAACTAATTTATTATAAAGTGAAAAGATTTGATCAAATATTTATTAGGTAATACAACTCAAAAACTACTAGACAAGTATTTACAAAATTTGGCATAGATTAATAACATAGATTATCGTTTATCGCGAAATAAACGCAGATGTAATAGAAGTAGGCAGGCGGCCACTAGTCAGCCAAATCTTAGAAATTTTAAGGTTTATTTTCACGCGGATCCTACGCTTCGGGCCAAGTAACAGCCAAGAATACAACCTAGAATACTGGAGGAAGAGGCATAAAGAGATATGTTTATTAATCAATGTAAACGTATGAATGAGAAAAAGAGAAAGATACATTAATAATTAAACTTTTTCCGCAGGAATGGGCCACGACGACGGTCGAGAGCAGTGCTTCTGCCGCGACTGGCACGGGTGTATTATGGCGCAGTCGATTGTAGGGTCAGACAATGTACAACCCTACAAATTCTCCGACTGCTCCAAGAACGACTACATCAACGAGCTCAGGATCGGACAGGGCTTGTGCTTGCTCAACAAGCCTAACGAGGTGAGATCAGACAGTGTACGAACGTATTACTTCTCTAACTGATTCTAGGATGACAATAAACATGTTCTTTGTATCAACCTAGGTTTTTGCTTGCTCCATAGGCCTATTATATGATCAGATAGTGTGCAATATGTTCTGAAACTGCTCTTAGAATTACTATATGCTTAGGGATCAAACTCAGGATTCAATTTTGTAAATAGAATAATTTTGTATTTTTGTAAATAATGATCTGATTTTTTTTTTACAATCATATTCATTTAACTATATTGTATAAAATAGAAGCTAGTTAGGTAAAGATGGTATCGTGATGCGAATGGTGTTCGCACAGCTCATATAAATTGTATTTTACTAAACTGATACAAAAGTAACAATACATATGTGCATTAATTCGTAGCTACGATCACTTGTTGCCGCTACGAAATATCGTAGCTGCTACAAACTCTCGTAGCCTTCGTAGCAGTCGTTGTAGCAGTATTATACAATATTTTGTTAATAAAAATTGTACAAATGTATTTATTCGGTTTAGTCAATCGATTTTTAATAATAATGATTTTTATTCAAGTAACAGAAAAGGCATTTTTGAACACAATTGATATTAAATAATTGTTATATAAGAAAAAAAAACGGATGCAATATTAATCCTGCGAGGAAACGACCAAAGATATTCCACCGACTCTAAAAAGCAATATTCCTTTGATCCCCAAAAAAGAACTGATATTGTCCTCAAACTTATAACAATAGTTTCAATAAACATAGTTTCCCCATTTACACATTACCAACTTTCATCCACTCCAAATAAAATATGAACTTATTTGATTATTTTGTTCCATAAAGGTCAGAGGTGGAAATTTTATTTAGCCAAGTACTGGCCGAAAATAAAAATGAATAAGTCATGAATGGCCACGAATGAAATACAAATTTCGAACACTATAATAGTAAACACGTGATCTAAATTCAACTGTGTTCAAGCGTGTATGAAGCGCGTTGCTACACAAATGGCCATATTATAAAAATATATATTTTTTACTTTATTTAGGTAAGAATCCAGTGACATTATAAATTGCTAAGCTAAACTTATATTAAACTAGCGGCCCGTTCCGGCTTCGCTCGGGTAAAAACATAATAAATTATACACCTAAACCTTTCTCAGGAATCACATTATCTATTGGTGTAAACAACATGAAAATCTGTGCAGTAGTTTTTGAGTTAATCGCGAACAGGCAGACAGACGCTGCAGAGGATTTTATTTTATAATATGTAAGGATAATATATGAAAGTAACCACACAACTGTCTTTGTTGGCAATGGATTATATAAATAAATAATTAATTAATCACTGTAATTGATCAATTTCACGATTTTATATTTTCACTTTTCATTAAAATGTTAAATATATTTGACACGGCAATCAGAATTTTATACAATCAAGAGTAATATAGAAATGCTATTTTTGTGTCTTTATTCGATAGAACGGACTTCCTTAACGGGCCAAATCTTTGCTAATTATGAAAATACCACAATGACAGCTGCAGTTTATATCAACTACATAAAAGGTGTTCAATGTAGAGTTGTCCATCACTTTCTAAGTTTCGAACTCGAGTTCCACGTCACCGGCATCGTCCATTAACAGTCAGTAATTCAAAACAGATCTTAACGTCGGAAATTAATCACGAAATCAGAAGTGGGAGCATTGTTTGTCGCGGCCAAGTTTCTTGTGGGAGAGATATAAAAACTTTGGAGGAGTTATTATTATTGAATGAATGATTTTTTTATTTATAAGTAACAGTATATAATTAATAATATATAATTAATAGTTCGTCAGGTAGAAATACATAGTTGTAGCGTGTGGTCCCGCCCTGTAATAGGACCACTCCAAACCCTTCCGTGGATGTCGTACGAGACCACTAAGGAATACGTGTCTTAACAGCTGATAGGAAACAATAGCATCCCCAAACAGGGTTGACGTCAAGCAGGCAGCCTATTGTAATAGCATAGCCAAATCTACAAAATTTAATTCTTGATTTTTTACGCGAACCCTGATCTTTGGGCATCACATCTCCGAATACAGCGGGAACACGCGAGGATGACGAAGAGACATTCTTGTTAATTACATATTTAAAAAATGTATTTTGAGTAGATATTCTATAATGCAAATTGAAGCATTTGATTCTACATACCATTATTTCACAGTTGGCACAACCAGCTAAAATCGCACGAACATAAACATGTCTATATCATTACTCTCAACTTTCTACACTCCAAGACTTGGCCCACTCCTTTAATAAAAGTTATGGTAATGCGGCCTGCCCGCGCTGAGAATTATCTGTTCGTTTGCGAATATATAATAACATCGCCGAGACTTTATTGGAATAAATTTACATAGCACCGAATAATAATACGCCTCCACTCCCGATTCGATTGGGCGCGCTTACATATTTATCAGATGATTGTGTCTTGGAAATAAAGTATTGTTTCGTTTGTAAAACGAGACACGTGTTAGGACTTCTTCTCGTGTAAAAAAAAAAGATCTCATTATGTTGCCAAAAACTTGGCCCATGTTTCAATAACTATAAAGTATTTATTTGAATTTTTGGAGTTCACAGATACGACCATTTATAATATTAGTATGTTAACAAAAACTGCTCGTTTTTACATGACTTGAATTGTTTCCTTTGAAAGTATGTATTTTTAGAGACATGACTTATTTTTTCACGCTGTAATTATATTATACCGTCAATTTTATATGATCTGAATCTGTGTATATTGATGGTTGACAAGCTCCAACTGAAAAAGAGATCTAATAAAACGATAGGAAGCAACAAGTTACCTCTCACGTTGATGATTTGATGATCTGTCCAATCGATTTCGCAATAGTGACCACTTCAACTATTAGCGTTTGCCGCTTGAAAATTACTTATGTAGCCAATTTTTGCGGCGAAACTCCATACACAGTAAAGGCACTGTGCGAACCAGAATATACGATCCCTACTCCCATCGCTAGTGAATATAACATGTTAGGTATTGTGTAACAATGTCATATTTTTGGTCTAGTTGGTGATCCACCACCAATGCGGAAACGGGCGTTTGGACGAAGGCGAGGAGTGCGACTGCGGGACCATCGCTGATTGCCAGAACTTGAACCCCTGCTGTGACCCCTTCACGTGTCGACTGACGAAAGAGGCCCAGTGTGCTTCGGGTGAATGCTGTGAGAGGTGTCAGGTGAGACAGTTAGTTATGATAGTTTATCCCTTAGTTTTAGTAGGTTCCTAAGATGTAAACCCAGCTGTGAACTCTTCTGGCAGAACTAAGGTGGCTCTGCTTGCTTTAAGCATTACGCAGTGAAAATGTCCGGTAAATAATGTAGATCGAACGGTGGTGAACATAGAGTAGAGAATACTTGTAGATTTCTGAAATCTGAAACCTTGTTTGATCCCTTCATCGGCAGATTGGCTATAAGGTCTGTGTTCTTCTGGAAAATACTGGAAGAGGTGCCGATAAGGTCAATTTAAAACACCTAGAACCTTTAGAGTTGTTAGTATTTATCTAATTACATACCAATTTCAGTTAAAACCCCGCGGGGTGACTTGCCGTGACGCGACGAACGAATGCGACCTTGAAGAAACCTGCACCGGTCTCTCTGGGACCTGCCCTCCTGACGCACATCGGAAGAACGGAGAAGCGTGTGACGATGGCAAGGGTTACTGCTTCTCGGGTCAATGCCCGACGCTGAACCTACAGTGCGAGAGGATCTGGGGACCAGGATCTGACGGCGCTGATAAGGAATGCTTCGAGCAGTTCAACTCCAAGGGAGCCGTGACGGGACATTGTGGAAAAGACAATAATGGGCATTACATGAAATGCGAAATTGAGTGAGTATTAATTTGATTTTTCTCCAGTTTTTAGATTTACGTCTGAATGTGATGAAAATAATTTAAATTTCACTCCATTAGAATGTCAGTATGATGAAATTGGTTAGTGTTTAATTGGTCTGAGCAGATTTAAATCATATTTATTTTATTTTCGGGAACATACGTTTTCACGCTATAAAGTACGTAGTATAAGAATGTGTCCATCGACACTATTAAGACACTATTAAGAGGGATGGCACTATGTTCATTTATGTCATTGTGTCTGTATTTACCACGGAATTAGCAGGTACTCCGTACAATTTACACTTTGGTTGTCAGAAAAACGTGTACGCCATTTTGTCTAGACGTCAGCGGCGCGCCGGTTAAATTGAACTTCAAAATTGACGGCTGCACTTCACCCTAATATTTTTGTCACTCCCACTACGGTTTAATATACTATCAAGTGCAATATACAACATATTATGTGTCGCAGGAACGTACGTTGCGGTTCACTCCAGTGCCAGCAAGGGAACAGGTATCCCGTGGTGCAGGGCCTGGACGAATATTACACCAGAACGGTTATCGTGGTCAAAGGCAATGAATTCGAGTGCAAGTGAGTCCATAAACTTTCGCGTTTCATTATTAGAAGAACGTCTGCCGTCATTAGAATTTCTAATTTTAAATTCTAGTGTTGTATTTATTAATAACTTACATGTTTTGAATTACTTCTGTTTACGTTAATGTACGTGTATTAAATTTGTTTCTGTTTGTAATACCCTGTTAAAGTAATCATTGTGAGTTCTTTTAAAAAGTATAGGTATATAAGTTTAGGCTATATCTCAGTCAAGATACACATTTGTGCTTCGTATATATTAATTAAAGATCCTTTAAAATTCCATACCTAAAAGAAAGTTATTCTTTATATCATAAAATACATTTGTAAAAAATTGTATATCATTCTCATTCAATTATCTATAGACATTTCAAGAAAGAGAAGAAGAGAGAAGAGTTTTATTATTATTATACAAAAAATGTGAACTTATTCACCCAAGAGAAGAGTCACATTTTCGGATATGTAACATTTAGAGAAGTTTTTAAAAAACAGTTTTTTTTTGTAATAAGAACAATTTTGACGATTGACTTTGAGAAAAAATGGTATTAAAAATCTTTATAGCCAGTTTTATTCATTGACGATCATCGCAAAAATTTTATATATATATAGACAAGACTTTAATAATGATGACATACAATGTAAAATTTTCCAGGGCAACAACCGGTCTTCCGAAGCCCTCGGAGATCGGGCCGCACGGTCTGGTCCGGGACGGCACGCCGTGCGGCGACAACCTGGTCTGCGTCAACCAAACCTGTACCTCCATCTTCCCGTACATCGACCACACCAAGTGCCCCACAGACCATAACAACAATGAGTGCTCTTCTAAAGGGGTGAGTTTTCACGCTTGCTCTTTTAATTTTTCCGCTCCGATGCGTCATGTACCGACTTTTTTTTTTCATCTCATTACTAAGAAAGAATTATTTATTTGCGAAATATTAATAGGTACTGCAAGCAATTGACACCAACAACGACACGTTACCGACTTTCCATCATCCCAATATTTAAAGAAATAATTATTTATTTGTGAAATATATACATGCAACATATGTTCAATACATAAAAAGAATACATATGTTTTGATGTTTAAATTTATTATTAGTAGAATAAGATTCCACGGTATCATATATAAATAGATAACTAAAGTATTAAAACTTCGGTGTTGCCATTATCCTGCGTCAGAGTGTAACATAATTCCGTCACTTTTTAATAGTTTGAGTGCCAGCACGCGCGGCTCCGCTCAATTTTTAACAATATCAGGCCGTAACAGGTTTAGCCAACGGTATCCAATTTACTGGTATAAAATTCAGCAATATATATTTCTTTTTTATTGTCATAACTTTTTTTGTAGCTAACGTAAAGCCCGGGCAACTGGCAACATATTTTTTGACGCTTCCATATTCAAATTGCGAATTCGGATGTGTGCCACAAAATATATCGGCAAATGAGGAATACGACTATGAAGAAACATAGTATAAAACAAAGTCGCTTCCCGCTGCCCGTCCCTATGTATGCTTAAATATTTAAATTGACGCAACGGATTTCGATGTGTTTTTTTAAATAGATATGGTGATTCAAGAGGAATAATTAGGTATATAATTTATTATGGTTTTACACGAGCGAAGCCAGAACGAGCCGCTAGTCCTTACATATTGTAAAACAAAATCCTCTGCCGCGTCTCTCTCTGTTCTCGATTTCTGTTATCTGTTCGCGATAAACACAAAAACTACTGCACGGATTGTCATGCGGTTTTCACCAATAGATAGTGTGATTTCTGAGGAAGGTTTAGGTGTATAATTTATTGTGTTTTTATCCGAGCGAAGCCGGGACGGGCCGTATATATCAAATGACTGATGATAATTATTTCGACCGATGTCCAACACGCAAGTCCTTTATGAGATAACACCAATTGGCTTAACTTCGTTTAATTTCAACGCATATTTGCATACAGGTAATATCCGTCCAAATTGAAAATGTCAGTGAACCGGTGGAATGGACAAATAAAATTGGCATATTCTATTTGTTTATGGTCGGATTGCGCGCTGTGGTCACTGCATTTTATCAATTATACACAACAATAAACTGCTTCATTAATATTAAAATGTTTATCGTAACATGCATCGTTCATTTTAAACAGAATAAAAGTTATTTTTTTCTTTATATTTGGTTCTTTTTGGTTTTGAAACTAAATATTTCGATTCGTCGCCTTTTGACCACATCGATTGTTTGTTGTTAATTACTTTAAAAGATGTGAACACAATATATATTTTTTTACAAAATTGTGTATATTTCAGAAACGACTTAACCGATTTTGTTGCACCACGAACTCAAAAATGCTATTGACAGTTCCTACATACCTTTTAAATTTCATCAAAATTAGGGCAACTGTTCGAAAGTTATCGCGTTACAAACATACATACATGAAATGGATTTTTCCCGAAGTTGATTTGTAGACCACGCTCGCTTCGCTCGATCGCTCAAAAAATCTGCTATATGCATATTCTGGTCGAGAATATGAATATAGGATGCATCGAAATGGAGCTGCTCAACTCGGGCCCGCAAATCTGATTGCGCGCGTCCGATGTTACACGAGCGGCATCTGATTTGCCGCCCCTGCCTGTACAATCGTGTTACGCCTGTTTTCTTATTGAGGAAATCTACTGAATTTTATCTAAGCGTTGATTGGTAAAAGGATTTTCGGAGACGATTGCAAAAATTGTGAATTTCTTTTAATATTTCAAATTCTCTGCCCGTCTGATTGATAGATTGAATTGAGCCAGGACAATAGTAATTTGAAAGATACATACAATAGACAATGCTTTACTAATCTGTTTTCCGAGCGATTTGCAAGATTTGATAGACATAATCGGCGTGTGGTTCCGCCCTAGAACAGGACCACCTATATTCCTCCCTTATGTATGTCTAACGAAGCGACTATTATAGTAACTAATAATAGTTATTTTTATTGTGGTTTTACCCTGGCGATGCCGGGGCAACGCTAGTCTTTAATAAATTGTAACTAGTGGAACTTCTAATCCACAATTCCAATACTCGAAAATTAACTGCTCAAATTCGAGTCAGACTTAACGTATATAATGAGACGGAGCAAGTTCCGCGAAGTTTCACACAAATCCGCGAGCCGTGATTAGCTACGAACCTGTTCCGACCTAGTACGTACCTAGTACACGTACGAATACCTGTTCCGCTACTTGTAACTCCGAGTACTCTGACCAACTTCACTATTCGGACAAACATTTTAGATAATATTCGAATTTCAAACTTTGTGAATTTCGACTGTAATGTCTGTGCGTTTTGGAACTGTATTATTATAAAGATATTTCACATTGTTATTATATCTGTGGCAAAGACAGCACTAATATTTTAAATGAGAAATTTTGTGTGGATGTGTTTATGTATGTTTGTTACTCTTTCACGCAAAATCAGATCACTATATAGGGGTCTCAAACTTTATTGTTTCTGAAAAAGACACATGATAAATTCATTCGGGTGCAGACGCGGGCGTTATTGACCGAGCGAGCGAAACGAGCGAGCTCTACTTGGGGCAAAAATACATTTTTTGTATGTATGTATGTCTGTAACGCGATAACTTTCGAACCGTTGGTTTGATTTTGATGAAATTGAAATGGTATGTAGGATTTCTTAATAGAAATTTTAACTTCGTGTAACAACAAAATAGGTTAAGTCGTTTTTGAAATATTATCTATTATATAGTATCTTTAGTATTGCACCTTGGGATGTCGACGCGTGACGACGAAAAGTATTAAAGCGGATCCTGGGCTCCGGCGTTCTACGGCTATGGAAGAAACCGGGAAAACGCTCAGATATGAGAGCGTACGAGTATGTGAGAGCCTTGATTATGGATAGTATTGCGCGTACACTACATCTACGCTATCGACATAGTCCTATCGATATTCTAATTGAATTTCGCAGTCTACTATCGATAGTTCCACTGTCGATAGTTTGACGTGACTAACTGGAAGTTTCTCGTATCCGTGACTTGCGATCTGCACCTGTTTCCAGATAGAAGGAAACAATTATATTGTTACACTTTACTTGGGGGATGTGAAACTTTTGTTCATTTCACCCCCCGGGGCTTCGCTCCCGTAAGAATTACGGGATAAAAGTACTCTATGTGTTATTCCAGGTTATTATTCTACCCGTATACCAAATTTCATAACAATCCGTCCAGTAGATTTTGCTTGAAAGAGTAACAAACAAACATATACATATAGGTAAATCCTCACAAACTGTCGCATTTATTAATATTACTAGTTGTTCGCCGCGAACATAGACCTCGCGAACACAATAAATTTTCACAAAATTTTGAATATTTCAAAAACGACTTAATCTAATTTGTTGCAACACGAACTTAAAAATTCTATTGACAGATCCTACATACCTTTTCAATTTCATCAAAATCAGACCAACGGTTCGAAAGTTATCCCGTTACAAACATACACGCAAAAAATGTATTTTTTGCCCCAAGTAGATTAGCAGAGCTCGCTCGTTTCGCTCGCTCGGTCAATAACGCCCGCGTCTGCACCCGCCTGAATTACTCATGAATCTTTTTCAGAAACAATAATGTTTGAGACCCCTATATAGTGATCTGTTTCTCCTTATAATCAATCCAGCTCCGGACGTACAGTCCGATCTATGTCCTCGCTATAAGGTATTAGCAGAATCAATTTAGCTGAGAAAGCTACTACAAATTGCAGTGGTATAATAGCCACAAATTCGATGAATGTATAATTTGGAGAGGAGCCAAACTGCCCCGCAGTCATCTCGGATTAAAAACGATTGTACTTGACCATAGATTGAAAATAATGTTGTTTTTTAACTCTGAAACATAAATATCAGTGTTGCAGATAGTCATCTCAATGACTTATCTGTTTTGCTTAATAAAAACTTAAAATGATATGAATATAAAAAAACGCTTAAGTTGATAATGCTAATTAATTGGTAAAATTTAAATTTTCCGTCTTGTGGTTTGCAAAAATGACACATCGTTTTTCAACCCAATGGGGTCAGGATGTGTCGAGAATTCGATGAGCTGATACATGGTAACGTTGATCTTGACATTTTTCTCAGTGAAAAAAATCTTTAAACATAGCATTGAATATGTGATTACAAGAAATTTATTTTGTTCTTCTGTGTACAAAATCAAAATCAAATAATGATTTGATTTGATGAAGTGCCTGTGAAGGCCTAATTTCTGAATAAATGTATTCAGAAATTAGGCCTTCACAGGCACTTTTTCACGTCATATTCTAAGTTAAATGATGTTTACCAAAGCTACAAACTACTAGCATCTCGGAACGACCACTGCTGAGAAGAAATGCCGAAAGAAACTCATTCAAACAGTGTTGGTTCCTATTGTGCCAGAAGGGCTTAACATTTTTTAAATATAAATTTATGTATAATTTTTAATTTACACTTTATTGGATTATATATTAGTTTGATAATTATTGTTAAGTCAATATTCTGTACTTCATTGTCTGTAATCTGTTTGTGTGCCTTTTAAATAAAATAAAATAAAAATAAAAATTGATTTGTATTATAATCGAATAAACAAAGGTCTAATTCTTTGTTTTTATGTAATTGTGTTGTGTTTTTCATTTAATTTTTTCGTTTCATTTTTAATCGAATTGCCTAAGTATCCCAATCCCAAGTGATATTGTTATAAATGCGAAAGTATTTTATTTATTTATTTATGTACACAACATAAAAGTGTAAATATAAAACTTACAAATGGGAAACTAAGTACAAAGGTACTACTTATTTCTAAGTATAGAAATTTCTTCCAGTAGACGCGTGAAAGAAAAATAATAAAAATATATATATACGTTTGTTTGTTACCTCTTCACGCATTATCTACTGGAGCGATTGTTATGAAATTTGGTACACAGGTAGAAAACAATCTGGAATAATACATAGGGTACTTTTTATCCCGAAATTCCCACGGGAGCGAAGCCCCAGGGCGCGGCTAGTTATATGATAAATCTAGTTATTTTGTGTTAATTCTGACTTAATAAACATTGTCAACAACAACAAAGTTTCAATACCGGTTTTTTTTTTACTTTACTTATAAGAAACTAGCTATTGCCCGCGGCTTCGCCCGCGTGAATTTTTCATACATGATACAGAAATTATTTTCATACATACTTTTATCCAACCCCCAATTAATAAAAAAAAATACCCTATGTTTGAACGGGGGTCTTTAACTACATGCATACCTACCCAATTTCACCACGACCAACAGACAGACAGACAGATTAACGTTCAGTTTTTCAGAGTTTTTTTTTTTTTTTCAAATATATTGATGCGAAAAGCTTCACACTCACTACAGCATCCTGATTCCCTGAAAAGTAATTCGATAAATCTGAATATGCTAAACTCCAAACGGCCCAATTAAAGTTTGTCCCCAAACTCGGCCCATATTAGGGTGCAAGTGGGGACAAATTCTTGTATGGATGGTAGCGGCGTAAGAGGCGTAACCGCCCAGGGTGTTAGATACAAAAAGACACCCAATGGTTTCGAACGATCTAATTTTCACACATCCGCCCTAGAATTTCAATCAATCAAGATATTTATTTGGGAAGTATGTACAGTAAGAGTAACAAATGACTAATAGCTTGAAGATAGTAACAATGTTTAATTAGAATAAACGCAAGCATGCCCAGCGATACTGTTAGTTTCTACTATTTTTGAAAATCACACCCTAAAACTGCAAATAGGGGCGTCCTGCTGAAATTTCGCCCATAGCACTTGAATTGTAAAATCCGGCAATTTGTGTGGACGATCCTTTTTACTCCCGACTTAGCGTAATTAAATCAGGACTTCGTATAATTTCGTGTTTTGGCGGGAATAATTCTCGTTCAGAGTGCCGAGTGAAATTTAAATTGATGTGTCGTTTCCAAAACGGGTCAAGCGCGAAACGATTTTGGTACATGGATTCTTTTTTTATCTATGACTTTTTGGGATTTTTTTATGTTATGTCCCGCGTTTGACGAAATTTTCCCGCTTTTTTTACCCATTAGGTTTCAATATCTGGCAACGCTGTTGGCCATTAACATAAAAGAAATAAAAACGTTAAGAATGATCATAGTACCTTACATAGCTATACCTAATGGTATAGCTATGTTAGGTGGTAGGGTAGTCTCAGGGTAGGTTGGAGTTGAAATAGGCAAAGCCAGACTGTTGTATAATAGTATAATTGATAAGTAAAATACAGACCCTTCAAGGGTCTATAAATAATTTAAGATATTTTATTATATATATATTTTATTATTATTACACCGTACTGTATGGTACGTGCCGATATCGTTATGGTAATGAATGAGTCCAAATGTGATTTCAAAATATCAAGTGGAACAATAATTTAAAATTTTGAATTTAGAATGAAAGAAATAAAATACATGCCAGCGCGCGCGCGATATGACTAAAGAGGTCATAATGCGTGGCGTTACAGCCATCTGAGTTATAAACATATTATAAACTTTGGCATCTATCTGATTTGAACCCGTTGATCCTTGGGGAGCCACCTGGGCTCGGATTGCTTCTGAATAGAAGAAAGAATAATAAAATAAAAAACTGTTTACTATTTTTAACTACACACTTCCAGGCCCGAACAGTACTGACTAAGTCTAATAAAGTTAACTGAAAGGATCAATCGTAAAAGAATAAGAAGGAAACATTTTAAACTGTCCATTCTGGTCCCATGGACAGAATCAATATAGTCTTTATTTTAAAAACTCCCCGACAGTCAATATTAATTTGGCTACAACTTTTGAATGACTTAAACGATTTTAATCAAACATATAATAAATAAATTAGCTATCAAATAAAAAAAATCGTAACCAAGTCGGTTCAGTGAGGTTCAGGTTAGCTACGATATCACGTAAACAGACAGACAGACAGACTAGACTAGGGGTTTAAAACAAAGTCGCTCTCAGCCTGTGTCCGTTGCAGTTTTCACTATTGTTTAGATAATTTATCATCTAAGTACTATTATACCGTGCGAAACTGGGCTGGGTCGCTAGTTTTATACACAATTGTAAATTATATGAAATGATAGATTGGATATAAGTGCAAGTCAGAGGCGTGCAGGTGCCGTGTTATCTGTAAAAATTGCATAAAAATCACGTTTGTTTTATGGAAGCCCCCTTAAACATTAACCTTGGTCTAATTTTTAAATATATAATATATCACATCTGTGAAAATTTCAGTCAGTAGACTATTTGTTACCTTCATTAAATATCGTAAATAAGTCAAATATCATTTTCATGTTTTTCTTCTAGCCTGTTGTTCCCACCGCTGGGCATTTTTGGAAGAAGGAACGGGAGGCCTTTGCCCAGCAGTGGGACACAATAACAGACCAGAAGAATATATATTTACTTGTAAAATATGTATAGGTACAGCGAATCGAAATAATAAACAACAAGTTCACGAACGATGTGCATTCTGCACAGTTTTGTATGTTTCGACCGCCAAAATGACATTAATCATACTGCAATTATCACACATCTGTCACTCAATTAACGTGCGATGATTACCGAATGGATTACCGCTGTAATTCATCAGTGATTACACGTCATTGAGGATCTATCGCTGTATTGTCATTTATAGTTAGTTTAGTTCCATTTTTTGTTTTGCAAATACTCGACAGGCTTCATGTTGTACCAAACTGTTAACAGTGTGCCAATTGCTAAAAGAACTGATGTATATTTGAATAGCAAGAAACATTTTGAATTGATATAACAATGTAACGATATATTAGCTGTATGTTCATATAAATTTTTAACTTCCAACCATTTTGGGGGTCAATTTAAACAATTATTTTAACAAAAATATCATCTTTGCCACATGATTTTATTGTCGTCAGTGAGATCTTGTTGCATTAAAAGCGAGTTACATTGTGCATGTCACAATATCATAACAACCTACTGATGCGACGGACGTGGAAAATTTCAACTCTGTAGGACAAGCGATTGGAGAGGTGAAATTTAAAGTACAAGAAATTCACAGTAAACGAAATCAAGATTTCAACTTTACATTTTAATATCGTAACAGCAGATAGGCAAGTTTGTATGGGTGAATCTTTGTATTTACGTATTCTGAGTTAAGATCACGTACCGTTTACAACATCAAAAGATTTTCATAGACAGCAATAATTCGCTGGCAACTATGAAAACGAAACTAAGTAGGTAGGCCACTGAGGGCGTCGATAAAAGTTGCGAGGTACCAAGGTTACATGTCATGATTCAACACCAAAAAAAAAGTCACACTAATATAATTATTTGCTTAATTCCAGTTATGCTCAAACCTGAACAAATGTGTGTGCAACCGTGGCTGGACAGGTCCAGACTGCTCGCACCCGGACGCCCTGCCCCCGTCCCCCACCCCGTACGTCCCGGACAATTCCACCAAGGCCGCATACAACATGACCAAGAAGGAAACACCGTATGGTGAGTCAACCCCAGTATCAGATAGGACGGCACATTCACACGAATACGACGACATAAGCACACGAAATTTTATTTTTTAACTCAGTCGAAACAATTAATATTCGCAGTAGTTTTTCGAAAGTATGGTTGTTTTACTTGAAACAACTAATTAACTGTCTTGCAAAGAGTTGAAAATATAATGTCCAATACTCAACGGCCCGCACTAAGCTTGTATCGCGGGTCCGATGGACACAAACACAGAAACAGACGCAACACACCCAGAACCGCAGACAAACATCTGTGATCACAAGTTCCAAATCGAACCCAAGGGATTTACCACTAAGAAGAAGAAGAAATTAGACACAATACACTCAGTGCGAAATACTAATCTATTACATATAACAATTGTATCAATTTTAGGCACAAGAACGCATAATCAAACACAATTTGTATAGCTTTTGTGTGTTTAAGTTTCCATCCTGATTTATCTATGAAATTTACATAGCTGATTCAAAGAGTTTTTGCTAAAAAACAGCCTCGATTGCCTATATTTACTACAAGTTACTTTCCCTACATTATAACCAATACCATAATCTCAAACTTTATTTTTCCTCAATTTACTAATCTTAACATTACACAACCCATACTCTATGTATATTCTTATGATTTCAGGTGTCTATACTTTCCATTTATCCTTATATTGTTAAAAAAAAATTGGCCAAACAATTCCGAGCACTGCTTCTAAATTAAAAAAAAAAATAGTAACAAAGGAGAATGCGCGGGTTTCATAGTAATTCATCCCAGCACCGGCGCAAAAGATTCTTATCTTAGATATTTATATACTTTATTAGCGTTATAACCCAATATACGCGATATCCCCAAACGCAGTCAAACTAGAAAAATACGTTTAAATTTTCTCAGACGAAAAATTTTATTCGACGATATAAACAAATATGGAATAAAATATTGAACAATTGATTTACGTATCTTTCGTAATTTTAATTGATATTCTTTCGTATTATACTAAATATTTGGCTATATGACAAAATGTGGGCATCCCGCAGTGCCACGTCCCCGTCGAGACGAGCGCAAACTGGAACTGTGTCGGTTCCTCCTCGTATCAGAAAATGCCTGGATAAGCACACCTTGTACATTTAGGTAAATTTACTTCTAGTTTAACCTAAAAATATAATCAAGATAATAAAGGAATGATGATACTCTTTCTTTGTTTCTATCATTGAAAAAAAAAATCATCTATATCAAGGCATTTTCATTAGTTTGACTGCGATTAGTAAAACCGCTTATATTGATTATAATGCACGTGTACAATAATATCCTGATAGGTTAAATTTATTAACGCTGACGCTGGGCATTTCCGCCCATTCGCCCTCGGAATGCAAAATTTGTGACCGAAAAATTAAAAAGTAAACGGTAAATTTAATTTGAAATTTCGAACGTGTTGTTTCTTTATGGTCCTTCGTTGCGATTGGTAAGCATTGCTCGGTGAGGGCGTGGCTTTGAGCGCGGGCGGCGCCGGCGCACTAACGCGGGGGACCCTCTCTTGCAGATCAACACGGAGGGGATAAATTGAGCACCGTGATCATGGTGGTAATATTGCTAGTGGTCGTCCTGTTCGTGTTCTTGGGGTTCGCCGGAACGGCGCACTGCTTCAGGTAACGACCGGTAATTCGGTGTTGTTGCACTGTATCTGTCGTGCCTGTCGTGCCTGTCGTGTCGTGTGGTTATCGTATCGTGTTGTGGACCCGCCGCTCGCTCGCCGGTGCCGGCCGCGCCCTTGACGTCACGTCACTGTTCGGGTGACGTCTCTCTCTGGTGGTTCTTGGGGTAGGGCGAGATGGTCTTTGAGATTGCGCTCAGCATATTTTGTTAATAACTAGTAGAAATAATGTCTGTTAAACTGATTGTTAAAAATCGTATATCGAGGAGAAAGTAATAATGTGATGTTATACAAAAAGAATTACATTCGTTCTGGAAACATATCTGCAAAGTTTGGTTCTTGTTATAGTGACGCACTATTTAAAGATAGAACATATTAAAGGTACTTTTTAAACTACTTGAACTAACCTAACTTCATAGTTAAATTTGAAAACTGGACTCCATAAATCAAAACACAGAAAATGGGAACTGCACTCCATGATCTCACTGGATCTACACAAGTTTCTTTCAATTTAAGAAACAATCCACCAATTCAATAACCAGCTATATATATTTAATTGTAATTATGTGTAATGGACTTGATGGTAGACATGTATCTTTAAATATAGATAAATTATCAATCAGTCCAGGGCGCTACTGAGCGCAACTCACGGACTGCCTCACCCTAAAACCTTCAAATCTCATTTACATGGAAACTTTATAAAACATACGCTAAAAACTCGGTGAATTTGCAACAATATATTATTATATATCAAGTCTTATCAATCATCTAGCAAGCGATCAGCTGTTTTCATGCAATTAAAGATCAGAGTATATGCTTTTTAACAATCAACGCTTTTTCCTTGATTTTGTAATTATATCTGTGGAGCCAGTGAGAAGTGCCGATGAATAAAGTTTCGATGTATGAGTTCTAGACCACTAGAGCGATATCGCCACTTGGCCACCACTGACGCCGTTCTGTTTGGGCACAGAGAACTACCACGGATCGAACACGGTGTTCCTCGTCGGGGTGCTCATGTCTGTGGTAGGGGGGGTATTCATAGTATTTGCCCTGAGCGCTCTCTGCTACAGGTCAGTCGTAGTACACAAAAACCTCTTCCTGTGCCTAAGGTTAGTGAGCAGAAAACAGACCAAAGGTAGACTTTAAGAAGAAATTTAAATCGTCACCTTCGTATACTTGTATGTTTTAGACGTTAGCGTTGGTGTTCTGTTTTTACGTCGGTTGGTTTTTGTTTTTATTTTGGAGTTTCGTTGTGTAGAGCTAGAGTTGGCGGGTGGCGCGTCGGCGCGTGTCGGCGCGCCACAACTGCATTTGATCTGTGGTTCTGTGTCCGCGCAGCGGCCGGACCGCCCCGCTGCCCGCCCCGCACGCCGCCGCGCGCGCCGCCGTCCGGCCGTCGCGCTGCATGCCGACAAGGCTTTCCTCGTTGTACTCGAGTAACACCTCGACTCAAACCCTTAAGATTCTGGGCTCTTGGATGTATGCATTGGCTTATGTGAACTGTGACTTGTTTTCGTTTCCTTTCTTGGTCGGAGGCCGCGTCGCCGGGCGCTGACGACCGCGGCCCGGCGGCGCGCTCGCGTCTATATCTTCCAAGATCATAAAACCAGTGAGCTAACAAGTAAAAGCAGATTACAGACACTGGCGTGGCTTCGACACGCGGTGGTTTATGGTTTAAGTTACCGACGGCCGAGGTATGTACACGGTGAACGTTGAAATTGGAGAAGATATAGATCGCTCGACACTATGTCACCAATCACTACCACTACCACTAAATTCTTACAAACTTTTGCACGAGAAGCGAATGTGCGATGCACGGATTCTTCTTTCAAGCAGCTCTGTCTAGTTAGAATCGCTATTGTTACTTTTAAGGATATACAGGATCTTTCTGGTAGGTAATAAATTAGATACAAATTACTTCGAACCATCATAATAATAAAAAAATATTAATTTAATAATATTGTATTTACTGGAAGGATTCTCACACATCACTAAATTAAGCTCAAACTCTTGATATATTTCCACATGACATCAATTCCCATGAGGAATGAAACGAAAAGCTAAATTCAGTCCAATCAAAAAGAAAAAAACTATTTCAATTAAAACATTGATTTATCCATATCCAAAAGCACCAGTCTTTGCTGTCAAATTTAAAGAGGAATGGAAGAAAAGATGACGATCTGGCACTTTAGAGTTGGCCGTTGTTCTTATCATTTATTTGGATTTGAAATGTCTTCAACTTTTGTTCCTTCCAATGCAATTGATTCTAATTCACTTCAATTCAATTTGCAAAGTAATCGGGGACGACGACACCGGCGAGCCTCGAAATTCTCAGCGAAGGTGTTTTCGATTCCGATAGCTATCTCCCGATTCCTTTCGTTTTTGTAAACGTAATCGATTGATCTGAGTGTGCGTTCCCACGCCACGCCTGCCCCAGGAGAAGGAGTACATTGCCAAAGTACGATCCTCCATATGCGAAGAAGCCTATTGCGAAGAGCTTTGCAGCTGGTTCAACGACCTCCAACAACTCCCAAGAGGACATCTCCCTGGACGGCGGGAAGATGCACTCCTTCAACAATACAGTCAGGTACAGTAATTACAATATCCATAATATTACTCTTTGTTTTTGATCCTCCTTCGTTATTGTCCAGTCTCATCATAACTATATCTAAAACTCCACTTATTTTAATATCTATCACTTTCGATTTAACCCAATCTTTTTGTTTTTCTACATTTCTAATGAAACTACTGTCAATAAATTTTCGAAAATTAACAGTAGCACTTTCTTCGCCCTGAACACAATTTGATTCCTGAAATGTGACTGGACTTAAACCAAGTATATCCAAATTAAAATTATCTTTCCTCTTTTAATGGATCTGGTGTTCTGAACAGAAACCTTTTAAGGTACGTCGAAGCTTCGTGGGTACCAGCTCCTCACCGCTATATTTTTTTTTCTCACTCACTCTCCCGCTTTCTCACGGCTTCCTAACGCTTTAAGGACAAGGTCTTAGGAGTTCGCTATTTTGGTGTGTTTCTAGTACGACCGAGCACAAAATGTCTTCGAGTTTTATCGACACGCTTTCTTGTATTTTTTGTCACAAATAGATTAAACTGTAGAAATCTTTAAGAGCGGGCGCACATACTTGTATACTATTGTTTTGTTATTGTCAAGAATTTTTATCAATCTTACAGTTAATTCTTTATCAGTATTTATACGCTCAATATTTAAATATTTATTATTATATTTATACGCTCAATCATCTTATTTTTCGACTTCTTTCTCTTCGAATAAGTATATTACAAATTAATCTAATTCAATGTGCGCCCGGGCTAAGGTCAATCAAAACTAATTTGCGTTTTGATTACACCTAAAATGGAGTTTAATAGTGGCTTAGTCAGAATAAACACTACAATAACTAGGTTCTCGCTTAATAGTCTCCATCACGTATTTTTATTACGACCTAAAGCCATCATTACTCCTGCAGCCGTGGAGATTCAAGAGTCTTCTTCAGACACGGAAACCACATGACTGGGGCTGGCAACACCAGTAGATATCCGTAAGTTATCATCTATAACTATTATTGTATTCATTATCATAAATTTTGCATCAATTACTTCAATTTGCACTTGCATATCATTGTAATTTGCTTTATTATGAACTAGAAGTATTATTTCCCCCTTATGTTTATTAAAATCATTAAGTACATTAATTTTTGCCATTAGTTATTTTGTAAAATTGTTTATATTATTTTCAATAATTATAACAATTGGGTGAACAAAATTATTAACAAAGGAGGATGCTAAAACAAATATTTTACTTTTTCTGATTATATTATTCTCAGTATTGTATATTTATTACAGAGATCACAACAAGATGAAGAGAGTTCACTCTGGTAGTGAAGATGAACCCACACATTCAGGTATTGGATTTTTATATTTTTGAATTACAATTTGAACTGAAATCAAAGAAATACTCGTCACCGAAATATAGAGTTAGAGCTACGTGATGCAATGGTATCTGGAAACTACTAGAGTTTATTTATGATGTATATTAAAAATAAATGAAGTACGTTCACGTCCACAAAAATCATGGATCAGAATTTGTTGCGTCCTGTCAGTGATTTTCCTTGTATTCATTTATTTTGAGTGCCAATTGCTTTACTTTTTGATACCATGTCGTATCGCGTACTTTTTCCTATATCTAGCTCTTGACTAACTTCTCCTTTTTATTTACTTTAATTTTCCTTCAATGATGTTTTTTTAAGTGATTGTGTCGTACCGTACCATTTGAAATAAGTATCTGACGTTTTAATAAATGATGAAAATATATTAACTTTAAACTCGCCACATTCTTTACCTTTTCACATTTAAATCTTTCACAAAATCAAAATTTAAAGTTCAAGTTGTAGTTCTGATCAGTCTGAGATCTGATTGTTGTTCAGTTGTTTTTATTATCTCCAGGATTGAAGTGTTACACAATTTTTGAATCGATTAATTTGTCGAATAAATTTAATAAAAGAATTCAAAATTCTTTATTTAAATTAGGATGATTATAGATCACTTATTGACATCAAAACCTTAGACTAAGTCTACTGCCGACTTTCAATGCAGGCATAGCAGGATGAATGCCTAATGAAACCTAATTTCAGGAGAAGAAGACATAGCCTTCATCGACGTAGCTCCCAACTCGATGTCGAAGCTTCCTGAGAAGGGGATCCTGAAGAAACACGGTTATGGTGCTGTAGACGGGAAGGACAAGTGGGCTGATGACTCGCAGTCGGAGCAGCTGGAAGCTGGGTCTCAGTCTGATGGACAGGAGCCGGCAGGGGCTGTAGCTGATATGGAATATAAGTTTAAGGTAAGAGTGATTAGCACGTGTATATAAATCTACTTGAAATTATTTCACAGTTAGCCCTATACAACACTTATGAAATATTATCGATAAGTTACATATTTTTTGTTTACATGACATGCTCTTATATGACCTATAAGTAAAACAAATTCCAAACTTGATTACATGTAAAAATGTACTTATTTCCATATAAAATATGAAAAAAGTGCGACCACAATTCCAGGATTTGAACGGCTACCACGAGAACATAATCGTGGCGCTAAAGACGGCGGCTGCTCAGCGCGCGGCCGGCGGGGCCCCGCGCGGCTCCGGGGACCTGCGGGCCCTGCAGGACTACGAGTACAAGCGCGAAAGGGCCCCGAGTGCGGAGAAGCTGCACGAGGAGCTGCGGAGGCAGAGGGACGAGGAGGACGATGAGCCGCCGCCGTGCGGCTCAATACGTATCAGGTGAGTTTGATATTTTTATCTCCAGTTCAATTGGCTCGTGCAATATTCATATACTGCACAGCACAAGTCAACTCAACTGGTCTATTGGCACACATATCATCCTCAAAGTACGTCATAGTTGCTGGTGCTAACAGCTGGCATTTTCTCGGTTTTGTCATTGAGCATCGGAGTTCAGGTTTCGCTTACCTATTTTTACATGTCCGCTTCGTACGGCCGTCGGCAACACTAGTACTGTACATATCTACTATAATAATATGTTTTCATGCGATGGCCAAGTCGATCTATTTATTTAAAACGTAAAAGATTTTTAATGTTAATATGATGATAAATTACGTAATAACTTAAGTATAAGGACTAAATAAATTAGCCGACTTGGTATTACATGGATCTCACAACTTTTTACGGTAGAATAATTGAGATGCTAGACTTGGTGTTTTTTACAGCATGTTTTTGATAGCATAAGTTTTGTTATCGAAATTATATGTCTTATTTCAAGATATATTTTATATATTAGATAATAAATAAATAAAAAATATATTTCAGGAACCTAGAGGACCTGATCAGGCAGCTGGAGCATCACTCGAGCAGACACATGAGCCCGTCGGGCTCCGAGGACATCCGCATGTCAGAGACGGAGGCCGACCGCCACTACAGGATCGAACCGGGAGAAGTGCCACCGTACGTATATTATAAAAGAAGTCCCCTGGTCGCGTCTGTCTTGTATGAACGCGATAAACTCAAATACGACTGATGAAAAAGATGGGAATATTGCATTCGAATAAAATTACGGACGCGCCAATAGTATATATATATATATATATGTATATGGTATATTTCTGTAAAAAAAACTAAGCGTACTGATTTGTGATGACAAACTATTACAGTAGGTGCCGCGGCCGGATTGGCGGAGAGGAAGACTCCCGGTTCGGGTACCCTCGCTTCCGCGGCAGCGGGCGGCACCACGGGCCGCTGTTCCCGTCCGCGCCCGCGCCTGGCGTCCCGCACGTACCGCACGTCCCACACGTCCCGCACGTCCCGCACGCCCCGCACGTCCCGCACGCGCGCCCCGCGCCCGACGACGACGCATTGTATGAAACGGCCGATGCGGAACGGTTGCGGGACGCACCTGATAGCGAGAGGTGAGTTTTAACTTCACTTCGATTTTTTAAATCATTTTACCAATAAATTTTATGGCAATTGAAGTTATATTTTTCAGAAATATTTGATCTCTTGATCAGATTCTCTAACGATCACTTTCGAATGTTTATGATAAAAATGTTCCCTTCTAGCCTTTACAAATTTTTCAAGTTGCATGTTTTTGTTGCCTCGTGTTGAATTTGCCAAGATAAAAGTTTTATTTCTGAATGTTACTTATTAGTTATTAAAATGGTCAAGTACAAATATGGCCAGCAGATTCTGAGCATAAAATTTCTAATTTCGTTACCGCCATATGGCCGGGTTCCTTGACGGGCCAACAGAAACCACTGACAATTGGGACGACATGACATAAATTAAAACCATAAAGTATATAATAGTCTTGCACAGTCATCTTTTAGTGCAGGAATGGCTCTCCTATTCGCCTTACACTACAATCAGTACAGGACAAAACGTACTCAAAACAATGAAGTTACGGGCCAAATAAGCCTTAGCATAACAACAGCCAAATCGTAGTTATCTATTATGACTAATGAGGGGAAAAAAGAACGAAGCAATCCAGTCAAAACTAGTTGCTAGAAAAATAAATTGTGCTGGCAACCCTACCCGCCACGGAACCCGGCCGGGCCACACCGTTTCTCTTCTCTATCATTTTTTAGTGATGAATTTATTCAAGCTCAACAACAGTTAGCCCGGTGGGCGAGTGAAGACGCGGTGCCGGCGGCGGCGCGGCGCGAGTTGTTCCCGTCGCCGCCCGCCGCCCCGCCCTCCGCGCCGCCCGCCGCCTTCCCCGAGTACAACCACTGACACGCGCCCAGCATACTCCCTAAGCGAGATGCGTCTAAATAATTCGTCAAGTTTTTTTTAATAGCTACAACACGTCCCACTGCTGCGAAAATCATTTTCTGTCATAATTCTTTTTTTTTTTACATGCGTTTACATACAATAGGTTTTATATTAAATTATATAACATCAAGCACACAAAATTGGTCATATGTATAAATAAATACAGTATAAAAAATTAAGACTACAAAGTTCTTCTTTTCGAGTGTGTTATGATTCGAGTGTGTGCGTGTGTGTGTGTTTTCGAGGTTTACTTACCTTAAAATCTGACACCAGTTTTAGCAATTAACACACTCGAAAAGAGGATCTTACCAATGTAAATCTAACGAACAAATGTCATTCCTAAATAGATTCCCGTCGCGATTCCCGCTGTAATCTTACACTAACACAATTCTACATACGTTTCGCGGTTTTTGTGAAAGTTCGCGACGCGAGTCTATTTTGGGCTTCAAATACTGTGAAATTGCCAAATTCAAATCATAATATTCAAATTCGAATCATAGATATAGATTGTGTAATATTCGTCAAAAATGTATGTCCATATATATGTCCATCGGATTCTTGATTAAATATATTTTGTTTACTTATACTTATTTTTTGGTACTTTGTTACATCGGAAGGAATTGATATTGAGCAATTATTTTATATATATTTATTTATTTATTATCATAGTTCATTTATTTATTTATTTTATTTTATTTATAACACACTAGCAGCTTATTAAGCTGATGCGTGCGTGTCTTGAAGTTTTGAGATGTTATCCAATCTGTTCTTAAAACTTTATAAATTAACTTCGTAAATTTTTTTAACTGTATTTTTTGGCAGTTGTAAGACATATACTCTCTCAAAAATCATGTTCTTGTCAGACTAATTTTAATACTTCAATATATAAAACACACTTTTCAACATTTGTACATTGAAAATGGAATGTAGTATTAAATAATATGAAAATTCAATTATCATGACAAGGCCTGCGTGCTACTTGACGCATCTCCTTAGATATAGTGACAACACAATTGTGTTATTCGCGGACTGCGCTTGAAAATAATTGGCGTCTACAGATCCCGAAACCACAGATGCTTAGCAGTGCCTCGAAATCTTTTAATGGCTGCGATGTTACGGATGTACGAAAGGACTATAACGAGTTACTGTACGAAAGATTAAGTACTCGGGGTATATATGACCCTAGCCTCTAGATTCGATGTATCGACCTCTGTTTGCACTGTTAGGTTAATCACTTAACGACTAGTTTTACCGTTAGTAAGACACAATAAACTTCTCACGCGTAGCTAAATTAAAATAGTGAATTGGATGGAGGCACGGCCGCCGCCGCTGCTTGTGAATAGTTAATGTTAGTAATTTTGTAAATATAAATATGCACTATTAAAAATAAATATGACTGAAC
This sequence comes from Plodia interpunctella, assembly GCF_027563975.2. Taxonomy (NCBI): domain Eukaryota; kingdom Metazoa; phylum Arthropoda; class Insecta; order Lepidoptera; family Pyralidae; genus Plodia; species Plodia interpunctella. The sequence goes on along the minus strand of NC_071296.1, from coordinate 10,962,266 downwards.
TTATAGTATCTCGAACGTTTAGAGTAACATGTTGAGTGTAAGCCGAATGGTGGTGTGACCCGCGCGCCGCCAGGGGGAGCCACACGTTGATATGTTGATATTATATTTGTTCCATTAAATCAATGCGCTTTATACTTATACTCTTATTTGGGTCTCCTCGCGGTAGTGCGCCGGTATGTGTCTAAAGTAATTCTAAGACTAATCGTTTATGGACTAGTGATAAGGTTGTGCGGTGCCGAGGTCCTGTGGACGTCGAGTTCGGTTTAGTTTGACCTCCGACAGACGAAGCTCAAGTAGCTTGCAAATTAGATAGGCGATTAACAAATTGAGCTATAATAATCGTAAGCGAAGCTTTAATGTAACAAGTCTTAGTTTGGGTTATTTCGATGCCCGTGGACGAGCTCGACGTCGCTTTGGTCTTATTCTATGATACCATTCATTTGGTGATGATTCAGTTTTAATGCTTATTTTCCATATGTTCACGATTCACGCGGCCTGCAGGCCTCGAAGTAGGGCGTCAACGTAACCGTCCCCGGAGAGAATCAATCGCTTTCATTCTTTATCACCTCTCCGACAAACGCCCAACTTCAATGTAACACTTCTCGCGTCTAGGGTAATGACGAACACCAAAGTGTACAATTTTATTACTAGGTTTTGTATCGAAATGATTGCGTTACCCATTGCAGTACCGACTTCAGAGATCTCGTATCACCGTGCACAATAATTTCGTATATAATAGCTACATAAATAACGTACACATATTCTAAAACATTAATGTGAATAAAAGTTATTTCGATTCATCAGAATGTCTATTGTATTATTGTATTGACTTTAAACGAATTTACGCTGATTAAACGATGTGGAAAGATGTGTGTTATAAAATGTAAAATGTTATAGTTTCTTGTTTAATTTTATTGTGACAATTTAGGAAGTTATCGTTTCATTCGCGTTTACGCTAGGTTAGGTGGCGCGGCCACGGATGTAACGTAGGTACTCGTAACTTACAGTTAAATGTATTTAATAAATAATGAAATAAGCCTCGTATCGGCTGCTATCACTCTGGTACGATGTACACTGGCGCTGTGAGGCCCCGCGCCCTGTTTCAAATAATTACTCTCATAGATTATACGTTGTAACTTAAGTAAGTCTAAAATAAATAGATACTATGACACGTACAGGGTAGATGTGATTGCAATACTCTGTAGCTGGGGCGACGCTCAGCGAGGCCAAATATGGGTGAAAGTGTTTCGGATCTAGCTGACAAAATCCTAACTCACGGTCACCCTATTTCGCGTAACCTCGCGCCGTGCGTATATCAGCCGACCGCGCAATCAAGATGTCGGACATAACTACACGATTTTGGAGTTCGTTTCTTAGAAAATATATAAAACAGACATTGATAAATAAAATCAATTGTTATCGTGTAGATGTGTACGACTTCCACGTATCGATGTCAGTAAACGCGTTGATTGTATATAGCGCTGTGTTTGAGAGTAATTCCTATGCACACTGTGTAGACAAGACCATGTATTTATATAGTTGTGTAAATGTGTTTTATAATGTACTGATGTGTGGTAAAAGTGGTTCACTCATGATGTCTTCTGATATTTCACTCCTTAATTGATTCTAATGACGTTCCAGCACTATTATATGTATTAAAGTGAACTGAAAAATAGTCAACTTATAAGTTCACCATATTGTGACTTCGATGGGTGACTACAACTGTAAATAAAATATGCAATGTATAAGGGTAATAATGTTTCCTTGGACAAAGGATATCGTTAAGATACTTGTGACTTGTCATGTGTGAACTGCGTACGATTGCGCGTTCGAGCGAGCGTCGTCATACAGCGGCGTCGTGTGCGTTTTTTCTAGCGACGATACTGCACTTTGGACTTTATTTAATACAAAGAAATCATATTTAGTCATCCGCTGCCGTGTAAACCCCATTTAATAATGAAAGGCCTAAGAAAAGATGCAAATAAATACATAATTCCGTACACTCTGTGCTTTAATACAACGAGAGTGTAGCGCATTGAATCTCGTAGCATCGTGGCAGACTACGACACACGTAGCGCAACGGTATTTACTACGACTCTGAAGTGAATCATACGCGCATGCGAATGCATACGTTTGTAGTGTACAAAAGTTAACGCTCAATAATCGTAGGTGTAAATCTGGATTAGATTCTGGATCCAGACACGCACCCCTAAATCACACACATTGCAATCAATAATATTCCAAATTCTACGCATAACAATTATTGAATTAAAATGATTACAAATTTAAACCATGTGTCCGAAGTGTATGTTTGAGACAAAGGATTTGCCTTGCGTCAAGTCGCATATGTGTGAGCGAAACAACGCACTCTGCGCACAGATAGTTGTACGCGTAGGCCTAACACGTCAATTGCGAGGCGCCGAACACCGCCATTGCTCACGGCAGGGCGATTCTTTATGAGGACGTCCGTAAAAACAAAATGGCTGACAACACTGCCAAAAACGAGATAAAAAGTGTCGATGTTCTTTGAGAGAAAATAGTATTGATACGAGTTTATCGTACATTTCGCATTTAGTAGTTTTGTTTACCTGCAGACCTGTCATTAAAATTTAATTTTATAGCTACTGCAGTACATTATCAAATTATAAAACTTTAAAAGTGTAATAATGTGACGTTCTGTTGATTTTATTTTAATTTTTAAAAGTCCCAGTAAGATGTGGAGACATTGCTCAAAATTTTACTAATTTACGAACATTCTCATAACGTACCAGCTCTGCTGAACTACTGATTTAGAAATGTTAAATTAAGTGATATTATGTAATATAAAAATACGAATTTTAAACGAAAAACGTTGACACGTTGTAATTTTCCGTTTATTTGTCCTTGTAAATATATTTGCTATATGATTTACTAAATGAATGTAACATATTATTAATGAAAAAAAATAGATGAAAGAAATTTTATTGGATGTTTTATTTTAATGTATACATTACCTTATACGCCGTGGTGCTTCGACTCCGTGGAAATATCGAAATAAAATATAGAGACAGAATTAACGTGGCTTCTTATTGGTAAAAGAATTTTAGAAATCGGTTGTTTTGAACTCCGCCGCAGGCTGTCATTAGTGTTTATTAAATTGTACCATACACAGTAATCAATTATCCTATTTTATAAATAATTAAAGTACTAGTACAATGTTAATTTTATAAATGTTTAATTGAAAAAAAATGAAAAAAGAAATGCGACACTAATGAAATGCTACGCCGCGTTCAAACGGTCGTGTGAAATTCACCCTTGAGTTCCTACAAAGTTCTTAAACTGCTATGTCAAAATCAAAATCAAAATCAAATCATTTATTCTGAAATTAGGCCTTCACAGGCACTTTTTCACGTCATATTCTAAATTAAATGATGTTTACCAAAGCTACAAACTACTAGCATTTCGGAACGACCACTACTGAGAAGAAATGCCGAAAGAAACTCATTCAAACAGTGTTGGTCCCTATTATGCCAGAAGGGCTTACCATACCAACTTTTAATAAAAGATCGAGCTGACTAGTTCCCCCGGCAGCACCCGTTCACGAGTTGACGCGTGAGTCAGCCATCGCGAAGCTCAACCACAATAGAGGGAACCTCCCGACCCGATCCACGACGCCGCTACCGGTTTGACCATTTGAGTGTGCATGACATACTCGATCTCCATAATCTAACATAATAGATACCTATGTTACTTTCAGACACTTGAAGATCACAAATCACGTATATGTTTTACAAGTAAATGTCAAAATATATGTAATAAACATGTCAAGAAAATATATAAATAATAAAAAAAAAGTAAGATCAAATGTGAGAGGTGGAAGTTTTAGGAAGGGTCCAAGGTTTTTTATCATTTAATAATTTAATTTTGTCCACTAGCGCCACCATAAAAATTTAATAATTTTTTTTTATTAGAAAATAATAAAAATATATTGTAAAGTACAAACGTATGCAAATTTACAAATTCATAATGGCCATAAGATTCTTAAAAATACACAACAGCTTGGATTCCAATTATATAGAATGTATGTGCAACTTTATCAAATCATTTATTCAGAAATTAAACCTTCACAAATTTAAATCATCGTCAAATTTTATGTTAAATAGTAATATCTCACAAGCTACAAACTACTGGCATTTCGGAACGACCACTGCTGAGAAGAAATGCTAAAAGAAACTCATTGAACAGTTTTGGTATAAAAATTAACTCATTACGTTGACAAAGATGAAATTATTGAATAGAAATAAAAATTCAATGGCATTAATACATCAATATAATTGAAACAATAATACATAGTTTACGTAGATAAGTCGAAACTCTCACTCCTTCTTCTAATCAAAAACCTAGCGAAATCATCAGTTTGTGGATCAAACGATTCAGTTTTCTCAGCCTGCGCCGCGGCCGCGGCTTGTTGGATCTCGTCTCCAAACGCCTTCACGTCATCTCTCTTTAACTCCACCATATACTTCCGAGACTCCATTATCACAATCGCATCATCTCTAGCCATCGACCAAACACTAGCTTTCACACGAGGAAGCATATTCTGACCCACAAATACACCATGGAACAGACCTTGAAACTGCGGCTTATGAGGAAAGTGCTCCAAAGCAGACAGCGACAGAAAATGCACTTTCCCATAATCAACATTGATGTAAGTGTCGCGATCTTCACGCAACAACAACGGCGCTTCAGGACCATTTTCGGAAATCTTCGCATCGAAATCACTAAGCACGACCATCCCTAAATTCTGCTTAGAGTCTATATTCATTGCCTCCGCGTCGAATCGTTCTCGATTTTCCAATTCATAAAGCAGTCTCATTACATTACGCTCTGAGACATCCGTGGCTCGTTTGTAGTTTACTCCATGAGATGACTTCAGCAGATCTTTGTCTTCGCAATCTAACCCGTATGCTATATAAGGCGACGTCACCATATCCCCCAAGTATCCTCTATGTAGGTATCTATCACCACATTTGTACACACCAGCAGCTAGACTCACATTCGGGCGACACACCTCCGTCTCCAGCCAAGTAAATGCAACTCCGTGTTCTCTAAAATGTTTATACTCGTGGAAGCATATCTGGCTAGCATTTTCTCTCAAGCGCATGTGAAAGTCCCAATCGTACACGCCGACTCTGCTATCGTACCTTACGCCAAGACTGTACCTGATACGATGTTCCCACAACTCGCATGCATTGAATTGGTTAGTATTACCTGTTGTCCAAAAGTTGAGAAGATTTTCCATATAATCGCGCTCTCGATATTTCATTTGCTCTATGGATACACAAGGTAGAAGACAATTCATGTAATCAGGGTTGGTGATCATGCCAACAAGTTGTCTCGCCTTGGCGATTAAATACCTTGATGTTGGAGGTCTCAGGAGGAGGTTACCGTAGACTTCAAGAAAGCGTCTGGTTTTTTCCAGCAAACCATATCTCGTAGTTTTCTCTAAACTCAAAGACAAGAGTAGGAGCTGCCTTGCTATTAGTTCAGGGCAGCCATCGATGACGAAAATATTCATGTAACGTCTGGTGTGGCGATAGGCTTCGGCTAGAGTTTTAATGAGATGCCGTGCATCACTGCCGCCTATTACGAGAAAGTTTAGTTCATATGCGTTGTCGTCTCCATACCTTAGATACTCCTGTTGCAAGTCCAAGGCTGGACTGATACCCCAGAACATTTTTATTGTTGTTTATTCCTGTGTTTACACTTCGACCGTCAACTGAGTAATGAAATAAATCAATGTCATGGCAACGCGTGTTTTAATAGAAACGAAGCACGTAGGATTTATTTAGCAACTAGGGAGTTGTCATAGTAACGAGCTATTTATGCAGATGTCTACAAACTTATCTCTTATCGGCTTGCAATAAGGGCTATCGAAGTTTATATATTACACTACACATTGCACCTTCACTTAATCACGTGTCACTTATTAAAACCAATAAAGCGGCAAAGTTATTTTTATGTTGATAAAGTTTACTTTTATCTTAGCCAGTATTGATAAAAACACATTTACTGCGTCTAATAAGCTAAGTACTTAATTAAATATTTAGGCAACATGATGTCTAGAGGACTAGAGGTTGAAATGGCTACTGAGCCTGAACTAATCGGTCCCAGTAACGGTGGCCCCTTTGTATCTATTAATAACACTCCTTCATTTTGTTGTGGCTGAATTGATAGAAAATTTTATTTAAAAAATGTTGTTATAATTAATATAAAAAAGTAATTATATAAAAAAGTAGGTTATAAGAAAAGTACTTATAATGAAAATTGCTTTTATTTGTATAAAATTGAATATCTCTACATAAAAATCAATGTAAATTATATATATAATATTATATGAATATATTCATTAATCCAGACGATTATTATGAATAAATCATATTATTCATAATACTCGTCTGGTTTCTGATCTGGTCGAGTATACTCTGTCTTAGACGATAAAACACCTCTTTGTAAAAGAGATTTTATCTCATCTGATTCTCTCAATTTCACTGCTCCAAAAGGATGCAGTTCCACTGAATAAGCCTTAGCCTTATTTGAACTAGCAATCCTATCCGAACCACCAGCCTCGAATGAAACACTTCCAGTAGCCACTGACACAGGCACGCGTCCCTTATCGGACCTCAATTTCCTAATCCATAAATCTCTCGTATGTTTATTAGCTACTATAAAAAAAAAGAACAATACAAATCCTTGGAACGATGCACTTATAGTGAAAACGTAAGCTGCTATTATATTGTATGCTATAAGACCAAATATCCATGGAAGACCGAACAAAAATACCAACAGACTGCTGACAACTGCTGATCTTAAAGCATCCTTAGAATTTCCGTGACGCCTTATTTTTTTAGTAGCAAACATAGAACGTAAAATTAGGATGAATAACGTCCAATTTATAAACAAAATAAAAGTTAACGGTAAGTACACCGTCAACCATAAACTTAACCCAGATGGATAGCAGAAACTCGAATTACGTGAAGTATCCTCAAATTTATTCACGTAACTCTCAGGATTAATATAAAATAGAATAGCTATTATGAACAGAGGAATTCCCCAAGCTAACAAAGATGATTTTAGATGCTTTCGTGTTATATCCCTTTTGAATACTAAAACTAGACGCTCGTAAGATACAATAGCAGCTATTAACATCCAAAAGAACGACACAAGTAAAGAGTAATGCATTATTACTCCTGTTGTCACGCACCAAATATCTGGCTCGAATTCTATAAAAGTTATCAACAAGAAGCAACAGTTGAAAATGAATATAGCCAGACAAAGTTGAAGCCAAATTTTGTTACTAAATTCTTTCCGCCAGGAGTGGAACACAAGAGCGGTTATGACAACTAATAAAATACCTATTATAGACAAACAACAACCAGTTATTGATAGAATTTCCAATATTATTTCGTTTCCTTCGGAGAATCTGTTTACAGCTATGATAACTTCAGCAAAATGCGTCATATGGTCGCATTGGCACATATCGAGGACGCCATTTGATGATTTCACGTAGACACATCCATCTTCAGACCAATATCCTGTACCATCATCGAGGAACTTCCAATACGCGCAAGCTCTTCTCACGTCGAGTCCAATGTCAGATTTTATTGGTCGCAGATAAAGGCTTATTACCTGAAAACATGATATATAATTTGTGATATTTTTTATAAAAGACCAGTTTCCCATGACACTGTAACAAATTTTTAAACTTTATTACTCTAAATATTTGTAACTTTTGAATGAATGAATGAACATTTATTGCCAACAATTAAACACCACAACACAAAATCATTATAACAAACATGTAAGTAAAAAAAAATCATATCATACAAGTAAATACAAGTGTGTAAGCAGAGTTGTCACGTTGTGCTGTGGGTTCATTTCGGCAAATAGACCCATTCAGCAATGTTGCAGTAACATTAGTAACTTCTACGCTAACTTTCAATGGACCTACCGCGAATGAGTCACGGGTCACGGGCGAGTCACTTTTCACAAATACGCCGTTCCTTATAGACGGTGTTTAATGTACTTTTATTATTGATCTGAATAGTTTTTGAGTAGTATATTTTATATATATAAGCGCAGCTAAAGAGTTACCTTTACTCATGCAACAAAAATTGTTAATTACAACTTACCCCTTCTTCAAATTTTGTGACGTTTTCAATATTAACACTAAGGATTCTGCTGTTGACAAGAGCGTCTCGTCTCCCTGAAATATGCTGAAAGGCACGGTCATCGCGGAATATGACGAAACTTATGCGGCTGTTAGAAGAGGTCACGTAAGATGGAAGGGAGACCACGGCGTCGCTTTCATTGCTGGTGATATACTGGGTGTAGTCGTCATCTGAAAACCGAATAATTAACGTAATTAATATAAAACTATTCCTTTTTCTAAACCTCATAAAGTAGTCCCGGAACAGCTCGAACCAAGAACGAAATAAATATTACGAATATTTTTTAATAATTCAATCCCGACTAATATTATAAATGCGAAAGTAAGTTTGTTTGTTACATCTTCACGCATTATCTACCGGACCGATTGTTATAAAATTTGGTATACGGGTAGAAAATAACCTCGAATAACACATAGGGTATTATAAATTCTCGCGGGATCGAAGCCCTGGGGGCGCAGCTGGTAGGAAATATTTGTAGAATTCCATCAATTGTAGCATCTTAGGTAATATATTTTTGCCGAATTTTGTACTGCAGATTTTGCGTGACAAACATACAAATATTTCCAAATGTTCTTTTAAAAAGTATTTACTTATTAAATGAAGTATGTAATGTAATAGAATATGCATGGAATAATGATAAATTATAAGACTCATGTCTTTCAGCAAAAGTAGGAAAGTAGCTGAAATGAAACTTGCAAGACAATAAACAAAATTATAACATTTTGACCTGTTATCAAATCGAAGCAATCGGTGTTGAACGCGTCATGTCTGTCCGTGGTGATTCTGAGCCCATTCACAGGATGTTCACGGTTGCCATCCACTACAATCACGGCAAGGTTGTCCCGTACTATCATGGCCGACTGGGACCCCTTAAGGTCGACCCTAGGGCCCAAACGATCCAATTGTTGTAGAAGTTCTCCCTTGACGGTCACGTTTTGGTCTTCAAATAGGGAATCCACCTGTAATATTGGGCCCCTCGAAATACCATTAAGTATAATATTCACCTGAAAATTAGGCAAATGTGGCCGATACCTTTTGGATTATGGACAGAGAAAACTATACACATACAAGGAGAAAAGAGACTGAATACAGTGCTAATGTATTTTGTCCTTTATCGTATTCCACTTTTACAAGAGCAGCCTTCCTCTATCTGACTGTTAGACTTATTTAATACTCCATCTCATGGCTACACTTTCCTTGTGTTAATAGTTTTCTCTATTTTCGAATACAACGACCTGTTTGGCTATACTCTTGACACAGTACTAATAATCTTGTTTTGAAATCATGAAAAGACATTGAAAATTTACAAGCTTGTTAAAAATATAAAAATAGTTACATTATTTATAGCATATTCCACGCTGGTCATTGGTATCGAAGACTCTTCTTGTAGTAATACTTCCAGTTCCTCTAAGACCCTATCTTGGTCAACCTGTAAAAAAAACAGGAACCCTTTGAGACAATGAGTAATACTCATGAACCATCACATAGGTTGTCGATAGGTTTTTTAAGACCAATTTTCATAGTTAGGCTTATTATACTATGAATCAAGAAAATCATCAAGAGTACGAAACGCAAATTTGTATAATTGCAAAAAAAAATACTTATAAAAAATACGTTGCCGTCCTAGTGCTCTAGAAATTGCTGTAGTTGTTTTATAATGAAAAACCGAGCCATAGTTTTAGAGTTTATCGCGAACAGACAGACAGACGCAGCAGATGTCTTTGTTTTATATTATGTTAGGATCGTTGCATGTTGTAGCCACGTAATGACATCAACAATGCATTTTTTTTGTAGTTTCTGTATGCATAGCAACCTCTTGCGCGGATCGCGCCGCATTCTAAACTTACCTGAAGTGATGGATTTATAATAGTTGGTTGCGTGGGTGTATTTGTTGCAGTTGGTTGTAGAGTTGTTGTAACCATGTATGAAAAATCTCCGTCTGATTCGTTCATAGCATAGTCTTTATAGTCCTAAAAAAAAGATATTGTTTCAGAAACTACATTTCTTGGCTCCCACATTTATGCGTGATGTGAAAATTAATATGCAAAATTTAATACTACATAATATTTTATCCGTATACTAGTTTCAAAGGGTTCCCAATCCATTTACATACAATTTTAAGATAATATAACATGGCATAAATTTGTTATCTTAATGTCATTTACACATAAACATACTAACATATATACACAACATTATAGGCACATAAAAAAGAAGAAGTCTAATCATACTTTCACTTCAGCTTATGCTAAACTATTTAAAGCATAATAATGCTTAAACATGAACTTGTGATGTATGGAACGCGCGTTCCATTTTGTGTTGATCATAAAGTAACAAAATTAACCTATAGATTCTGTAAAAAGTTATGTAATATGACAACAGATTAAATAATATTCGAATGAAATTAGGCCAATGCCGATTATGTGAAACAAATCAGTATGCCGAAATAATTTGCAAAAGTACTGTTATGCCAAAAAATAAATGACAATATGATTATGCCAAAGTATATTAGGCAAAAAAAAAAAATGCAAAACGAAGAATTCACGTTTCAAAACTCTTTGAAGCGGTCCATTCTTTGTGTAAAATTATTTACTTCATAATCTTCATTAGGGTAGTCCGCGCTTGTTGTTGTCTCATTAAAAGAAAATTCATCCGTGTAATTCATTTCCTTTTCTGAATCAAACTGAAATTAAAATAAAACGACGAGAATTTTTTATCGTTGTTAAAGTTTTGTGACCTACCTAATTATTATTTACAACAAATTAGTTGTTAAATTAAACTTTGTTGTAATGTGCGGCGCCCTAGAATAGGACCACTCCATATTCTCCCGTGGATGTCGTACGAGACGAGCTTAGGCAGCTGATAGCCAGCGATCGCATTCCCGAGGAGAGTTGACGTCAGGCCGGCGACGGTAACGCGGTTGTAAAATCACAGCACTGAATCCGTGCTTTGCGGCTTCACAACCCCGAACGCAATTGGGATGCCATGGCAAGCAGAGACGAGATGACCAATCTTTTTGCTCCAAATAAATTATAGCATAAAGTTTCCACAGTTAATTTAAAGCTGTATTTCAATTATATTACGTCTTGCTCATTTGCTAATACACTCCAGGAGTTAATTTATCTCTCCAGGAATTAATCTATCTCTATCTTTTGACGACCTCGATGGCGCAGTGGTAAAGTTCTTACCTCTGAACCGAGAGGTCCCGGGTTCGATCCCCGGTCGGGTCATGATGGAAAATGATCTTTTTCTGATTGGCCCGGGTCTTGGACATTTACCTATATATGTATTTGTTATAAAATATAGTATCGTTGAGTTAATATCCCATAAGTCTCGAACTTACTTTGGGGCTAGCTCAATCAATCAATATATCAATATATATTTCCTAATATATTATATCATTATATTCATATGTTATATTAATATTTCTAAATTAAAAAAATCTAAAACCCGCTCGTCTTGTTACACACAACCAAATACAAGATTTAAAAAAAAATAAGTTCAGATATTGTGGTCAATCCAGTATTCGATATTCTACTTCATACTATTATTATGAATGCGAAAGTTGTGAGGATATACGTGTGTATGTTTGTTAGTCTTTCACGCAAAATCTACTGGACTGATCGTTATGAAATTTGGTACATGGGCAGAATATAACCTGGAATAACACATAGGATACTTTACATCCTGAAATTCCCACATGAGTGTAGCCCCAGGGCGCAGCTAGTGATTGTATTAAATAAACAACAATCACCTACCTCTGAGTTCATCCAATAATACCTCATTCTGCGTTGAATATGCTAAAACGTAACAAATAAAATATAACTTTTTTTTTTTCAATTTTCGACCTGATAATTCTATTGATAACATTATGTCAGATCAATGTTTATTTTAGATACTAGAAGTATTTTAAATATACACAAAAATATATTAATTTAAAGTAAAAACTATATATCTTAAAAATAACTTATAAATTAAAAATATCTAAAGATAAATTAGGCCTTCACAGGCACTTTTTCACGTCATATTCTAAATTAAATGATGTTTACCAAAACTACAAACTACTAGCAGTGAAAACATGTATTGGTAGTAATACCTCTTTATTGTTGTTAGGATACGTAAAAGTTTATCAAAGGCCCAATTCTCCCACAACTATTTGAAGTTCATTTCGTAATTTTTCTCAAGTTATTTCTGAATTTTGAAGAATATTTACAATAAAGAGAGAGAAAGGTTACTTGCCACTAGATGGCGGTAGGTAGTCGAAAATATATATATGTCACATGCTATTAGGCGACATGAATAAAATCTGACACCAATTTTAGCAAGAACACATTCAAAAAACAGTTCGATCAATACTAAACACATCGGTTTAAAGATAATCTTTTTATTTTAGTTTACATTTTATCTATAAAAATAACAATTAATAACAAAAAAATAAAACTTAGAAACTTCAGAAAGGCGAAATGATAGGCGTTCTGTATCGTATCTGCCTCAAAAAATCTCCATCGCCATACAGCGGGGCAATGCAGCCAGTTAAATGGGAACTTTTGAGCCAGGTATGATGCGGCGTGGCCTGTTAGATTAATAAAATATTTGACGAAGCACGTGGCGGATGCATTTCTGTACACTTTCTGACGAAACATGTTGCGGATATTTCAAATTGTATGAAAATAAAATATAATTAAGCTCACAAATTAAATATTTACAAATCGATGTGTTCGATTGAACAAGCTTGTCCGATTGTGATATTCTGTAAATACAGAATCTGTATATACCTACAGGGAATATCAGAGAAAAAAACAATGATATAAACTTCTATTGTGTGAAAATCACGCCATTTTGAAAAAAAATGGTTTTCTCGATTTTATACATCTAGGTACTTACTGTTGGTAGAGGCGTTATTCCATATAGGTTGTCCCAGAAACGAATCGGTTCAATAGGACCCTAAAATTATTTATTTATATTAGTAATAATATAATATTCAATAAGTAAATACTTTAGAAATGAATCTAGCATTCCATCTCTTCCATTGTAATAATTTTAAGTTATATAAATGTAAAATACCTGTCTCTTATGACGGGGGATCAGGCAACAATAACACTGAAAATAAATTTATTTTATTAATCTATATATTTCATATCAAATGTGGATTTACTCTGGGGCATAGATACACCTGGGCTCCAACGCTTAACGGCTGAGGAATAAACCTAAATAACGCCCAGAAGACCTAGACAAATAGCGCAGACCTTTTTTTAGACCCATACACATTTTATAATATGAAAATAATTTCGTTACATGATACTATAGATGCTACATGTTTCGTGGCTGATGTTTCGTCGTGTCAGGCTCTCTCAGGTCTTCACAAAAAATGCCATAGTCGAAACTCGCAAAAATTGATATGCACAATGAGAGTTGATTCTTGTCATCATTTGAATATTTTTCTTTATATGTATATGCTGTAACATACCTAAGTTTCGAATTTTGGGGCCAACTCAATCTGATTTGTTCATACGTATTTTATTCATTTGAATAAAGTTCAAGCATTACGTGCAACTTTCATTGATGAGGTTCCCATAGCGTCGTGCAGTCGTGCAGTCGTACAGTCGTGCAGTCGTGCAGTCGTGCAGTCGTGCAGTCGTGCAGTCGTGCAATTGTGCAGTCGTGCAGTCGTGCATCACTAATCTAAATATCTATCTATAAACTCTCATCTGTCTAAATTTGCTCCCTGTTTCTTCCTCATCCATAGAGCATGAGAGCCCAGGGTCCGCTTTCCGGACACTGGCACTTGTAATAGCACTTACATAAACATTTTCACTGTATTCTGCTTCGCACATCCCAAATGCTGGCAAATCGAAATTTCTTACATACGTATGTAGGAAGCTTACATTTAATTGTGCATTGTACATCTTTATATTGTGTGCTGTTTCTTCCTTACATAACCAGTCTACAAAATAGTAACAAATGAGTTTATTAGCAAAATATTTCTGGAAAATACGTTTTAAATTATAAAAAGTAGTAAATTCTAGAATTCCAGTAATACCAACCTCCAAACAAGGGGTTTGACAAGAGCCCTCCGCTATTTGATCTATAAAATAATGTGGCAATAGACTGATTGACTACTGCAAAGTTATCTAAGTCACATTTAGGTCCAAACAGGTGGTATGTCAGATTTTGTAAATTTTGTATATAATCTGACACCGACTGCTAAAACAATTATATATTAATACTAAGTAAGTATTTGTTATAGCATATTATGATCAATGTAATAATGTAAGATACATACATACACAATTGCATGGTAAAAGAATTAATTAAAATAAAAACTGAAAATAAACACTAATTAATTAATTATATTGGTGAAACCGAACAAAAATCCGTCAGGTAATTTTTGAGTTTATCGCTTACACATCGTAACATTTTGTAAAATACTAGCGGCCCGCCCCTGCTTCGCTCGGGTAAAACCGTAATAAATTATACACATAAACCTTCCTCAGGAATATATAGTCTATTAAAAAAATCCGCATCAAAATCTGTTGCGTAGTTTTAAAAATCTAAGCATACATAGGAACAGACAGCGGGAAGCCAACTATGTAATGATAAGCATTTTGTAGCGCCTGGCCTATAATAGACCTATTTAACTTTTTGGTGTTATCGCAACTTTTTATACAGGCGATAAATTTATCATGAATCAGGTTATACCTACATTGAATGCGATTTTTATTTTTAACTCTCAGTTCGATATATAAATATATATAAATTTATACTTACATCATAATTTGATATATCCGGGCTTGTGGCCGCTTCATTCGTCCAATAATCCTTCAGTCTGAGCTGAATGTGCTAAAACGTAATAACAACAACATAACAAAAACGTATAACATAACAAAAGTGAAGAAAAATATTTTTTTAACGAATTACATTTTTGCCATTGCAGTACCAAATAGAATGGTCAATATTGGTTGATCCAGTGTTGCCAGCCGACAGGAGACTGCGCCCTCATTATTTGCTTCTCTTTCTTGATAGACTGTGGCAATATTTATCTAACTAATTACTAATTTCTATTCATTTTGTCATAGAAAGTATAGAAAATTGTTCCAGAATAATTAGACTAACTGTTGCCCGTAAATCCGCTTGCGTCTGTGTTTGACCTCAAGCTTATTATAAATCTATTCAGAATTTCATCAGAACTGGTCCAGCGGTTTGGCCGTGAAAGCGTTACATACTATTAACCACTCAGTTCTCGCGCGGCCCGATTGGACTACGATCCTTTGTTGTTCAATTGTCTTTCTAATCTCGAAGGGTTAATATTTAAGCTTGAAAATCTGTCATTCAGTCTGTCACGCAAATCGATAACTATATGAGATGTCTTTGTCCACGTAGATACTTACACTAGGTAAGGGTGTTATTTTGAATAGTTCATCCCAATAGTCGAAGGGTTCACCGTTGCCCACCTGAAGATAAGAAACACTTATAAATTATAACACTTATATGTTATTCGACGACCTCGGTGGCGCAGTGGTAAAGTTCTTGCCACTGAACCGAGAGGTCCTGGGTTCGAACCCCGGTCGGGTCATGATGGAAAATGATCTTTTTCTGATTGATCCGGGTCGTGGATGTTTATCTATATATGTATTTGTTATAAAATATAGTATCGTTGAGTTAGTATCCCATAACACAAGTCTCGAACTTACTTTGGGGCTAGCTCAATCTATATGTTTTGTCCTAATATATTTATTTATTTACTTATACTATATCAATAAAGGCCTATTTCACAACCTGCTCATAAAGTATCTGATAGTGTGGGTTGCACCGTCAAATTTGACGTACATTTTAACCGGCACGCCGCTGACGTTTAGACAAATGGCGTACTTTGCGTTTTTCTGTACGCGCACGGTAAAGTTTACGTAGTTTATGATGCAAGCCACCCTATGTGTGACACATTGAGCTTTAAAAATTGTGTTTCACAAAATGTTGTAGTACCGAGCTAACAGGCCAAACACAGATATGAAAATGGTGTTATTTTCAATTAATATAATAAAAAATCACCTGATTATTCTCGTTGTCCAGTAGGCAACAGTAGCACTGTAAATTAATAATTAAAATATACATATAGGTACTTTTGATTTTTAATACGTTGAAAACACATTTTATATTAATACAGAGGCATTTTTTTTATTTAAAAAAAGTGCTACTAATATTATTAATGCAAAAGTTTGTGAGGATGTATGTTCGTTACTCTTTCACGCAAAATCTACTTGGCCGATTGCTGTGAAATTTGACACACGAATGGAATAAATACAGTACTTTTTATCTCGATATCTCATGGGAGGTAAGCCTCGGGGCGCAACTAGTAATAAATGTTTAAAACAGCGCTGCACACAAATATCAAAATGTAGGTATATGTACTTATTGACTTGTAGACTGTGTATTTGTGGCCCTAGCCACAACTACACGGGATCGCATCACGTCGCACAGCGTTCTGTCGCCCAACTAGGACGCCAAATATGAGCAAACTATCTCTCTCATCTTTACGTGTAAAAAACAAAACTTTACTCATCCCAACCCCCCTAGGGAATGCCTATCAGCAGACAAGCCTGTTTCTCTTAGTCACGTCGTACGACATTCGCCTGAGGATATGAAGTGCCCCCATTCTAGGGACACGCCATACCATGAGTAAACTACCGCTATAACGCTTACGTAAACATTTTCAGGATAATCTAAGCCACATGTTCCGAAAGTTGACCACGTGTAGTTCCTTTCATATGCCTGCAGGAAGGTTACTCCTGATTCTGTATTGTAATTCGATATACTGTACGGTGATTCGTCTCTGCATTTCCACTCTATAAATAATATAAGATATGTTATTAAAAATTCAAGAAAATCACAACTTATTTTCATTCTCTCGGAGCATTTTGCCAGTTTCTTCTGCAGCCATTGAGTGTCGGAGCCCAGGGTCCGCGTTCCTACTTTTTCGTCTCCATTTCCCACGGTCGCCGGTATCACTAGTTGTCACACCTTGACGACGTCCAGCCAGCCTTCTTGGATTTACCCCTTTTGCCAGGGCCAGGCGGGAGCGGCATAGCCAAACATTTCTTCCCTACAGAAGACGTTGTCGGTCATTTTCATTCTCTCATCTGACTGTTTATCCAGTAGCTTCCACGCCATAAAACGACGAAGCCCAGGGCGACCTTTCTTACTTTTTTCCTCAATTTCACACGGTCTTCAGCATGCCCAAATTATCTGAGCTCCAAAGTTCGGAAGTACATTAATAATACCAACCTTCCTTGAGAGGGTGCGTCAAGAACCTGTCGTCTCCAGGTCTAGAAAATAATGTAACAGTAGATTGATTCACCACTGCGTAGTTACCCAAGACACACCTAGTTCCAAACAATGTTTCAGTCACATTTATGATTTTTCGATTATCGTAATCAAACAGCGGCTGAAATAAAAATAATTGTTCCGATTTTTTCTGCGTCAATCGAATATATTCTGAGTGTCTACAACATACTTTTTTGCTTAATTAAAGCATTGACAATCGAAAACTGGTAACTGTTATCCATCTATCATCTCCAGGGTTACTGCCTCAGACGTTGAGAGTCGGAGTATATCGACTGCTTTCCTATTTTGAAAGATTTTTAGTATTTTTATTCTGGTCTTCGGCATGCATTGCGTTTGCGTTTAACGAATTGCGTTTGCCGTTATTTGCTCCAAATAAGATTATATGCAATTCGCCATAGAAAAGATTTCTATGCCGAATTGCGTTTGCCGTTATTTGCTCCAAATAAGATTGACCAGTCTTTCAGTCTTTGCATTCTGACAGAGGGGCGAACCCAAAAAGTTCTGGCTCGATGTTGGCAGTGATTTGCATGCCGAAGACCAGAATAAAAATACTAAAAATCGTTCAAAATAGGAAAGCAATCGATAGACTCCGACTCTCAACGTCTGAGGCAGTAACCCTGGAGATGATAGATAGATAACTACACTCCCGTTCTGAATTATACCACTTAAAGCACCCGGTTAAATCACCCAGGTATTTAGGATGGGCGTCTGTCTCATACGTAGTGGGACCAGAAGTTATAAAAATTACTATTTAGTGTATTTTTCGAACATAACAAATCAAACTGTAATTTGTAAAAAAATTAATACTGCTTAGTTAAAACAAGGAAAAGGAAAGCCCAGAAGGGCTTATATGGACCAAATAAAGGAGACAGCAAGACTGATGTCGTACAGGGAGGTCAAAACAATGGCTGAGGATAGAAAGAGATGGAAAGAACTCCACCGACAAGAACGACGTTCTTAAATTCTTAAAATATGATGATGATAGTTAAAACAATATAAAACATTTTTTGTTTCTGTACCAAAGATCATCTTATAGCAAATGTTTAATTTGGTTGTCAGACTCAGACTTAATAATATTTTACAAAAATGATATTTTTGGTAACTTCTGGCCTCATGCAGGCGTTAATCTTCGTCTTATAGAAAAGTTAGGTGGAGTTAAAGTTGGAGCTTTTTTATTCAAGTAAAATTAGTGATGGAGTTAAAAGGTGGTGCTTTAAATGGAATAATTTTAATAAAATTTAAAGTCAACTTAAGACTTTAAGACCTACTACACCAAAATGTAGACTTAAAGCACCTGGGTGATTTAGCCAGGTGCTTAACACTAAACAATCGTATATACAAATTATCTTAGTAAAGATTTATTAATTTACCGCTTTTAGCTTTGTTAGATCTCGTGGGTATTCTCGTGTTGGCGCTTCCCGACGTTTTCGATAATGACAGCATTTGCACTGAAATAAAAATGCAAATTATCTTTTACCTATACAAGATAACTTGTCAATCAAATGCGCGCTGTTAAATTATAATGAGTAGCACTGTTGACGATCTCCATGGTCACCTCACCACACCCGTCCGCTATCTGGAGGTCCTGGGTTCGATTCCATCGCAGGCAAATATTTGTACTAGTGTATCAATCCTCTGGGTAATATGAGAACTGAGATGGACCTTTTTGTAATGCGTTCTTTCTGTATTTTTGGTAATTTATTTGTGTCACCGTGTCTGGTTGTATTGTGTTTTGTGTTGCTATCTCTACAAATAAACTATTTATTTATGATGATTACGAGACGTATAACGTCTCGTATCTAAGTATCTAGTGATCACAAATACTTGTCGGCGGGTCGGGGTGTGTTGCGCCTGTTTTTCTGTATATATCCATCGGACCAATATGCAAGATACAAGTTTGTTTGGCCGTTGAATATTAAGTCCACATATCAGAACTTGTTCCCCCCGTTCTTTAGTTGACTGAATGTACTACAATCTGACCACTGGTCTGACCGAGGTCTTCATCATTATGATGACCACCTCGGTGGCGCAGTGGTAAAGTTCTTGCCACTGAACCGAGAGGTCCCGGATTCGATCCCCGGTCTTGATTTGCCCGGGTCTTGGATGTTTATCTATATATATATATATATATATATATATATATATATATATATATATATATATATATATATATATATATATATATATATATATATATATATATATCACTCAACAAACTCTATTTTATATACAATACTATATTTTATAACAAATATATATATATATTTATATAAATATATATATATATATATATATATATATATTTATATAAATATATATATATATATATATATATATATATATATATATATATATATATATATATATATATATATATATATATATATATATATATATATATATATATATATGTGATTTGTCCTAATATATTTATTTATTTATCACGTAACACGTCATTGCGTCCACACGTTCTATCTTTTTTTATAATATACTCGCGTGAAAACCTATACTCTAGCTGATTATTTAGTTCACTAGTGTGTATGCGTCTTTGTACTATATTTTTTATTTTGTTATGATATTTTAGACGCCATATCTCTTCATCATCATCAACATCATCAACAGCCATTTCATCATGAGGGGCCATTTCGGATTGGCGGGTGCAAATACAATCGCGCCTTTACGTGCCTTTCGAAGCACGGATCGAGATAATACATTTTTGGTCACCCATCCAATGTCCGACCATTCTGCGAGTGTATTTACCGTTACTGTCACTATATTCTTACCTCTAAATAATTAACCTGTCTCGCATCATCGCAACATGGGCACTGAAAGACAAAAGTGTAGTGTTGACTGTATCTATCTACGATCAGATAAGAACATTTATTTTACAATGTTAAATTAACTTGAAGTTAGCTTGAAGATGGGGACGTTGGTGCGTACTAAAAAAGATGTCAGCAAATATATTAGAGGAAAAACTGAAAATGCACTTGGAACTAATTTGAAATTGCTGAACTACATTCACTCACACTAATCTCACTTAATTAAGTACCTACGAGTAAATTACAATAGAAAGACATAATTGATCATATCCCGCCAAAACGTACCAAAAATAATGTCATATTTTTTTCAACATTATGTTCGATTTTTTTACACTTTTTTTGTAAGTGGCCAGTATTGTGTTTTTATTTTATTTTTACGGTTCATTCTTGTGCAAGTATTTAAGACTAACACCAATTGTTAACTTTCGCGTTTCCATATAACATATATATATATATATATATATATATATATATATACAGGTATTACACGCGCACGTACTATTTTATATACGTGCGCGGTTGGTTTGCAGTTAGTCGCACGGGGACCCCACCAGTTGTTTTCTTTACTAAATACCGTCAATACACATTGACAGTCAAAAACAGACATTCTGAATCTTCATAAGTGAAATGAAATGGCAATTTGGCGGTTGAAAAATATTCTGTATTTAATTAATTGTGAAGAAAAATTTCCTTTAGTTAGTTTCTTTCTTATCGAGAACTCACATTTTTATTACCATTCGAACCCACGCTCAACAGTCTCATTTTGAAGTTCATTGGACAAGTTGATATGAGAAAATTACGTTTTTTTTTACTGGTTTGGATATGAAAGACTAGCATTAGCTCGAATTTTCGAAATATAAATGACTGATTACTTTGTAATTTTATTAATATTCTGCTATTTAAGTATTTATAAATTACTTCTTTAGATATTGAGGGATATATCTATATAATAATGTGTTTCTATGTTTAACTATATAATATGTATGATTTGTTAAACGTCTCTCTTTCATCGTAGCGGTGTTCGGACTGCATTCCGGGCGTCGGTGTAAAAATAACCATTAAAATGATTGTTGCTGTGATTTAACGACCGGCCGCCTGCCTGACATCAACCCTGCTTGGGAATGCTGTTATTACCTATCAGTTGCTAAGGCTATATGTACCTTGGTCGCTCGTACGACACCCACGGGAAGAAATGAAAAAATAATAATAATAATAAATAAGTGTACTTATTTAATTTATTTTTAGCAATTTGTTTACAATAAGTTACTTATATTAAATGCCTCTTAAATCCACTTATTTGTTCTATATTCATAAAATAACATAACATTTATGTACAATAACTTTAATACTGATAAACTATTCTATAATTCATAGGATATAGGTATTTTTTAACATTACAGAAATTGCTATTATGTAACATAGTGAAATTATATCATTACAGTCTTGAGTGTTTTATTTTTTTTTATTTTGCAATTATCTAATGCTTGACACTTGACATGTTCTGCAAAAACATGGACGACCACAACAGAAGACCGGATCGTAAGTTTTTCCGCAATTGTTTTTTGTATTTATTATAATTTTGCTTCAGCTATTAATTTTCACGCTTTATAAAACGTAGCTACATTATAATCTTAAAAATATAACACTGAATAAGTATTTTCTACTTGCAACTTATGGTTGTTTCTTAAATAAATAAATAAATAAATAAATAAATAAATATATGATTTACTAATCAATGGGTTTAATCTTTGGAATTTCTTAATCAAATAATTAAATAAACATAAACTACAGAATGTTTTCAATAAACTGTACTGATATTACACAAAAAAATATTTATATTGTAATTAAAATGGGTAACGGGTAATTTATACAATGTGCGTGTGGTATGAGTGTTCCTTTTTAAAATTGTATGTTTACAAATTCATGTAAATATTTAGGAAAATAATTGTGCAGAAAAAAGTGCAGAAAAAAAAATTCTGAAATCTATATTGAGAAAGTGGTGGTAACATATCTAGAACACTCAATAGTCTATCTAACAGAAAACATTATTTCATAATTATTTTTGTGACATTCTTTATAATTATCTTCAGAAGTCCTGTATCTTATTAAAATATACTTATAAAATATGAATGAATAAATTAAAGTACCTATCATTCGAAACATATGAAGACTAGAAAGATCAGCCACTACTTTAGACTATATAAAATCGTGTAACACTAAAACCATCATTGATAACATTTCAAACAGATGGTGTTCATTGGACTGAGATAACAAATATTTTATTACACCAACAATCGGAAAAACCGGAACGTTCAAAATTTCTTTGAATTCAGCAGCCAGATTCAATTGGCAATGAAATTATAGATAGCTCCTCTCAAAGGTCACGAAAACCTCGAGTCGTCTTGTGATAGAGACTTTGGCTTCAAGTTCTTAGCTTCCAGAGAACTAGTGCTCCTTTCTGGAGCTCTCCACCCCCCGCCCCCCACGCTCCTGTTCGTGTACGTGGACGTAGTAACAAGAATCTTACGGGTACGCTTAATCTTCAACTTATCCAGCCAGAGATCCCTCGTCTTCTTATTTCCCAACACGATGAAAACAAAGAGAATAAACCCTTGGAAGGTAGCGGTGCACGTGAAAAAGTAAGCGGCGACGACGTTGTAAGCGAACAGGCCGAATATCCATGGCAAGCCGAATAAGAACACAAGCAAGCAACTCACACACGCACACCTCAAAGCCTCGTTCGCATCTCCGTGCCTCTGAATCCTTCTAGAAGCAAACACGGAGCGAACTATCAAGATAAATAGTACCCAGTTTGCGAGTAACATAACCGCGATCGGCGCATAGACCGCCAACCACAACCCTAAACCTGAAGGATAGCAGAAACTGCCGCTCGGAGTCGTCTCTTCGAACCGTCCCGCGTAGGAATGGGGATCGACCGACAGAAGAACTCCGACCACGGCGAAAGGCGCTCCCCACGAGAACGCCGAAGCCCTCAAAAGTTTATGAGAAATTTCTCTAGTGAACACCAAAACCAGCCTCCTGTAAGATATCACGGCCGCAACCAACATCCAACAGAAAGAAGCCAGGACCGAATAATGTAACGCGATTCCGACAACCATGCAGCCGACGTCGTAGCCGTCGAATTTGGCGAACACAATGATCATGAAGCAGAGGACAAGTACAAAAATTGCGACGCACAGTTGAAGCCATATTTTGTTGCTGAATTCTCGCCGCCACGCTCTGAACACGAGGGCGGTGACGATGATGAGGGTAATGCCGAAAAGGGACATGCCGCAGCCGACGATGGAGAGTATTTCGAGGGCGTCTTCGCTCGTTTCGGAGAAATCGGTGCGGGGGACGAGGATTTCGGCGAAGTGTGTGAGGTGGTCGCAGCGACAGGCGGCGAGCAGGCCGGGCGCGGCGGCGGGCACGAGGCCGCAGCCGTCGCGCGCCCAGCGCCCGCCGCCGTCGCTGAGGAAGCGCCAGTACGCGCACGCGCGGCTCGCGTTGCTGTCTGGGTCTTCCACGTTGGGCGCCAGGTATATATCGATCACCTAAACGAAGCACACACTGATAAAACAAGTCTTTTTTTTTTATTTAAATAAAACACACAATAATAAAATAATTAAGTTTGAGTGCACCTACTTCTGTTGTTTGTATATCTCCTGCAATTCAGTTGGTTACACAATGCACGTCATCTATTTCCGTTTAAATAAAAAAAACTTTTTTACTTTAGGAAATCATCACATTAAAATTGTCTTTCGGTTTTGTTGACGGAATTATTTGTCCCATAATAATTTAAAACATTATTTTTTCATTTGATTTATTGTGTGGCTTTAACGTCAAAAGATAAAATTAACATTGAATGATGTTATTATCTCTGTATAATATGAATTTATGGAATAAAGACAATCACAACTAGCATGGCACCGCAATTTCCGTTTTATTCTCCAATCTAATGTAATCGATCACTTAGACACAGAATTCAATATTTAAAGTCAGCTTCGCAATAGAAACTTTGACTTGTCCCATCGAAATCAGTATACACAGAGTCTAATCACATTTCAGAGAATTAACGGAGTGAAAAGCCTCGCCACAGTTAAAAGCAAATTCACGAAATAGACGATTGCATGGTCTAACCAATGGATTAGTGATGATAGACTCAGTACTAACACTTCGATATACATTTATAAAATTATAGTCAGATGGTATGACGTAAAAAATGATGTGGAACCTGTAATTATTTCATTGATAAATGAAGTTCTCTTACTAGCAGCGTCAATGTTGATCACTGAGAAAAGATCAACATTTACACTGACAAAAGCCTTACCCAAGCTAAAATAATGCGAGCCCCAAAAAGCGACATACGATCCATATTATTCCTTGAACCATGACAATATGGTCTTTATTGTTACATTCAACCAGATGAATCCACTACATACCCTCACAACTTCACAAATGTGTTAAATTGAATTGAACCTTGCAAAAAGTAACAAAGTTCAATAAAATATTACACTACTGTACCCATAAGGAGTCAAAGCCACAAGATCACAATCTCCATTGTAGACAAATATATCTAAAATCTCGTGTCTATGGTTACACTCATACAAGAAAGAGAAATTCATACTCAATACTTCATTGCATTCCCAGCGTTGATATGATGCGTATTAGAAAACACGAGAAAAAAAACGGCACAGAGTGCTACTAGCTTTTCTCCCTCGTCGTTTAGTATGAAACGTCTTTAATTTTCTTTGTCTTTGAGCTCCATGTTGTCTACCCCATAAAGGTAAAAGATCTGATAGTGTTTCAATAGATATTCTATACGCAAACCGCGTCAAAACTCACCTCCCCTTCCTCAAATTCGGTGACGTTCTCAACATTGACGCTAACAATTCTGCTGTTGACCACGACAGTCTGGTTTCCTCTGAAGGCCCTCTCGTTCCTGAAGATCACGAAGCTGATCCGACGAGGAGAGCTCGTGACGGACTCAGGGAGATAGACCACTGCCTCGCTCTTGTTACTCGCTATCTGCGTCGAGTTTATTTCACCTGAAATAGTGAAATTTGAATGTTCGATCAATTCTCGAGCATTTCAACAATTCAACATTCCGGATATGAAATCATAATAGGTACTTTATATTGTCGCTATTTAATTATTCTCGATCACGTGTGTCATATTTTGGTCATGTTTAATTTATGTTGTAGTCTATTACTTCTTCTTTCAATTTTATATCATCGAATAAACCTAGGTATTATATCGATCCTAAGCAGGTTTGACGACCTCGGTGGCGCAGTGGTAAAGTGCTTGCCTCTGAACCGAGAGGTCCCGGGTTCGATCCCCGGTCGGGTCATGATGGAAAATGATCTTTTTCTGATTGACCCGGGTCTTGGATGTTTATCTATATATGTATTTGTTATAAAATATAGTGTCGTTGAGTTAGTATCCCATAACACAAGTCTCGAACTTACTTTGGGGCTAGCTCAATCTGTGTGATTTGTCCTAATATATTTATTTATTTATTTATTTATGATGAAATACATAGCAAATAGATAATAAAAACAGTGTATATAAAAAATTAAATGAAGCAGGTACCAAAACTGCTTAAAGCGAGATAAATATAAGAAAAATAATTAGCTAAAATCTCCTTTCTAAAGCCCTATTCATACAAACGATGTAACTGTCTAAAAGCTAACAAAATAATATGACAAAGATGTTTTAAAACGCACTATTTATGAAGTCAAAGGTATCATTGGTGAAGGTATCAGAATTAGGGTCCATCACAGCCATCCTCACGCCCCTGACGGGTTTGTCCGGAGCAGCATCGGCCATTAACAGAGCAACATTCCCACGGATGGCGCTCGCGGTGTGGGAGCCGTTCAGGCTGATCCTGTTGCCGAGCTCGTCCAACATGTGGAGAAGGTCCCCGGGAATTGTCAGGTCGTCTTCCACTTCTAAGATGCTGTTCACCTGTAAATATTGATTAGAAACATATAATTTGATATGATAAGTACAGAGGTGGTCTTAAAAGTCATGTAAGGTGGATTTAGACGACTTGCAATAACACACTCAATGAAGAGAAGAAAATTTGGGCCGACTTTGACCACGCCGTGTCGTTCTATAGCAAAACGGTGCTCGACTAATGAGGACACTCCCCAAATGTGTCCTGTAGAAGACACCCAGACTCGCTACTGACTGATCGAGGCTCTGGAGCTGTGATAATGTATGTGTAATGTAATACAATGACAATGTTACCTGATCGAAAGCATCGTCGACCATGTCGACGGTGAGAGGCACAGAGTCGTCTTGGAGCAGTTGTTCCAGGTCGTGTATCACCTGCTCCAACTGCTCATCTGGCTGGAACGACAAAAAATATATATTTAAGTAAATTAAGTAAAGCCGTAACCGAGTGGTAACCCAGAAATGGAAAACATACGGCAGCTAGATGGGTCGACGATGTAAAGGAAATTGCTGGCAACAACTGGATGGGGATGGCCCAGGACAGATATTGTTGGAGTAGACGGAAGGATGTCTATGCCCAGCAG
Organism: Plodia interpunctella; assembly: GCF_027563975.2. NCBI lineage: Eukaryota > Metazoa > Arthropoda > Insecta > Lepidoptera > Pyralidae > Plodia > Plodia interpunctella. The sequence goes on along the minus strand of NC_071296.1, from coordinate 10,935,356 downwards.
TGGGCCACGGAGGGATACAGATGATGATGTAAACTTTGTTTCCCAAAGTACCACATGTAAAGTACAAGATGTGGATACAGTCAACCTTTGTGTATTGAAAAAATCCTTCTGTCGGCAGTCTGTTTCTATATCTGTGCCCCATATCTACTACGCTTACGTGTAAATTCTAAATAATGGTTCTGAATTAGTCGTGCTTCACCAAAAAAATTATAAACCGAATTATAGGTAAGATCTTACGAATAAAAACCGAAAATTGTTCATGTTATATATTGTTTGGTTTAATTTCAATAAAGAATGTCTTACATACATCCAATTTTGTAACTATTTTACAAATATATTTTTATGTAATGACTTAACTTCAAAGTTATTCCCAAAATGTCTACCCAATATTAATTATTTGTTAGACAAATTTAAAAAACCCCGACTTTCAATATTCATTTCGCTACAACTTTTGAACGGGTGAACCGATTTTCATGAAACATGGCTAAGAACACTCGGAATAAAATTAATACACAGATACACAGATACGTTACAATATAAATAAAACAAAAATTTAAACAATTTTGGAGTTTAGCATAACAATTACAGAATTTTCATCTCATTATCATTATTAAAATTAGTGTAACAAATTTTTGGAGTGGAACAACCATCTTAAAGGACTAATTAATCGTTTCATAATGAGGAATAATGAAATACATTTACGCAACTTCCTGGACGCCGGATGACAATTAGATAAGGTATGTATCCACTAGCAGTTCCGCTCTTGCATTCAATATAATTGCTCTTTGATTTCTTGCTTTTTGGCCAAACCTGTTATCGCAATTACAATCGGATTTAACGCCTGAATTAATTACGGATGCCACAGATTAAATATAACATAATTTGATATAGAACAGTGTTTGTCTGCAAGAAATTTGGTTAGAAACTCTTCCTGCCGTATTTTTTAATAGAAATCAGAACCGGCATATATTTTCTTTGATTGGCATGTCAGAGATATCAGTCTAGCTCGATTTAATACTCGTATTATAAGTTACTTCTTAGCAGTGGAACTTCCATTACAACTTGAGTACCTGGGGTTTGATTCTCACGCAATGGAAGTTACTTAAGTTCACCTTTTAAGTAAAATTTTGACGTCAATAAGTGATATATATCATCATAGACTGAATAAAGAATTTTGAATTTTTGAATAAAGTCCGTATTCTAGTCATGCCACATGAGTTTGTCTAACAATCTCACTCGAACTCGTAATTTCACCATTAGTTTCCGGTACAGGAAAACATTATGAAGAAACACACAGGCTGTCTGTTTAATTTACTTGTGTTTATATGGACATCTTGCCCCAAAACGACGGTAGACCTATAAGTCATATCAAATGCCTTTGGGCGACTTAAATAAAATCTGACACCAGTGTTAGCATAACACACTCGATAAAAAATATATAATGGATAACGGGCCTATAATGGATAAATGCCCTTGCAACACAAATACACAAAGAATTTGCGCTTAGTGCTTGACCATAAAATGTTATGCTAATTTAACCTCATAATCTATTGTAAGAGCTCGAAAGAACCTTCTGCGAAACAATTATATAGGTGATGTCAGTAGATTTAACAGTCTAGTTAATTATTAGAAACCATAGTAACGAAATAAAAACAATATTAAACAAACAAACACTCGTAGACGATCTAACTTGATGGCAGCTTCTAATGAAGCCATTGAAGTGGTTCTAGCAAGAAAGGATTTAGTAACAAATGGTATCGCGTTTTCGGTTTTGCTATCGATACGCAAAGAAGAAAAGGAACAACCGTTTAACAGGTAGATATACAATGACCAGAATACTTCATTCGACGACAAAAATTAGAGTAATTTTGTAGCAATTGTTGTTGTCAAATAATAATGAGACGAAAAAAAATTAAACAAACAGAAAATGATCATCGTTTACATCTTTATCCGATATGTAAAACAATTTTGCTTATTTTCAATCTTAAATTTGACGACCGACTCGGTGGCGCAGTGGTAAAGTGCTTGCCTCTGAACCGAGAGGTCCCGGGTTCGATCCCCGGTTGGGTCATGATGGAAAATGATCTTTTTCTGATTGGCCCGGGTCTTGGATATTTACCTATATATGTATTTGTTATAAAATATAGTATCGTTGAGTTAATATCCCATAAGTCTCGAACTTACTTTGGGGCTAACTCAATCTGTGTGATTTGTCCTAATATATTTATTCATTTATTTAATCTAAATAAATAAAGTTTACAATTTGCATGGCATGTTATACTTACAGCTAAAGGTGGTGTTGTGGTTTCAGGAGGTGGTGTTGTGGTTTCAGGAGGTGGTGTAATCGTTGGATTGACAGTAATAGGTGGATCCACCGTCGTAGGCCGAGGAGTATCAACTACTGTTACTGGTACAGTTGTATACGGAGGCCAGATGGGATAACGTCTAGTTGTTATGAATGTAGTAGCTTCCTCCTCATCTTCACCTGATTCGTCTGTTACGCTAACAGTTTCTTCTGTCATGACGTTTTTCTCATAAGAACTTTCTGTAGTAAACGTCTCATTTCTGATATCATCTGGATTATATTCTGATACATCCTCAGCATCCACGTCTTCTTCGACAATGTCGAGGTATTCATCCTTTGTCGTCTAAAATTGTTCATGGTATTAATGGTGTTAGATGTGGTATTAGTGGACAGTGTGAACAGACAGAATAAATGATCATTGTTAATGTTGTCGGCCCTAAAACTGGCTTATCAAATGTATATAATTACGTGACAAATAACGAATCAATTCTTTTTGTCAACAATATTAATTAGATATAGGTATGATGGCAATATATTAAAACATACACACGTGTTTTATTATATGTAAAAATATTACATCTTAACTCTCAAAGCAGTGATGATCATCGGCCTGTGGTCGAAAGATCACAGGCGGCTCAAATCCTACTCGAGTATGTATACCAATTTGACTCATGTTTACTAGTTTTCATAGACCACCACTTACTTCCGGTGAAGGAAACATTGTGGCGAAACCTGTACTCTACTAGAGTGCTGGTTTGATCACATGATAATTGTCTCTCGCCTAGTATGTGAAAAGGAGAAGGCAATGACAAAACACTCCATTAATATTATATAATACGCAATTGGTGTATTCCAATCCACTTAATGACCACGACCCTCAGTCATGAGGAATACGGCTGCACGGTGGATATGAGAAAAAATAAATAGAATATTAGGTGCACATTTTAGCACATATAATTCTGCCTCAACTCAGAAAATGATAAACCAATTTTGGGTATAATAGTGCTTAACATTAACATGTTACACAGCTTCATGCAACATAATATCAAGATGGCTCACCGTGGAAGGTAGAGTGCCTAAAGTGGGCATCTTCATTGTGACGTCACTGAGGATAGTGACGGTCATAGGGACAGACGATGAAGGGACGCAGTCATTAGTTTCGGTCTCCAACCATTGGACTCCTTCATTGAAGTCGCCAAGGCAAGAGTATGTGCGACAACCACGTGTGAGGGTAGTTTCTCCTGTAATGTTGATAAATTTTGACCATAAATAAGTGGTACTTGTAATTTAATAATACAAGATGGCAATGCTGCCAGCCTTCTGTGAAATTTACCATATGGCAACGAATTGCCTAGGTTGGCATTTTCGTAAATATTTTGTTATGTGCATATTATATTATACTAGCGGCCCATCCCGGCTTCGCACCGATAAAATCCTCTACAATCACACTATCTATTGGTGAAACCGTATAAAAATCCTCTCGATAATTTTTGAGCTTATTGTTCATACATAGGCGATAGTGGGACTTCTTTATATAATATGTGGTCACCCAAATCAAAAGGGATCTTGTGGCGGCTAGCACTTAGGTCTATAGTGCCGGTAAGGCCCCTTTTGATTTGGATGACCACATTATGTAATGACGAAACCAGGGATTTAGACATGCAAATTACGAAACAAATGTCCGGCTATGCCGCTACCGCCTGACCCTGGCAGAAGGGGCATATCCAAGAAGTGCTGGCTTGGTGTCGTCATGGACGATATGCGTGGCAATAGCCCAAACCGTCCAACCGTACGAAGTGGAGACGAAAAAGTAGGAAAGCCGACACTCAACGGCTGATGAAAGAGAACGCTCAGATTAGAGAGAGAGAGAAATAAGGCAACAGTCAATCAATTCAAAGGAATTTCACAATCGATTCGCAGCAGTTGCATTGTCAGTGCATAAAATTGGAGTATAATAGCCGATCATTAAATCAGACATTGAACGGTAATTGTGGCGGAAGAACATTTAAATATACATCACATTTTCTTGGAAACTTTCCAATGAATTGAGGTAAATAAATGTTGACGAAAACCAATTGGACTGAAATCATACGCATTATCATACATATAGTAACTAAATACTAGCTACAAAACATAATATTATATGTTAATATGATAATGTACACATTAAACAGGCTTTTAAAATATATGTCACGAATATAATATTTTCAAAAAAATTGTACAAACTGTTACGTATTTATCGGAATACGATTATTTGGAAGTCAAAATGAGAGAAACAAAAAAAACCTTTACCTTTTTTAGTTGATCTATCCTATATTATACATCCTGTAGGTTCGACTCTATTGCAGGCAAGATGAACAAAAAGAAAAAAAACGTAGGTACTTAATTATTGTTGGTAGTCAATTAAAAAACATGTCAAGCCAATTGCAAGACTGTAGGTCGTAAACACAAAGTTATGAACTTGTTACAAGTTTTATCATTACAACAATATGCACCTTGTGCCGGCTCCACTCTGCCGTCGAACAGTTTGCCAAACTTTGGCGGATTCGGTATACACTGCTGGTTTTTCATTGCTGTAAATAAAGTCACTCATACTAACTGCGCAATATTCACGCATTCGGCGACAGTGTGGGGCTGGCATTAAAACATAATATAACCAGCTCTAATTGGTATATTATGTTGAAAGAAGAGTATAATGAGGCGGCAAGCGTGCAAGGCGTCACCTTTCGACCTCTGAACCTCGACACTTGGTTACAACGAGATAATTACATGATTGGACTAGTTCTCCACGAAATCCTGTGGAGTTTAGCTGCGGATGATTTAAGGTCTGCTAAGAATTCAGAATAGGAAAAAATTGAAGAACTATCTGCTGTCTTCTGAATGATTTTGAATGAGTTCTGAGAGTCTCGGAATCCTATATCGTGATTCTTACATAAATAAATAAATATCAATATATTAGGACAAATTACACAGATTGAGCTAGCCCCAAAGTAAGTTCGAGACTTATGTTATGGGATACTAACTCAACGATACTATATTTTATTACAAATACATATATAGATAAACATCCAAGACCCGGGCCAATAAGAAAAAGATCATTTTCCATCATGACCCGACCGGGGATCGAACCCGGGACCTCTCGGTTCAGTGGCAATAACTTTACCACTGCGCCACCGAAGTCGTCATACATATTATAAAACAAAGTTCTCTAACGCGTCTGTCTATCTGTTTGAATATATAATAAACTCAAAAATTTTCACCAATAGCGTGATTCCTGAGGAAGATTTAGTTTTATAAAAGAATACTATATATACGAATTGTTGATGATAAAAATATACTATCTCGCTCTCATACAGTTGATAAATCAGAAAATGTCAAGACTGAATTAATCTAATCTACACGCCACAATATCTGCGACAAATACCTATTATCTTGATTACAATTTTTTTAAAGCAACTGTACCGACACATCTTTTTTCAAAATGTTGTGAGAATAATTCTCAGTTTTGCCTACGATCAATGAGACGAATACTAGGTCCACTATAATATGACGGATAAAGAAAAACAAACATAAAGCAAAATTAGATAAATATATACATTTGGATACAGTTTTATAAAAAAATAGGTATCATGTAAAAGCCGCATGCATGTTTTTTTGCTCAGTAATATAAACAAAGTGCTTGTGACACCGTGATATGGGAGCGTCTTATGCTGCAGTGACCACTCATCAGGTAGACTGCGGTCTACCGCAAACAGCAGGTCTATAGCAAAACAAAAATGAAAAAGACAGGTCTAGGAAACAGACACGCGTGTCTGTTTACTTGCACAGTACTATGAAAAACGTAAATAAAACATAAGTGTTCTAATATCTGCGAAATAAATAAAACATTGCTTACCAATTGATAACCTCGGCACAGAGTCGAATCCTTTGCAATAGTAAGCTGGCTTCATTGCAACTACCTCTATATTCCCCCAGAAACCTGGAGTGACTGGTATCATCTCAGGATTAAGCTCCACATGTAATAATACCGTATTTTTGTTCATGTATAATCTCTTTACAACAGAATTGTAAATAGCCTCGCTATCTCGCCAACGTAGCTCCGTTCGCGATGCTTTGAAATCACGAAGAATTTTCTGCGCCTCTATAGGATTAAGTATTTTCTCCACATCAAACATTTGTACATATTTCGTCCTATAAAATACGTACTCTTGCAACTGATCAATCCAGAATTCTTTCTTTTTAGCAGCATTTGAGAATGTGTAGTTATCATTAATCAGCTTTATTTTAACACTGTATAAGTTAATAAGTGATTCTCTTTCTCTTACGAATAGGACTTTATTTGATTGTGTACTTTGGAAGTTATATCTGTCTATGTGTTCACACCAATAGTAGCCATCTGTGGCTGGTGATAGGACATAGTTATCTTCGTCATCATCATGATGAATCTTCACTTTAGTTGGTCTGTATGACTCAGAGTCCGTGGTACAGTGAACGTCATCCTTATCAACAGAGTCATTTACATCTAAAATTATCTTGTTATCTCTGGAAATTAATGTTTTTAATCTCATTCTGATGTTTACACATTTGAGTAAACTGCATTTATAATTCATATGTAAAAAGTGGCTGTTGGCAGAAATACTTTCAGGCAGAGGCAACGCCACATTTGGAATATAGACCTATCATGTAATTTTTATAATAAGTACTTATCATAAGTTTTAAGTTTGTGATGACTCGAACACAATTTATTCGGATACATTGTCCGAGTTGATATATTTCAATGTTAACTCACGATTTAAACACAAAAGTGAAAAAGTGTGTATCAAAAAAATAAAATGTCAATTCGAACAATATACCTACTTACCGAAGAAATTATTGTAATAAATTTTGTTTGTTTTACACAAGAAGCACTTACAACGGCGGACTTTGTTTATTTATTGATGTTTATTATGAAATCAGTAGAATTAGTCAAAATACTCACGGGTTTACACTCAATGTTAGCGTGAGGTTTCTTAGTTGCACGGAATGTTCGCAAATAACGTCGAAAAATATGTACGAGCTGTTCACTGGCGTCCAAGATTCGTCCTTAATGGCTATGAACATAGTGTCGTCGGTGCTATTCCATGAACTCATCTCAAATGGTTTCTGTAACGATAAATGTACGTAGTTACTTTCTGATAGTAATATTCTATGATCTTGGTATTAAAGTAGCAAGTTTAACTAATGTTAGAATATTTGCGCCAGTTTAAGTGTCTTTGGTACTTATTCAAAGTGAAGTGAAGTGTTTATGATGTCATCCATATATCATCCTACTTGACATTGCATCTGGTCATAGTCCAATTTGGCAGTGTGGATAGATATGGATGAGAGTAAAAGCCTTTTTATTCTTTACTAGATGTTGCCCGGGGCTTCGCTCCCGCGGAAATTTTGAGATAAAATATAGTAGCTTATACCAATCTTGAATAATGTACCTTTCAAATAGTGAAAGAATTTTTAAAATCGATTCGATAGTTTCGGAATTTACCCGCCTCAAAATACAAACTCATAAACTCACAAACGCTTACCTCTTTATAATAATAGTATAGATTTCAAAATAGAATTAATACTATGTCTAGCTTAGTGGATTCAAAATATATTTACACTATATACTATAAAATAGTTAGGTCAAAGGCTAATTTGATATAGAGAAAGAAGTTTTTCACCCTATTGGTTGTTACTTGTACAATTACACAATTATCATTTAGTTGCTTTATATTAGCTTTGTCATTACTTCAGTTTGTCATAATTGTTTTGCCTTACCTCAATAACATTGTCTTCGGACACGTACCGTAGAACTTTCCTCTCGGGATCCCAGACTATGCCCAAAGGGTACGTCGACGTCGGAGAGACATCTGATATATGGAACATGGGCACATTTGCATACTGCCACCCTCGACTCAACAATGTTCCACCGTGCCTTGAGCATAACGCCTGGGACTGATTCCATGTCGCCCTCACCGTTCCCCCGCCAACGCCGGTGACGCCCAACAAACAAATGTCTTTCGAATTAACGAATCTATATGACCCTCTGAACCCTTCACAGCCTTTTCTTCTCATATCATCTACATCAGAATACGGCTTTACGAAACAATATCTGTAATATTTATCATCACACTGCACCGCAATATATTCTCCTGTCCTATTGACAGCCAAACAGAGATCTTGAGATATGTCATATCTTAAACTGTAAGGGTCGTAGTTGTTGACATCGGTGACAACACTCCATTCTCTGTCATTACGCGACCAACTTACAAAAGGCCCGCCAGGGTAAAATGACTTATATTCAGACCATAGTATGTCAGAATATTCCAGTTTAAATATGTCTAAAGAATTGTGTAATTTCGATGAGTATAAATTTCCGTCGCAGTCATCTAAAACTGCTGAGAACGGTTCGAGTTCTTTCCGTTTATAGCAGATATGATCTCCTTTGGCTCTGTTGTAAGCTACTTTGAAGCCTATGGGGCATATTTGTTTATTCAACTTCTTGGCTTCCAGACCGTGGGCCCATGTTAAAATGACTAGAAGGCTTATGACAAGGACTATTCGATGTTGTACATGCATCTGAAACAAGATCAAATAAATAAATTTATATAAATACCATTATTGCAAAGCACCTTTATTTAAACGTAGGACAATATGAGATTCAAACAGACAGCGAGAATCAAAATCTAAAAATACTTCCCTTTTCTTCCTTCGATTTTTGAAGATATTACATATCACGTATCTTTAGTCAGAGATATATCCCTTACGGGGTGGAGATATCCAAAAGTTTTGGAACTCTAAGCCCACATTTAGCGATTATTCGTACTGATTATCCATAGATTTATCTTCCGATTTGGATGTATTAGTTACTAGCTCCACCCCGGAGCTACGCTCCGTTGGGAATTTCGGGATGAACAGTACACCATCTGTATTATTCCCAGGTTATATTCTATCCGTGCAGCAAATTTTATAACAATCCGTCCACTGATTTTGCGCGAAAGAGTAACGCAAACTTTATAATTTTTATAATATTAGCAGTACTACTGGTGTGGTAGTCTATTGGACTTCCGACGAAGAAAACGAAATTTTAAAAATATTATAAATATACACCATATTATTTTTATTAAGCCAAAAAAAAATAAAGGCTTATTTTTATTAAAGACCTTATTAATATATGTGAGTAATCAAAATTTTATCGCCAAAGTTATTGAGGTTTGAGTTTATCCCAAAACATCAATGAATTTATGGTCGTAGTTTGAAACTCCAATTATTCCAATTCATAGTTAATCGTGTTCTCTCGCTCTCGAGTGCAATGGTCCAAGCATGGGCAAAAAAAAAAGAAGAATTGCCAGAATTTATCAATGAAAATCGACTTTGTGTGAACCACTGCACTGAACCTACCTTTACTATGAAGCGTAGTAGTCAGGTGGCATGCTCTGTATTATAACCAATTATTATAGATTCTTTTTGGATAAATTTTGGATTTCGATTTTTTTATCTTTTGACTATGCACATATTATCAGTAATAAGTACTTACTGATAGCCCCATTTTATTTTTTGTTACAATTAAAAATTTATGGTATATATGTAACGTTAGATGAACCTTTAAATCTTTATTGCATAAATCATGAATAACATCAGGATAGAGTAATGGTTATAGGGTAATCTAACATTTTTTACAAACAATAACAAATACATGGCGACATGTTACGCGTGATTTTCTATCTAATCTACGGCAAAGCCCAGAATAAATAAGATAATCTGCCACTTAGCGCTTTTACCAATATTACGGCAATATCGCCTTTGATTACCGGCCAAGTAGAGCAAGAGCTCGCGATGGTCAGTCTTTCTGAAGAGTCTTAATTCGATGGAGAAGGCAATGGCAAACCACTCCGTTAATAGTGCCAAGAAAGTGTTTGTTTGTGTTTAATTCCACGTAATGACCACAACCCTCAACCATGAGGAATACGACCATGAAGAAGAAGTCACACACCGACTATTTGACGTGTGCGCTTTATTTTATGTATATGGAGTTATTGTTGGCTGCTTGATTTACTATTCCATAATAAAAGTGTACGCGCATGCGTTGCGAAGCCGGTGTGTTCTAACCTTTAAGATTACCCCAAACAAATATAATTGTGGTGTCTGATAAAGGGTTGTAACTGTTCCAAGTAGCCAACAAACGAAGACGACATTTATGTTTTACTAATAACATTCCATCCGGTGAAAGAAAAATATCGTGAGGAAACCTTATCTACTTGTGTGTGAAATGAAGAAGGCAACGGCAAACCGCTCAATTACTAATGACAAGAAAGTCGTTGTGTGTGCCTCATTCAGTGTAATAACCACGGCCCTCAGTCATGAGGAATATGATTATCTGAGAGAGTTCCAGAGTTTATATAAAATTTAACTTTACACTTCAATCAATATACGATATTATTTTATACTCTTTTGATATCTGGATAGTGAAGCTGTTCAAATCTTCATATAATATGCTCATTTCTATCTCAGTTCATTTTTATTATGTTGAGGACATCCGCAGATAAACTTATTAACTAATATTTATTAAGTCATGTAAGTTTAGCCGTCGCAGGCTCTCCGACTAAAAAGCGAAAATGTTAGCTCATTAACACATGTGACAGACAATTTGAATGATAAGCTAAAATTATTTTATCTATTATAAAGCTGAAGCGACATTGCTCGCATCGATGCCTCTGCCTCGGCCGACCAATTCGGGTAACAAATACTTTTTTTTTTAGACGACCTCTGTAGTTTAGCGGTTAACACGATGGACGGGTACTCTTTACTGAAGGTCCCGGTTTCGATTCTCCAGGCAGATTCTCCGCGGCAGGTCAATGTGGAAGAATATATTATTAAAATCGCTCTGTCTGTTTACATGTAAAATACCAGCCGTGTCTTCAAAAGTTCATGGTTTATTTTTACGCTGACGACTCCGGGCGTCGCGGCGTTGCAGCTCCGAATGAAACCGTTATTAATAAAAAAGTTAATATACTTTATGCAAAAATATGTTTATTCACTTATAACATTTGACATTAAAAGAAAGAGACAAGACACTTTGAACTTAAATTTTATGTGTATAAAGATTATGTTTATGCCACAGAATGGACTTACCTTTTGTTATGTAATTACGTACTTATCAAATACAGTAAATAGAGAACTAACCTTCAAACTTTTTTGAGCATTCGCCGACGTTTGCCAAGCATTTTATAGAAGTCTGTACGTCTTATCCTAGACACAAGTTGCTGGCTCGAAGTGTCGCTCTCAATATCTGTAACAATGGAAAATTAGTTTTGTAGAAGGGTTATTCCCAAGTACTCCATTCTATAGACACAGGTATAGAAGGTTCAATACAATAATTCTTTATTGCACATAAATATTTGTCAATATTAATGTGCAATAAAGAATTATTGTTGTATTGCATACCATAATGTAATACAATCAATCAATTAATCAATCAATATTTATTTGCGCTAGAATACAGTATAAAGTACATCCTATCCTACTAATATAAATACATGCGAAGTTTGTGAGGACATATTTGTGTATGTTTGTTACTTTTTCACGCAAAACTACTCGATGGGTTGTTATGAAATTTGGTACACGGGTAGAATATAACCTGATATAACACACCCTGTGTTATGTCAGGTTATATTCTACCCGTGTACCAAATTTCATAACTTTTTATCAACAAATTTCCCACGAGAGTGAAGCCTCAGGTCGCCGCTATTCCTACTAATATTATAAATACGAAAATTTGTGAGGATGACATGTGTGTATGTGTATTACGATTTGCGTTCGACGGATTTCCCCGGCAGATAGTGTGATTTCTGAGGGAGGTTCACGTACATAATTTATGATGCTTTTACCGAGCGAAACCGGGACCACACGCTGGTATATTAGTTAGACCGACGTAATAAATAATAACGATTGATTTACGTTTTCTCCGACGCGTCGAAAATAAGGCACGCGTGCGTTAATAAAATTTTATTACTTTTCCGAAATTAAAACGAGTAATGAGCATAGAAATACGACTAAGTTGGCACATTGGTGATAATCGAGTGTACTAAATATATCGATTCTAGTTACTAGTACGGCTTAGTACGGGTTTGTTTTTCACTACTCACTATCGAGTCTATTTGAAGTGAGACACAGCGAACCAATCACATTGCGTTGTGATTGTCGTTGCGTCACAATGACGCAATGTGATTGGTTCGCTACATCTCACTTCGAATCGACTTCATGATGACAAGTAAATACAATAGTAGAGTCGCACTACGATATTCACGATTTCAACACTGGCTTAGATATAAAACGAATTTAATGTTAAACATGCTTGAGATTTTGTTTAGTTTCTAGAAAATTATCTGTGGAACTGTTAAGGTTTAGGTTAGGTTTCCAAACAAACGTACTATGAATAGACAATGTTATTAGCGTGAATACATACCCGAGTGAGACTTTACAAACAAAATGATTCTGGAGAAGACGGCAAACTAATAAACACTAATGCGTAAGCGCATGCTAGTAATTCCAAAATCATAACATCGACAGTTTATTTGTTTAGGTACAGTCAAAAGCACAACAAGCTACCCAAATGTATTGCAAACTCGCCGCTATTAGCGCGCCTTAGAGGTTCATGCATGGTAACTTGATGTGCTGTGCTGTTGACTGTACTATATTGCCTAATTTTCCGAATAAGATATACTATTATTTGAAATGTTCTTAACACTTTGGTGGACGCTCGACGAGACACAAAAGAAGATTAATTGTTATGACTGCTAATAGCATTCATGCGTCCGCGAAATTGAGTGGGTTGTGTTTTAAGAAAATGTCATAACGTAATCCACTTTTATTAAAACTCTTTTGATCCGCATACTGTAAGTTGAGATTTTTAATAAATTATTTAGTTTTAATCATTAGCAGATACCTACTTATAACATTTTAAGAGACAATAAACTTTTCGTTTCATTTATTACTTAACAGTTTTATAAATTAAGTTTTCATAGAAAAAAAAAACATTCTAATAATCACGAACCAGAACCGAGTAACTGGGTATTTATTGTCACGGAAATATGAAGACAAACAAAACTAAACGTAAGAAACGAAACGTGAAATGTGATAAAAACAAATTGTTACACCCCGATGACCGCGTTCCGTTTATCGGTAAGGTGTGTCCACTCATTAAGTAGGTATACCCTTTTTTTTAACTATTTAAAATCAATTCCTGAGGTCGCAATGAACCATTACAATTTTTATTTCAATTATTAAAAGAAAAGTAACTAACTATACAAAGAAAATTACGTTTTGAATAGTTACTTTTCAAAAAGTAACTTTCTTTTTTTCTTTCTTACTTTACCTTTTTGAACAGTTTCTTTTTAATGTTCAACAATAATTTGTACAATTTGTACAATATTTTCAATATTTTTACGTTTTTATTTGCAATGTTTTGTACATAAATTCATAATATATAAATATGGTGACTTGGAGTCTAGCTATATTTTTGTGCCCTTTGCCGTTGAGACGATGGGCCCATGAGGCAAAATCCTTTTTGTCTGAGATTTCAGCGCGTCTCCGTGAGGTAACGGGCGATCCAAGGGCGGGCAGTTACTTTGCACAGAGGATTGCCATAGCTGTTCAAAGGGTTAATGCTGCCAACCTTCTTGGAACCCTTCCAAGCGGCGACGAGCTGGAATTTCTTTATTATTTATAATTATAAATTTTGTAAAAAAATATGTAATTTTTTTAAATGTTTTATAATAATAATTAATATAGAGTTTTAGATAAGACAAGAATAAGTGATTCATAATAACATAACTTCCAAAACCTCCTGATCCGAAAGGAATTAATGAACAAATACATAGTATGACTTTCAGTGTTATATGATGTGAGCGCTGACATAAAGAACGTAAGTCCATATTAAGCTACAGAATACACTAGGCAACAATTGACGCGCAACATATCTCTATCTCACGCATTGCCACTAACTCGAGTGAAATAGCACATAGTCGATCTCACTCATGCAAATTGTAATGAAAAGGAAAGAAGGATATGCTGCGCGTCAAATGTTCCCTAGTGTATACACTAGGGAATTAATTAATTAGGCTTTAGAGCCAATACTGCCCAATACTCAGTCATCTTCCGTTGCGACGATGCAGGACGTAGTTTTCTATAGATTTTGACATTTTGGCGTTGACGTACCTCGAAACTGATCGGAATTGATCTGTCGACGGGCGACAACGCGACGGTGCAGTGGGACATGGCTCTAATTAGGCACTAACACAGTTTTAAAATTATTCACTAATATATATTATCGTCCGGAGTTGCCTTCGTCTTCATAGTCGTATTCCTCACGACTGAGGGTCGTAGTCATTACATGGAATGAAACACACGTAACAACTTTCTTGGCTTTATTTATGGAGTGGTTTGCCATTGCCTTCTCCATTTCACACACAAGTTAATAATCAACAAGCGTGTAGGTTTCCTCACGATGTTTTTCCTTCACCGGAAGCAAGTGGTGGTCGATGAAAACTACTATACATGAGTCAGATTGATATGTGACATGTGGCACGAGTAGGATTCGAACCTGGGACCTTTCGATCCTCAGGCGGGGGTCTTAACCATTACACCACCGCCGCTCCGCTTCGGAGTTGCCTTGCATAAACATTTTATTAATAATAATAATGTCAAAATTTTCAACTAAAATGTTTGTACCTACGAAACAGCACACATTGGAATAGTAAAATCTAATCAACGCGCGATAAATTTATTTGCCCGATTACGTCAAAATTACGATAACACGTACCTATTTGTGATTCACATTGACAGACGGAAATATCAACTTTTCCTGCCGTGTTACTATTTTAAAACTCGAAAAATATGTTAGTAATGTTTCTGTGAATAATGAATTATTTCTTTATCAGTTTATGCTAACAAAAGGACAGAGTTTGATACTAATTATGAGTATAAAACGCACGCTAATATACCAATGCACGCCACGAGAGTCCCGAAGGTCTACCATCAACATTTACGGAACGATTCAAATGCAGCACAGTTCAATATAGGAACCTGAAATCGCATTAATATTTAAAATTAACTGATATAACTGATGGTACGAATTATGTGGATCTCAGAGAGTTACGACCGGTGCGGCGGCGCTGTCATTACAATCCGTCAATTTTCTTGAAGAAGGAATCATTACCAAAGTACAAATTAATTATTTTAATTTGAAAAATTGTAATGACAGCACGCGCGCACGGTCAAAACGCTCTGAGATCTATGGTAGCGAACCTGGCGTGAGGTTTGCCCGCGCAGTAGACGGTGTACTTAGATCTTATATAGAATAGTATCGACCTCGGTGGCGCAGTGGTTAAGTGCTTGCCTTTGAACCGAGAAGTCCCGGGTTCGAACCCCGGTCGGGTTATAATGGAAAACGATATTTTTCTGATTGGCCCGGATCTTGGATGTTTATCCTATATTTGTTATAAAATATAGTATCGTTGAGTTAGTATCCCATAACACAAGTCTCGAACTTACTTTGGGGCTAGTTCAATCTGTGTGATTTGTCCTTATATATTTCTTTATTTATCAGTATTCCTTCTACTTTTAATAAACCCTACCAGTTTTTCCTCTTATAGATCATAAAATTAAATAATCTTCAAGTATATACTTTCAGTCCATACGTTAACTATTTTGAAAGTCACCAGCAAGTCAAACACACTGGATTGATTTCGATGAAATTGTTTATGAATAAACAGCTAAGAATCAGAGATTCACACAATAAAAAAGTCGCTTAATAAAGAAATCAACCCTCAAAGACCTGATATTATATAGTGTTGTAGACACAGTCTATATGAAAAAGATCAGAGATACATTTTATTCAGAAAATAAAATTAATTGACCTAATAAAAACATTTTTCAGTAAATACTGAATGTCCTTGAAACTCTGCCAAATCAATAGACTCCGCACCTTCACAGAGAATAGGAAATCAAAGATTTATGTCAAGGCGGTAGATTCCCACAAAAATAGGGTATTTTCTCTTCTATCAACAAATTCGATCATATCATGATCAGAAATATATCATACCACGTGTATTGTGCAATTGTATGGAATGCAATGTATTACAATTGACGCCGGGATAATAAGAAAATTCATTTGCGCTTTATGTCTTCTCAGTTGACCCACCCACTCGAATATGGGAGAGGCCTGGCCAATATATGATATATATAGTTACATTTTAAAGATCTTTTTACGAAATCGAATTTTATCCAAAGTATGGTCCAAATGTCAGAAAAAAAAAACAATAAAGTGCAACAATAGGAAGGAAAAATTTAATAATAGCACCACACTTTACTGCAAGTTTAAACTAGAAGTTCGAAAATCAATTACAATAACTTTAATTTGATAGTTTTTTTTTTTAAGAAAAACTCTAGCTGGTAAGAATTTGCAGACCATTAAATTAAAAGATAAATAAATTTACCTAAAAGCCTTTATTTTTCTGTTCTATTGTTCGAAATTCAAATGCAAAATGACAGCGTTTTAATTTGTAATAATAAAAATGTATTTATATTCTACTTTTCTCATGGTATCTCTTTAAAATCACTTCATTAAAAACACGTAATATTTATTTTCGACCTTCCGGACTGTCTCGTATGAATAGAATAACAGAACAAATCTAGAATATCTTTGTAGTCTGCTATATAGGTACATTAACCGTTTTTATAATCTTTAACAGTATAGTCATACAATGGCGAGCGTGCCACACGGTATGGAAGTAATTAAATACATTATTATGGTGGATTCCCATGAACTGCACTTAAATTCCAATTCAAAGTGTCTATGAGTCTATCGCTTCCCTGTGAAATGCTTGTTGCGCATGATTAATGAAACGATAAGGGTAACGCTATATATGGTGCGTATTGATACGCGTGCTTGCATTTCGAGAGATAAAAATATTCATCTATATGTTATTTTGTCATGTAATTAAAATTATAATAATAATAATAAATATTAAGTAAGAACATAAATTAAGTAATTACAAATTAAAAATAAAAAGTTAAAAAGCTACTCCTCCCTATTGTGTATTCACTCATTGTATATTCCATCGACCGTAGATGAGTGAATGAAAGAATGAATGTAAATTTCATTAAAAAATCTACTCTTCCGTATTGTATATTCACTCATGGTATATTCCAACGACCGTGGGTGACTGTTGAGTCAACCGTAGCCAACGGAGTATGCGGAAGGTATGGCTCACATCTTGGTGGGAAAAACCGGGCAAGTGCGAGTCTGTTTGGTCTCTACCTTTTGAAGTACGGAACCCTACCACAGATAAAGTATCAATAGTGTCTAAATAATGTAAGGACCTGTGTAAATTAGAATGAACAAGATAGTGGTCGTTACAAAATGTTACTTATATTCATGTATTGTATTATAATTAAAAAAATATTCATACTAATATTTTATATGCGAAATCCTGTCTATCTATCTGTATGTATGTCTGTCTGTTCCGCTTTCACGGCTAAACTATTGCACCGATCTTTATGAAATTTAATATACATTGTAGTTAAATACGCCTGTTCAAAACATACGCTACTTTTTCAAAAATTAACCCCCAAATTCCTACAATGGGGGGTACAAACAAGCTAGTGTATTTATATGTGAAATGTGAAAGTATTGATGATATTTCAATCTCAGTCACAGAAAATATGTTTGTTTATCCTGTTTTCACGTCAAAACGGAGACTAGGGTTAAAGTGATTTTTGTATTGATAATTAAAGAGCAGAGAACCTAAGAGTTTATTTATCTCCATCCTTCTCTTGTTTAATGTCCCCCAAAGGTCCTTGCACGTCGACACGGTTCATAATATAAACTATATTATGAACCGTGTGTATGTATATATGTCAACGTGCGTGGTACAGCTGTTATCCGCAAAACAAAGCGATATTACAAAGCGATAAAAACGAAAATCCTATAAATCCGTTAATAAACCATAAAATTCTGTCGACCGCAGTTCATTGCGTGCTCTATACAAAACAGATGGAAGGACACACATACTGTTGATACACAGCGTGATTCTATTAAGGCAAGGTTATTAATGTGCAATTTGAGTTGTTACCATATGCTGGAAGGCACAATCCTGACTATGCTTCTTCAGGTCCCAACGTCAGGTCTGACGTCGTCAGATAAGGTGACGGCTTGTTTAATGTACAATTTTAGTCAGATGTCATTTTATATATGTTTTTTAAATAGTGTATTAATATTTGCATGCTATTGATATATCCTATTTAAGGCTTGTAAACTATTATGTGGATATTATATTACCTGCCCTATTTAAGCAAATAAAATTTGATTCTGACAACTAAAGATGGCAGAGACACAAAACCTAAGCGATAAAAGACTCCCTCTCTCTCTCTCTCTCATCTCCGCATTTTTCCGTTCGCGTTCGGGGCTACAACGCCGCATATGTATATAATTTGAGTATATAAGCAATGAGTGTATTAATATGGTATTTTTGCATTCAACAGGTTAATAGTACGCTCTGATAAATTAATAATAGTTTCATTCACATTAACGGGTTCTATTTCGTTATTACGTAAATACACAATTTCATTACCAGCCAATTTCAGCAGCTTGTGGCGAGCTGTTGGGGAGTAGCGACCCCACGGACCTGAGTGCTCCCAGGGGAGGCCCCTGTTCCTCACCTCCGCCTTCCTTCCCCAAGGTCGGAGTGGAAACCGAGAGGTAACAGGACCCCTACCTCTGGCTTGCCTTCACCGGCCGGCCAGAGTGGAGTCGCGAGAGCTATATGCTCGAAGGGTGGAAGTGTAAAATGTCATAACGCCGGGGGCGTCTGACTGGATCACCACGATTTCGCGCCCCGCAGACTCACCTCTCTACACCCTTAGCCGCCCACGTCAATGTTGCCCCTTTGTCGCCAATCACGGCGACTGATTTGAGGGGCCCATCTAGTGAGCGGCGAGTCACCACCTGCCACTGAATAGTCAGTTATCATGATTATGGCAGGTGACCGAACTCTTTGCAATAGCCCATTCTCAGTCCATCCAAATTTCATTCTATAGACCAGTATTTCTATACATTATTCTGCAATAGTTCACACTCCCGCTGAGACCTGCTCATGGGCATATCATTTCATTGGTATATCCGGGAGCGGGTCTTGGCGGGAGACCTACACAACATCAAAATTCTCCAAAGGGCCTCTACGTGTTGGATCCATATCCCCACGCAAGCCTCTCAAAGGACCGGACTTAGTGCCGTGAATTTTTAAAAGGAGAAACATAATAATAAATATATCAGGACAAATCACACAGATTGAGCTAGCCCCAAAGTAAGTTCTAGACTTGTGTTATGGGATACTAACTCAACGATACTATATTTTATAACATATATAGATAAACATCCAAGACCCATGCCAATCAGAAAAAGATCATTTTCCATCATGACCTGACCGGGGATCGAACCCGGGACCTCTCGGTTCAGAGGCAAGCACTTTACCACTGCGCCACCGAGGTCGTCAATTACGTAAAATATGTGTAATTGACATTAACGTGACTCACAAATTCCCATTAACTTACATATTACATTATTTTACTGCACAGAAAAAAGGATCTTCTTAAAATAAGACAAAAATACTTAATTGGAAGCATATTGCATTAAACCAAGAATATGGTTTACTCATATATAGGTACTGAAACTAATATTTTCTTGGCTATATGCTAAGAGATTCTTTTAAATACGTTTTTCAAAATAAGATGAGTGTTATTTGAAAGAAGAAAATAGACGAAAACTTTATTGTTTCGAAGAAATATTGTATTTTGGAGGAAGCAATTGAAAACTGTTTTCTTTAAGTATATGATTCTTAATTCAAAACTCTTTCTTAACTTGCGATTCGCTATAGCGAATATATTATATAAGAATACATTTTCTTACTCTGTTAGACCCAAAGATTAGTAATTTCTATTGAAAGATACTTTTACAGGTTGTATTTTTGTGGAACAAAACTTAAATTAATAAAAAAACATTAATTTTAATACCAACATACCTTTAGAGAATTTTATTAAAAACTAATTGATTGCATTTTTCAGTAATTTACATTTACACGTCAAATCAAAAAATCTCGCTTGCTGAAATATATCCCGCCAAAAAATGACAGTGACAAATTCGCCGCGCACCTTTCACCGCGATTAATTACTCCCTGCATACCAGCACCACCTTTTTTATTAAATTTCTTTTACATTTGCGAAAATTAAAAATCTTTTAACGTATACTTTAACGTAGATAAAGAATTTTAGTTTTAATTTTCCATTGCATAATGTGGCTAAATCGAAAACAGTGGCTAGGAAATTCCTTTTAGTCTACTATGACTACACATTGTATAATGTGTGCAGAGAGGTAATCGCCTTAACAGAAAACTGTACAAACTTGATTTAATGATTCGACATGATATAAAGTTTATTTACTGTTTCCGGGCGAATTAGCTATTTATTTCTTTGTGAACTGCGTTTTAGAGTTGCTCACTTCTAAAGAAACCGTCTGGGATGAACACATGCCCGTCTGACAACTAGGGATGACGTGGAGACGAAAAAGTAGGAAAGCAGACAACTGAGGCTCAACGACTGAGGAGAAACTTCAAAAGAAAACTTTATAAGTTTTAATTCATTTCAATCTTTTAAAAGAATATCTCATTAAATGGCCGTCATAATAAATGTTTTTCAAATTTTAATTTATTTTGACACCGATTCTGACATGAATCAATTAGATTAAAAATATATATAGTGATAATAGCGATAATGCACGCACATTTCATATAGAAATTCTTACCGCCATTAAACATTTATACAATGATTTTTTCAAGAAACAAATTTTATTTAACATTTCAAATTCAAATTCAAATTCAAATCATTTATTCAGAAATTAGACCTTCACAGGCACTTTTTCTCGTCAATATTTATAGTTATTTCTCACAAGCTACAAACTACTGGCATTTCGGAAGGACCACTGCTGAGAAGAAATGCCGAAAGAAACTCATTTGAACAGTGTTGGTCCCTATCATGCCGGATCGGATTTGAATACAATAACACTAGATAATGCCCACAATTCCACATATTAATTTATTTGAGTTGTTTGCGGTTTGTGACGAATGATGACGAATATGAGTCGACTTGCTTGTATCAAAAATACAATAATGCTTTTCCTATGTTTCTTTTTAATGTGATATTGTTATAAGATATTTTATATTCTTTCTTTTATAAATACTGTAATAGGATACGCAATCCTGATATTCTTCATCATGGCCGAGGGTCGTGGTCATAACGCCACTACCGATTCAATTAAGCTGTTTAATACCTACAAATGAAGCTTCGCAGCTAAAAAATAACAAAAAAAAAACATTTGAACCCCTCGTGCGCGGTAATACCAGACAACTATGTTGAACAATAAATTTTTGCGCAGATCTGCTCATAAGCACTCGACAAATAAATTTACTTGACAAGTGTCAAAACTGACTTAATTAAAAAAATACCATGCCTAGAATTCGAATGATTCTAACTTTATTTGTCAATAATTAATTTATTTCCAGCTACATCGTTGACAGTAGCGTTAAAAAAAAAACGAAAGTCATACATAAAGAAAGTACCTCAGTAAAGCAAAGATCGCGAGCAAACATCTCGCGACGCATGACTGGCGACTAGGGTGGCCACATACACGGAAAATCCTGAATATTCCAGAAATGATATGTTTTTTTAATTACTTGTATCCAAAAATTACTCTGTACACACTTCCCGAAGGTTCACTGATAGAGAATGCTTTTAGCATTAAATTCGCCTAACTATTGGTAAAAGTTTCAATAAATAAATTAATAAATACTTTCTGGACGACTAACGTACTCATTATTTTAATGTTAATTGGTTAGAACTTTTAATAAACAATTCACAGAAATTGTGATAATAGGGGGCCGAATAGCTATTTTATTTTCACATTTCATTCTATAAGTAATAGAATAGGTATATTTTAATATGTTTTTAACCCCGACGCAAAAAGAAGGGTGTTATAATTTTGACCGCTAAGTGTGTCTGTTTGTCTGTGTACGTGTCACCGTAACTCATGAACAGGTGAATGCAGTTTTTTTGTTTGATAGCTAATTTTTATGCGGTCGTTCTTAGATATGTTTGATCAAAATCGATTCAGCCGTTCTAAAGTTGTAGCGAAAGAATATTGAGTCGGGGTTTGTTTAATTTGTCTAACAAATAAACTTGTTTCAATTAACATTTTTATTTTTCATTGTACGTAATCATATTACAGTCAGTGTCACATATATATACTTATAAATATCTAGATAAAAGAATCTTCAAATTAAAACTCGCAAATAATATTTTATTTGGAAAGTACAATTCGAAAATAATTGAAAACATTTTGTGTCTTAGTACCGGTTTGGACGACACGAATTCTGGACACCCTAGTGGCTAACACAAAAAGTATTTCGCAATCTGTCACAGAGCGGTGTGTTTCCTGCGCACGCGACGAGAGAGAGACAAATCGATATAGGTAATTGTATACGTGATAAACTGCTTTAGGTATACAAGACAGTGTAACGCCACGCATTATGACCTCTTTAGTCATATCGCGCGCGCGCTGGCATGATTTTTATTTCTTTCATTCTAAATTCAAAATTTTAAATTATTGTTCCACTTGATATTTTGAAATCACATTTGGACTCATTCATTACCATAACGATATCGGCACGTACCACACAGTACGGTGTAATAATAATAAAATATATATATAATAAAATATCTTAAATTATTTATAGACCCTTGAAGGGTCTGTATTTTACTTATTAATTATACTATTATACAACAGTCTGGCTTTGCCTATTTCAACTCCAACCTACCCTGAGACTACCCTACCACCTAACAACCGTAATAAAAAGTAGCCTATGATACTCTAGAAAATCGTCTATTTACATGCTAAATTTCGTCAAAACCAACACCGCAGTTTTTTTTACTTTATTTATTACAAACAAAAATACAAATATTTTTAACAGAATTATAAAAGTACCTTTATTTGAAAAATATACAATTGTGTAACAACTAAATTGAACATCAATTTATATATTTTTACAAATTTTTTTGGCAAATATTTTTTTTTCTTTCTCTATATGTTATTAATATGGAAGTATATATATATATATATATATATGTATTGGTAAGTAAGAAGTATTTTAATATAATTATTATAATGTATCTTTTTGACGGCCTAAGTATGTGGCTTAATGGCCATCATGGCCGGCTGCGAATTTGACCAAAATTATTATTGTCTTCATTTCAGTAATTAAAAAGAATTTCAGGTCAATGGTAATAAATAAATATATTAGGACAAATCACACAGATTGAGCCAGCCCCAAAGTAAGTTCGAGACTTGTGTTATGGGATACTAACTCAACGATACTATATTTTATAACAAATACATATATATAGATAAACATCCAACACCCGGGCCAATCAGAAAAAGATCATTTTCCGTCAGGACCCGACCGGGGATCGAACCCGGGACCTCACGGTTCAGAGGCAAGCACTTTACAACTGCGCCACTGAGGTCGACGTAAAATGGAGCTAAAAAGGAAGTTTTAAAAGACCAGTCTTTTCCCACTTACGATAATGCAAAGGTCCCTTTAAAGTCCTTCACCAAGACCTGCATCTACACAAGATCTACGCCTAAAGTAACAGTGGTCCGAACCGCATTGATAACAATATTATATATTAGATATATTATTATTCGACACACTTTATGTCTGCCTAACCAAACCAGTTAGTTTCGAAGTTAGTTTTTACAGGAAATTGTTCTATTGTTGATCGGATTTCATTGGTCACAACCATCGATATTTTATTTGTCGAAAAAATTACGTTTTAATCGTATTGCTTATAACTGGTTTAAATTTCATGTTAACAACTTGTGCATTATCAATGTTTATTATTATTTTAAGTACTGAAATGTTTTATGGCACGTTAACAAGGGCATTACCGAAACCTGGGTCCGTCCCTGGACGCTCCCAAGCATTAAAATACCATTAATTTAGCAGCATATCATTAATTTTGTGGCTCCATAATAAAAACAAAGTAGTAAAGCTACTTATCACGGCAAAAAATCTTAATTTCAGTATTGTGGCCGTGAGAGCACTTCCAGGGTTGTCAAATTTGAAAAAATATTGTTTTACAACTTCAAGTCTGGCCCAATGTATATACATATATATAAATGTCAATTCCTTGACGACTATGGTCTTACCGATGATACCAATTTATATAATTTTTGTGGACGAAATAATTTTTAAACATATTATGTTCTATTTTGAAAGTAACCGTACTTTATTTTTTGTAAATTATTACAGTAATTAAATTACATAATCTATTTCATTTCGATCAATTTTAAAGTTTTTTTTTTTTTTTAAATCGAAGACCTGTCATTGGTACTGTTATGCGTAGTCCCATTTTTATGATGTGAATTGCTGTTGGTTGTTTGTTTTTTAATAGATGTTTATTATCGCAATATTTATGGTAAGGTGCCAACCCTAACTCGTTATGCAAAGATGACTGAGGGACATTTCTCAGCACTTTTAACTAAAAAATAGTGAGACGGAACTACGAGAACTAGCAGGAAAACCCATGGTTCGCTTGTCTCTGACTATAAAATCTTTGTCTAGCTATCTTACTAAAATTAACTAAAGTAATCATTGTTATGGTAGTGGAAACAATAACACGTAGGCACTTATAATAATTAGTGGGACAAGTAATAATATACTATATAATACCTATTAGTATGCCATATATATAGTAATATATATGGCTATATTCGTGATTGTTTATTTATATATTGAAATTACTTATAATTAGTAATTTTATTGACGAGCATTTGTCGTTGACGAATGAATTTTATTAATCAGTGAGACATTAATTAGATACCATCACTTATTCTAGTATCTGGCTCTCATCATAAAATCAATATTTACCTACACAACTTAGCTTATAAAAAGTTTCATTTTTATCAAAAATGTCTTATAAAATTTTGTTTTTGGAGGGGAAACCAAAGGGACCTATCAGATAGTTTCTCAGGATCTCCGTAACTATACTGACAAAATCTTCATCGTTCTTGTATGTATATGTATAACATATATCCTAGTGGCGTGTACTCTACTCCAAATCCTCCCGTGGATGTCGTCGAAGGCGACTAAGGGACACATGCCTTAACAGCTGATAGACAACAATGTTGATAAAAAAAATATGAATGCACAAAGAGGGTTTACGTCAAGCAGGCAGCCGGTTGTAAAAGCATAACAAAACCTTCAAAATTGTTGGTTGTTTTTTTATGAACTCGGGGGCTTCGGTGCGATGATAATACATCCATTTTATATTTATTATTTATTTTATTATAAAAAGAAAATGTACAGCGACCCTATTTTTTTTTTAATTTATTCACTAGTGCTCCAATGGACAAACGTGTTTTTTTTTTACTTTTGCTGATTGCAACATGACTGCTATTGTCTATAAAATAAAGTTCAAGGCACATACGAGAGCCGCCTGTATAATGAACTACATCGATTTTATCTTATTCGATGAGATTCGGCCTTTAAATTGGTTATATTACTATTAACATACTGTTAAAATATTATCAACTGTTAACTGTTAAATATTAACTGTTATAATATCAACTGTCAAATATTATCAACTGTACTTAGTGTTAAAATATTGACAATATTATCTCGAAATAAAGAATGAATATTTTTTGTTAGAATAAAATAAAATAAATAAATAAATATATTAGGACAAATCACACAGATTGCCAGCCCCAAAGTAAGTTCGAGACTTGTGTTATGGGATACTAACTCAACGATACTATATTTTATAACAAATACATATATAGATAAACATCTAACACCCGGGCCAATCAGAAAAAGATCATTTTCCATTATGACCCGACCGGGGATCGAACCCGGGACTTCTCGGTCCAGTGGCAAGAACTTTACCACTACGCCACCGAGGGCGTCAATTACATGTGTAAAACCGAAAATAAAATTTGCTAGCATAATAATTTAATCAAGATATATTGTGAGGGTTGTTTCACTGCCTTTTATTAAAAAATTGTATTTAAAATTTTTGTAAAACATAAAAACTCAATGATGTGATATTGATTTATGATATGTACAATAATATTTTGTTTGACCACTTTCATAAAAAAACATAATATTATAATCTGACAGATATACTAACCGCTAGGTAAATCCTGCCTGATGCCCGATGTGATTGGCCACTACTTTAAAAGACTGTATTAAATAAATTTATTAATGAAACGAAAAATGTATTATCATGAACATGGAAATTTATTGAATAGTTTACATTTTCGTTATGTAATCTGCGATGCCGCCAACACGACTATTTCTTTTATCCAAAACATTACTATCCAAAAATGAAAGATTTTAGCGAAGTTTTATCCTCCTTATTGTCTGCAAGACACTTCTATTCAACAGCAAAATTGTGACGTTGATTATTCTTGATTATTGTATTAAGTGCATCCTTGAATTCAATAACAGAAATATATCCTGAATTAACATTATGTCTTGTGAAATAATTATCCCACCAAAAACATTTTCATGTAAAAATGTTGCCAAGACGAGTCTAATTTGCTTCACTAACACTACACTTTAGTCAAAATGTATGAAAACGTGGTCAAATATCGTGTAGAGCCAAGATTCTTGATATATGCGCCCTAACTTTACCAGACCTAACTTAATATACTATACATTGTAGTTAAAACGTGTAGCTTGACTGTTTCTTTACTCTAGAAATAACATAACGAATGCCTATGAAATCTACGTGACGGTAGCAAACCTGCCAAGCCAGATACTATCCAAACCAAATTTACGAGGGTTCGAAATACGACGAAACGTTTCGAGAAAAGGTAGGTAGTGCCCTTGCGCTTCGCTTGGCTCGTCTTGGCGGGGGCACTCCCGTACCCCCAAATTAACACTACATGTTCAATATGTTACACATAAGACTACCAGATATTTTTTCAGCAAGCGGCGGTGATTTAATGGTTAAGACCTCCGCCTGTGATCTGAAAGGTCCCAAATCTTGATCGTGCCACATGATCTTGTATACCAATGTGACTCATGTATATTAGTTTTCATCGACCACCACTTGCTTCCGGTGAAGGAAAACATCGTGAGGAAACCTGCACACTGGTCGATTATTAACTTGTGTGTGAAATGAAGAAGGCAATGGCAAAAACCACCACATTATTAGTGCCAAAAAAGTTGTTATTGTCACGAAAAGACCACGAGCCATGAGGAATACGACTATGAAGAATCAGCAAGCGGTGAAACAGGCGCTAAACATAAAAGCGTTAACGAATTATTTGTAAAACAATGTAATATTTTATAACAAAATAGTTGAAATATATACTATGCATCACTGTTATTTCAATAATAAACGAACTATGTGTACGACGCTTGGAGATATTTATTACCTACTCTAGAATAACATACATACATACGACTATTCTTATCTTTTATATGACTTGTTAGTGCGACAGTTAGTGTAGTTAACTACTGTATGTATGTATGTGTGACACGTCTACATCATTCAAGAATGATGTGACCATCATTTGAAGAGAAAGAGAAAATTGTAGCTCCCTGAAACTAATTTATTTTATTTAGCCGAAAAAATGTTCTTTTTTTTAATAGCAACTTAGATGTACCATATACCTGGATATGTACAATTTTAGGTACTTAGTTATATAATTGAAGTGCATATTTTTGTCTCCTGTTTTAGTATAAATTCCAACCGGGGTTAATTTTATGCCTTTTATTAGTCCACTGCTGTGCTAGTTCCACTGTTGGGCAAAGGCTGCCCTTAATAGAGATTTATGGAAAAGCAAGGAATTTTATTTTTAATTTAACTTAATTAAATGCATTATTTACTATACCTTACTATAGTTTTTGTTTATTTCTAAAATCTATTCGGACCGGGGCTTCCCGTCATTAATTTTGTCTATCACTATTTTGTTGTCGTAAACTTTTTTCTTCAGTTTATGCGCATGTCCCTATTACTGTATATTTTTGTCTGTCTGACTGACTGTCCCTGTAGTGTTTTTGACAAATCACACAGATTGAGCTAGCCTCGAAGTAAGTTCGTGACTTGTGATGTCATGTGTATTGTATGGGATACTAACTCAACGATACTATATTTTATAACAAATACATATATAGATAAACATCCAAGACCGGTCCAAACAGAAAAAAATCATTTTCCATCATGACCCGACCGGGGACCGAACCCGGTACCTCTCGGTTCAGTGGCAAGAACTTTACCACTGCGCCACTGAGGTCGACGTAAAATGGAGCTAAAAGAGAAGTTTTAAAAGACCAGTCTTTTCCCACTTACGATAATGCAAAGGTCCATTTAAAGTCCTTCACCAAGACCTGCATCACGCCTAAAGTAACAGTGGTCCGAACCGCATTGATAACAATATTATATATTAGATATATTATTATTCGACACACTTTATGTCTGCCTAACCAAATGTCTGTCAAAGATATATAAGTATATTTATGGACGTATCCGGTGCAATATATCCAGTGTAATTCTACAGCGATAGCCACTCCTAGGCACTTAAAACACGTTGTGACACATTTTTATTACGAAACTTTTTTTTTTTTTGTTATGCCCTATCTAAGTACTACTGACATCTGTATTTTTACGAGCACTTGAAAATCTGGGGCTCTTTGTAAGATAACTTGAAGAATAAATCTCTCTATCTATCTCGATAATCAATACGACTGCCGATGGTAAAATTGACCGTTTTTTTTTTTATAATATGACTCGAACAACACACTTATCTTAGTTCAAATACCTGAGTTACGTTTATTTTGTTCGTAAATAGATTATTTTATATCCTTTTGCTGTTACATTAAGTATACTACATGCTAAATGTATTCCAAAAATATCCTGTTATATTGAAATAAAAATTGTTAAAACTTTTCGTCTACTTTTAAAATTGCGCAAATGTAGAAGTATATATACTTAGTGTATATTGTAGACACACTATATAGCTATAATATTTTAAAATATATTCGATCCCACAAGATAATTCCGAAGACAGGACAATATTTTATTGTTACGTGATGTCATTTGTCGCCAACTGACAGTTTATCACAACGAACATGGTATAACCTCAAAATGACGGTGATCGCGATTGCACAGTTTCTCGCCACACCTGTTTGTTCAGGTGCTAATTGTCTGCAATCTGTGTTGCCATGTTACACAGCAAATAACCAAACGTAACCTCTGTAGCGCATTGATAAGTTTTTGTGTCTTCGCGAGGCCTCGGATACGGTGCTCGGCCCAGGAAATTCGTCTTTTTACCGCCACTTCGATTTGTTAAGATGCACAAACTTAAAAAAATACCTATTATGCGTTTTGTGTTGTTGTTTATATTAAGTATATATTATATTATATTATATTTATAATATCTTCGCCAGTTAAGAATCGTAATATTAATTTTTGAAATCCATGAATAAAATAATCATGGATTATACTACGTTGATGATGTAAAAAAAACTTTATTGTCACAATTAGGAGTATAAAGCGTTACTAAAATGTAATAACGACTTAGTTGGTTCAAAAAGACACCATAATTTATCTGAACAATAATTTTAAATAACACTATCGGTCCGTCCCGGCTTCGCTCTGGTAAAAAATAATAAATTATGTGTCTAATTTACTATTTTTTACCAGAGCGAAGCCGGGACGGCCTGATAGTGTTATTTAAAACTATTTTTCAGATAAATTATTGTGTCTTTTTGAGCTTTAAGTGTTTAAAGATTTCTAATAACACGCACTATAATCAACTATCTATTAGAGAAAACCGCATGAAAATCCGCGCAATAGTTTTTAAGTTTATCACGAACAGACAGACGTGACAGGGGACAATATTATCTTGGTCTATATTATTATTCTGGAGTAATCTGTCTTTCCCTCAGTTACCTTTTTCGATAATCTTTAACTTACATATGTAACTTGATCCATCTCAATGTGTTTGGACCAAAAAGTAGCCATCATAAGCCGCGTCCTGGCTCGAATCCCAACAGTTTAAAGTTTTTCATAACATTGATATGAATACGTATGTAAATAGGTGTAGAATTAGAAATCCCAACAAGACGCTTGATAAGAGTTTGATAAAGTTTATTGTCTTAGAACAATGACGCTAGGGCATAAATAATACGCGTAACTCCAACGTTACAATAACTAACACTTTAAACTCCCACAGCTGTTAGTTACGGTTGTTGTGACCGCCAATCAGCAATGGGCCGACGATCAAGCGAAATTTATTTCGAGTCTCGGTTGCATTTGGGATTTTGACGCGGTGAGCCCGGGCGTTAGCGTACAACCTGCCTGCCTAACCCTCATTGAAAATGCTGTTCAGCCTATCAACTTTCCAAGTCTTTGTGCCCCTCGTGCGATATCCACGGGGTAGAGTGGTCCTATTCTAGAGCGGAACCACACGCCACAAGACTCGCCAGTTAGGAGTTATGCTATAATAAATTTAACAAAATTAAAAAATCACGCTCTCGTCACAAATTAGACCGAAAATCATAAACAAATTTTCGCATTGTCGCCAAACCTTGGCAAGTGTGAAAATCATGTACCTACATATACTTAGGTACTGGTTAACCCAATTAAATCACTAACAAATAAATTATAAAACATTTTCTTTTTAATTACAATCACAATCCTGATTATATCAGATTTTACTATTTACGCGGGACGGGTTACTGTCTTCTTCTTTCTTATCGAATACTAGATGTAGCTCGGGGCTTCGCTCCCGTGGGAATCTGGAGATAAAATATAGCCTGTAGCAATCTTGGATAATGCACTTTTCTAATGGTGAAAACATTTTTGAAATCGGTTCAGTACTTTCGGAGATTACCCGTCTCAAACATACAAATTCACAAACTCATAAATGCTTACCTCTTTATAACAATATACATATAGTATAGAGTAAAGTTGTTTTAGGATTAGGACATAATTAACTGAGCTCTTTTCTGCCCACAGCTGAACATAGGTCTCTCTTCTTTCACGTGTTCTATTCTACCCTGACCTAATTCAATCCATGTAGTACCGCGACTATTATATCTTCTGTACCTCTCGCTGCTGGCCTCCAGACACTTAATTCGCCTAGACTACCATTCGGTCAACGTCTTACTCGACTTACACACCGAAGATATGCCCTTTCCAGTTCCATTGAATCGTATCTCGAACATCCCGCACTTTGGTAACGCTTGCGAATCACGGTTTTATCACTTGAATTTTGTTTTGACTTGTTGAATGTTTTATTTAAACTTACACGTATACAGAAACACTAGTACTAGTATTGGACATAATATTTTACATTCCGTCACTCCACGATCCTAGTTGAAGTTTATTTTACATCCCTACTCGATTCACTAATTTTATCAGGAGAGCATGTATGTTGAGAAAGATGTTGTATAGAAGAAACAAGTTTTATCAGGCTCGTGACAAGTGAAAATCTCTAATCTCTCCCTACCTCCATGGGAAACATATGTATGATATTTATATCAGTTGAAATCCCCAAGATCTGTAACGGAACAAACACAGTTGACGTAGGTAGGTATGTCGTGCAATCTACGTTCCAATTCTCCGAAACGATTATAATCAGACGTATTGTCATGTCATTCTATCTGTTTAAGCCTGCTGATAATAAGGTGCATCTCTTGTAAAAAAAAATTATTTATCACATCTCATAATATCGTAATATACTAAAAAAAATAGTAAATCGCGTACATCTATTATAAAGAGGTAAGCGTTTGTGAGTTTGTATGTTTACGGCGAGTAATCTCCGAAACTACCGAAGCGATTTCAAAAATTCTTTCACCATTAGAAAGGTACATTAGCCAGGATTGCTATAGACTATATTTTATCTCAAAATTCCCACGGGAGCGAAGCCCCGGGCAACATCTAGTAAGTAATAAAATGGATGTATTAAAGTGACATTTAACTATCGCATTTAAATTAATAATACCTTTTTGTGTTTTCCTGGAACAGAACTACTCTATAAGAACTTTCCGTGAATGTTGTATGAGGCGACTAAGGAATATAATGCCCTGACACTTGATTTTGGGGTTAGGATTAGTAGGTAGGGTAGGGACAGTATTCCCAAAGAGGGCTAATCAGGCAGGCGAATGCAAATAACAAGTCAATCTTCAAATTTTTCATTATCTATATCGATGTTTACTTACTTTTATGCAAACCAAAGGCTTTGATTATTACAACCGCGAAAGAAACCAGGATATATACGATTAGAAGAGCGGGAACCTCTACCTACTCGTCCTTTTATAGTTATGATAATGGTTACATTATTTTATTAAATTATATAAGTTTAGTGTTAATTTTTCTTTTACAAATGAAGACATCAATTGATGCTGTCGTGTTAAGATTTTTTTTATTTTCTAGAATTTTAAATCATTTATTTTAAGAAAATATATTCATATTGTTCCGTTTTTTACGACCGGGTGAAAATTCGACTATTTCAATTAAAACAATATGGTGGGAATACATTTTTCCCACTTTCCATCTCTATATAATACTCACCTCAAAACCAAATACATCAAATAATCCAAAGGCACACAATTTAAAACACTTCACAGAATAAAAATCACGAATAAATTTGAAACAAAATTTTCCCGCGCGTTTTTTCACTACGAGCCCGCCCGACGCGCATTAGCCGACAACCATAGACAGACTAAGAAAATCATCTACCGACGCCCGGTAGCCTACCCGGCAACGGCAAAAAGAGCTGCTAAAGCAAACAACTTCGGTCTTTGTCTGTTCAACTAAAATTGGTTGCATAACAATGCTAAGATTTCATCTACTTTGGTTTCTTGTTATTAGTGTTGATACGTCACACGAGTACAATGGTTTTATTTGATAGGTACAGGTAGATGAATTTAACAACTTCACAGCTAATGGTCGAATTCTACTCCACACCTAGTTAATGGGCCTTAGTATGTATAAGGGGTGTAGTCGTAAAAATCATGTCAGATTTAAAGGCATTCCCTTAAATACGGCTTGATGTGCTACTGAGTTGGTAAGCAGTTTTGTTATCACAACATAGAATAACAAAGTCGGTTCCCGCTGTTTGTCCCTATGTATGCTTGGATCTTTAAAACTACGCAACGGATGTTGATGTGGGTTTTTAACAGACACTTTTATCTAGATGACGGTGTGATTCCTGCGAAAACTTTAGATTTAAGTAGGTATAATTTTATTATATTACTTTTCCTTTTCCAGAGCGAAACCGGAACAAATAAACGACTCACAGCTACTAAACTTAAAGCGAATTAAACATGCTGTTGACTTCACAAAACCAGTTGCACGAATCACGGCTTCTTAAGAGACAATAATAAGGGGCGCCAAATATTAGTTACGCCTTGTTGCAGACTCATTTAGGGCCAGCACAATGCTACGTAATCACCAAGTACAACATACAATATTTGAAGTATATGTCTCGTTGCTGTGTTTGATAACCCTTATCTTATCAACAAGTAAATAATAATTTACTGAAAAGAAAATGAAGAATTCGTCAAGGAGTGTGGAGTGTGGTTCCACCTTAGAATGCGACGAGGTTGGCTCGGGTCGGGGTCGTACGAGACGACTAAGGGAGTCGTTATATCTGCGCCCAAGGCCTCCTTGGGAGGATACGAAGTGTGTCATATTGTAAGGTGGGGGCACATGCCACTATGATTAAAACGAAACATTTCGTACGGAAACCTGCGCACTAGCAGAATGTGACACACATAGAACTTTATCTAGTGTGACACACAGTACACAATTATTTCTTCTATCGTTATTAATCTTTTCGATCGATCAATACGAATATGTTGTAACATAAACATGTATACGTTCAAACCTATACATAAGGTTTTTGTAAACTGCTAGATAATTTCATGTTATGTAAAATGTTTAAGTTTAATAAATAATACAAATTAATACTGGTGGTTACCACTCTTTCATCTCAACATTTTCGGGGTTGTGAAGCGAACTATACGTAAAAAAACAAGGCAAAAAACTTTACATTTTTAAATATCCGGCTGTGATACCTCCCTGACATCAACCCTCCTTAGGAATGCTATTAATGCCTATCAGCTACCTAGGCTGTGTCTCGTAGTCGCCTCGTACGACATCCACGGAAGAATATATTCTTAATGCCGGTTAAATTAGCTCTGATTGTAAAGAAGTAGACGTTTGAACTGCAGGTAATTTGGTGAGGAAGTTAGTCATTTTGTGTTTAGACCTAAATCCGGATTTCCAATACTGAGTAGAACACGCAAGCTACGTTAAGGCCGACAACGCGCTGTGCACAGAAATCTTAAAAATATATAGAAAGGACATAGACAATGATTTAATACAAAGTAAAAATATACAGGGAATTTAAACTGAGGCAACACTTATACTACAATCAAACAACTTTAGATTCATTAATAGTTTTATTTAATTAACTACTTATAAAAAAATAAATTAGATAAATAAGTACAAATTTAAGTACAATACTACTAATGTATTTATAACATTTTCCAATATACTATATGAGCTTAAATATTAATTAATTTAACATTGTAATGGATCTTGAGGATGTAGTGTTATTAATAAAACCTTTGGATCTCAATTTCGACAGCCACATGTTTCTCGTATCGCGGTTGCCTAAAACTATAAAAACGAACAGCACAAAACCCTGCGTGGTCGCTGTGAGCGTGAAGAAGTACGCCGCCACGATATTATGAGCAAACAAACCGAAAAGCCATGGCAGTCCGAAGAAAAATGCTAAGACAATACCCACCCGAGCGCAGTGTAGCGCTTCCCTTTTATCCCCGGCTCTTTGGTACCTTAGATTCTTTGGAACAATTCCTATGCTACGAATTATTAAAACAAACAACGTGCAGTTTACAAACAAAATCAAACATATCGGCAAATATACAGTAAGCCACAATGCCAAACCTGATGGATAACAAAAATTACTGTTGGGATTCATTTCTGAAAATCTGTTTGAGTAAGACCATGGAAAAATTGATATTAACAATATAATAACAATTGCTGGGGAGCCCCATGAAAATACAGACGCTATCAATAATTTACGACGCATTGGGGGAACGAAAATCGGCACTAGATCTCTATAACATTTAGTTGCTACAGCTAACATCCAACAGAAAGATGCTAGCAAAGAATAATGCAACAAAATCCCAACAAACATACAGGAACCGGTATTGTAGGTGAAGTCAGCGAACACAACGACAATATAGCAGATCATCATAACGAATATAGCTATACACATTTGCAACCACATTTGATTTCGGAAAATCTTCCTCCAAGATTCGATCAACACACTGGTTAGAATCACTACTAACAAACCTAGAATGGACATCAAACATCCTGTAACCGAAATTGCTTCTAGAATGTTCTCGGTGCGTTCCGAGAAATGAGCGCGTGGTATTAATATTTCCGCAAAATGAGTGAGGTGGTTACACTGGCAGATGTCCAGGGTCTGTTGATCCCTTGACCTGATGAAAACGCAGCCATCTTGAGTCCAGTAGCCTGGCTGATTGGGCACGAACCGCCAGTAGCCACACACGCGACTCGTGTTGCGTCCCGGATCTGTTAACAGTGGACTCGTGTGGATACTGACGAACTGTAAACATACAAATTGCGTACATTTTTATTGCAGCACAGTCTTGATATTAAACTAATATTTAAGTTAGGTCATTCCGTATCGAAATCACAATCTTCATAACGAAGGTGTTATTATTAACACTGGTATCAGATTAACTGGATTTTGAATAGAATATTGAATGATATTCAAAAATTTAGAAGGTCGACAGCGAAAGAATCAAAATGGTAGATTTCACGTATATTGCTAACGTTGGTGTTAGATTTCTCAGAGCTAATACTTATTACGACTACAGTAATCAACTAGCAATAGTAACCCACTGAACTAAGTATGAAATTATCAGGGGACCGATATTAAAATCACTGTCGAATCTTAAAAATTTTTAGCTAATTTTATGATTCTTCCCAAGGGCTAGCAATGTCACTATTCAATCTCAATTCCGCCAATAAGGTACATGTGGCTTTCCAGTTACGTAAATCTCAGTCTACTTCATAAGGGATTAAGACAGGATACTGTATCCGACGCTCAATGGCTGAGAAAGAAACAAAGAAAAGCTTTCGATGAGAGACTGGCTCCGAGTTTCGCAGCGTCACGGCCTTGAATGCAACGAGAA
The DNA here is from genome assembly GCF_027563975.2 of Plodia interpunctella. Taxonomy (NCBI): domain Eukaryota; kingdom Metazoa; phylum Arthropoda; class Insecta; order Lepidoptera; family Pyralidae; genus Plodia; species Plodia interpunctella. The sequence goes on along the minus strand of NC_071296.1, from coordinate 10,898,657 downwards.
CACGTGAGACCGACAGAGTTCCTGTATTCATCATTATATTGAGTGTTTTATTGCTAACACTGGTGTCATATTTTATTCCAGTCGCCTAAAGGCATCTTACATGACTTTTACGACTAATTACCGCCATCTAGAGGCAAGTAGGCAACTGTCCACCAGTGTGCAGTTTTCCTTCACCGGAAGCAAGTGGTGGTCTATGAAAACTACTATATATGAGTCAGATTGGTATATAAACTCATAAGGCACGAGTAGGAGTACGAACCTGAGACCTTTCGATCCACAGGCGGGCGTCTTAACCATTACACCACCAGCTTCAACTCCTGAATTTTAAGATAAAATATAGGCAATATATAGCAATCTTGGATAATGTACCTTCCTAATGGTTAAATATTTTTTGAAATCGGTTCAGTAGTTTCGGAGTTTGTCCGCGTCAAACAAACAAACTCACAAACGCATACCTCTTTATAGTAATAGTATAGAAGTATAGATTGGTATAAGTCAGACAACATCAACTCACCTCGCCATGCCCGAAGCTTGTGATGTTCTCGGCACTGACGCTAATGACGCGGCTATTGACAGACACCATCCCCGTAGGGTTGAAGGCCCGACCGTCGCGGAACACCACAAAGCTGACCCGCCGGCCTATGGCCCCGATGGAGGGCGGGAGAACCACCGCCGCCTCCGTCTTGTTAAAAGACAGCTGATCTCTTGATTCTAAAACAAACAAGACATATGAATATGAGGATGAGGATAATAGAGCTGATAAAGAACAATGAGAGGAATTCTTCCTTTCTTGTTGAGTGTGTTATCGCTAACACTGGTGTCAGATCTTATACAAATCTCCTAAAGGCATGTGTCATGATTTAGTGCAAGTAATCGTACAGGTCTCTTAGTGAACCTGAACTGTCAACCAGTGTGCAGGCTTCCTCACGATGTCAGCAGGTGGTGGTCTATAAAAACTAATATTTACTTGAGTCATATTCGTGTAAAAACTCATGTGACACGAGTAGGATTCGACCACATGCGAACAGTCTTAACAACTTCACCACGATAAAATAAATAGATTATAGAGAAGAAGATAAATTTCATATCGAGCGGGAATCGAATCCACGGCCCTGTCTAACTGGAACAGTGTTCCTATATAGTGTGACATGCATATAACAATATAAAAATACCCACGCCTAATAAAATCGAAAGATTCGTAGTTAAATTGATCTGTATCGCTTGCGCCGACACTGATGCCCAAAACCGGGTAAGTCGGAGTAGAATCTGCCATTAACATCGCTACATTTGTCTCCACTACCATGGCTGTCGGCTGACCATCCAAATTAACTCTTGAAGCTACTTCGTCCAGCAATTGCAGTAGTCGCTCAGGTATGTACATTTCCTCGTCTACCATGTCTAAGAGATTATTCACCTGAAATTAAAATAATAATACGTGTCGTTAATCTTACGCAATTTAAAAACTGAATTATAAAATAAAATCAAGAAACCCCGACTCTAAAGTTGCTGCTAAAAAACAATTGTTAGTTTCCAAACAGCTGAACTCAAATTGTTTAACCATAACAAAGAACTGAAAAATGGAGCGTAGGATATCCGGCAGCTAGATGGGACGATGATGTAAAGGAAATTGCTGGCAATAACTGGATGGCGATGGCCCAGGACAGAGATGGTTGGCGGAGATGGAAGGAGGCCTATGCCCAGCAGTAGATCACGGAGGGCTGCAGATAATGACGAGATAAGAACACTCTCGATTGAATTATCAAACAAAAAATATGATAACAAAATCGGTTCAGCCGTTTGGCCGCATGCCACATACAGACCTACGTTAAACTTATCCCTTCCTTCTCCGGGTTAAAAAACCTTGAGTCAAGGCAAATGAGTACTTAAAATAATCAGTATTATTTACTTCATACTGTTTAATCTTAGCACCGCCAATTATATTCATATCCTTTTCTGAAAAAGTAGCTTGGAAGATATTGCACTAGCGATATATTAATAAATTAATATATTAGGACAAATTACACAGATTGAGCTAGCCCCAAAGTAAGTTCTATACTTGTGTTATGGGATACTAACTCAACAATACTATATTTTATAGCACATACATATATAGATAAAAATCCAAGACCCGGGCCATTATCCATTTTTCATTTTCCATCATGACCCGACCGGGGATCGAACCCGGGACCTCTGGGTTCAGAGGCAAGCACTTTACCACTGCGCCATCGAGGTCGTCAAATTATTGTGATAGGTGGGTTGGGTACATAGATCTTTGTTACATATTACATAGTATAATTATAATTATGTTTTATATACAATAATTACCTGCGCAAAGGTGTCTCTAATGTCTCCAATCATTATTGGCACCGAATCGTCCTGCAGAACTAGGTCCAAATCATCTAAAATCTCCTGTATTAGCTCCTTAGGCTGTAAATTAAAGAGTATAAATTTTACTCCAATACAATATTTAATTAATGGCACGGTCAATTTAGCCCAATAATTAGGATAAAACTACTGGTATAAATCCCACGTGCTCGAAGATTATGAAGCACCATAATCTTTCCTAGAAAATACAACATGGGATTCTTAAAAAAGGACTTTAGAATCAGTACATAATATAAATCATTATATTATTATTATAAAACTGTCTGAGTCGCCCACCGCGCCGCGTCAAAACAGACTAGTTCTAGTTCTAAGTTTTGCCGCGCACCGGATATTGTGCATCAAAATCCGTTGCGCGGTAAAACTTAAAAAATATATTTCACTGTTATTTAGACAATTTGTAACGAAAATATTTTTTTATATGTATGCAACTTATAAAACAGATTAGACCATGCGATACGCGGTCGAGAACTACTAACTAACAAATCAAATCGAACGTTATCAGTTCCCTATTACCCAGCCGTGAGGATGGGGTGACAAAACATGAAATTCGTAATTATGAATTACACCACACTAAATCTATGGTTGGAATTTGATATGGTTTTCACGGTTTGTATAGAGAACGGTCTAACTTAAAATCTGGTAAAGGTTACATCGCGATACGTTGCTTAGAACCCGAGATATCGACAATAATACATTATGAACGGATGCACAAAAAACGCGGGCGAAGTCGCGGGCAAAAGCCAATTATTTATTATTCAAGATTTAGAAAAGACTAGATGTTGCCCCGAATGTTGATATAAAATATAGCCTATAGCAATCTTGGATACGCTTTCTAACGGTGAAAGAATTTTTGAAATCGGTTCGGTACTTTCGGAGATTACCCGCCCCAAACATACAAACTCACAAACGATTGAGTACCTCTTTATAGTAATAGTATAGATAGACACTTACCATAGGCGTGGTAGTCGTGATCGTAGACAGCGTTGGAAGTATAGTAGTCTCGTCCGGATCAGTTGTAGTTTCGGTACATTCTGTTGTTGTATTGTATGAGTAATCTGTTGATATATAGGTAGTTGTGGTTTCGTTTGCAGTTGTTGTTCGGTCAGTCGTTGCGATCTCATTTGGATTATTCGTTGTATATATGTCGTCCATCGTATATGGGTATGTAATATATTCTTGGCAATTAGATTCCAAACACATTTCATTGGTCAGGCTACGTCCTGTCATATTTGTTAGCTGCAATAAATTGCGATCAGTTATATTCATGTTAATAATTGGAAAGCTTTATTGGATGACCTTGCTAGATTGGTCGTCATGCCGGAATGCTACACAGTAGGTCCTGGGTTCGATCGCTGGTCAGGTCAAGATGGAAAACCTGATGAGAATTTGAACTGTACAGCCTTGGTTTTGGATATATATCTGTATTCATTATATAATATGTATATTGTATATTGCACCAAAACCGGCTATCGATACTGTGCAGAACCATCAATAGTCTATAGAGACGCTATCGATAGTTAACTAATGAACGGCAACACTAGATGAGACAAAGGTCTTCCTATCTGTCTGTCTTATATGAAAATACAGACATATATTCAATGTGTATAATTTTGAACGAGAATTGTGAGATATATATATATATATATATATATATATATATATATATATATATATCACATACAATCCCAATCCCAACTAATATTATAAATGCGAAAGTAAGTTTGTTTCCTCTTCACGCATAGTCTACTGGACCGATTGTTATGAAATTTGGTACACGGATAGGAAATAACCTTAAATAACACATAGGGTACCTTTTAACCCGAAATTCACACGGGAGCGAAGCCCTGGGGCGCATCAAGTCTAATCAAAACTCACATTCACGCGCATGAAACCTTCATTTTCTTCAATATTTAATTCTCGTTTTGATAATATGGGTTGCCAGTATCTGCCAATGTTGAAATCTCCATCGCATTTATAATAAAGACGTCTTCCTGTAACAATTTCACCAACTACTAATTAAACATCATAAAGTAATTGTAATCTAACAGATAAACTATATGACCAACATTATTAATTACTTACAATATTATTTTTCTGCTTTGTTAAAATCATTACGTAGGTATAAAATTAATTATGAAGACGACGTAAGTTAATATTCAGTCTGTGCAGGTTAATTTGTATATAATTTTTAGGTAAGTCTGATCTGAGAACTTATCAAGTGCATACATGTACAAATTATGTATGATAAATAAATGGATCTATCTATCTATAATATAATACAATTTTCAAGATAAAAAGCTGAAAATTGGTAAACATACTCTTCATCATTTTTCTTAAAGTATGATCGAGATTTTACTAGGTGTGAAATTCACGCATGCAAAGCCACGGGCAAAAGCTAGTAGTTTCAATAAAACTCTCTAAATAAAGAGAATACAATACCTTTGCAGTATAAAACGGGTCGCAAGTCCAGTAATTCTAAATCGCCTAAAACTACAGGTGTACGTATGATAAAGTCCTCAACTAATTTCACATGCAGGAGCACTGTTCGTTTATCTAAGTACAACCTCTTAACTTTTGTATACGTAATAGCGTGAAAGTCTTCATTTTCATCAGAATTGTCACTTATGTCTGATTTTGTCATGTTCAAATCGTATTTTTCCCGTTTTTCTTCGTTTGTTACATTTTTCAAGTCTTGGTTTTCATCGATAGGTTTTAAACCATGAGTTATATTATTGTCACTTTTCTCTGATTCGGTCAAATCAAAAACATTGTGTACCAATTCTTTATTGTCTATCTCATTTCTTAAATTTCTGTTTTCATCAGAAAGTTCCATCTCAATATTTTGTTTGTCATCTTTTTCGTTTGACATATAGACATGTAAAATATATTCATCCAGTTTTTCTTTCCAGTAATTTTTCAATCTATCGACAGCTTCAATATCATATTCATTCACTCTAATTTTAATGGCATACATGTACCACAGATTCGCTCCGCTATTAACAAAAAGGATTCGATTGGAAAATATGGGTCTTGTATTTGTGTGGACGTGAACACACCAGTAGTATCCATCGCCCGTTGGTGTTAAAAGATAATCAAAGTCATCTTTTATTCGATTGATCTTAACATAAGTCGGATAATATGTTTCTGAGTCTGTGAAACAGTGGATATAACTTTCGTTCGAATTATAGTTGATATCAAGAATGAGTTCGTTTTTACTGAAACAAAAGGACACATATCGTCATTAAAAGTTTTTGTGAATCCAATTTTAATAACAATTACCTACTATATACTTACTCATTGATACCGAGCTCCAATATAATATCATTAATTATATCTTTTTCACAAATAATCTCTGTATACTTATAGGTTTTTTCAACACGTCCCAGTTCGGCATCTTTCATGACTCCCCATTCTTGCCATTTGCTATTCACAGCCACATAATGCATCTGTAAATCAGAATTTATTTCATATATATCTTAACTAGCTGTTGCCCGCAACTATACTCTCAGGTCATTGACTATATCTATCAAAATCTACACAGGTGCTTTGCTGTGAAAACGTAACAGACAGACTTTCGGATTTTATGATATTACTGTGAAAGTTTGAATTAGTTTTGTAATATGTTATGTCCCATGTGATACCTACCTACATAATCAGAATTAAAATTACATTTATGGCATTCAAATTACGACACAAAACATATTGCATATATTTTTGTACCTACATAAATTGAACATAAATAATACAATCAATGAATTGGTTCCTAGAAACGAACCTAAATTATAATAAACCAAATGTGTCAATATTAGGAGAAGATAACCAACTTTGTGTTACGATAATTATATCGATTACTGCTAACATTATCAAACTTACGTACCCTTGAATACGTTTTTTCAAAATTCATTTTATCCACGGGATATAGGTTTGAAGAATTAAAGAAATCTGAGTTTATATAAAACCATGCTCTCGACAACAATCTATGAGCTTTATTTTCGCATAAATCCTTTGCCTCGTTCCATGTAATTCCATCCTTTTTTATTATCTTGATTAAACACATTGGCTCGGGAGAATAGAATTTCGCAGATTCATAGTGATCGTCGCAATTCTCCACATTTTTTGTATCAATAGGTTTCACGAAACAATACCTCTGATAATGATCTGTACATTTAACCGCTTTGTAACCATTTTTATGTGTAATAAGGCATAAATCTGTAGAATCGTCTACGTGTTGAATATTGGTTATGTTGAATATTATATTTGGTTTGTCTTTGCTGTATTTCGATTCAATGAATGGACCACCAGGATACAAAGTGCTGTATTCAATCCAAAGCTTCCTTTCTATATTAGTGTCAATATTGAGCCTATGAAAGGTTTCTAAATTGTAGAAATTTCCGTTGCAGTGTCTATATTTATCAGAGTATATTTCTGCATTTTTTAGTCGATAGCAAACATAGTTCTTGTCGAAGGAATTGTAGGTGAGGTTGAAGTCTTCAGGGCACCCTAGCGGCTGCGCTCGGGTACTCACTGACAGCAGAAGAGTTAACAGTAACAGATCATTCAAAAATTGATAATGATTCCTCATCTGAAACATACACAAACATGCTTTAGTATTTTATCAATACAACGACAACTAAATACGTGTGGATCCGCCCTAGAATAGGACCACTCCATGTCCTCCCTAGAATGTCATAAAATGTGACTAAGTAATAGCTTTGGCGATAGATAGCCTTCTCAAAAAGGGTTGACATCAAGCATACTGGTTGCAAGATGACAGCCGAATTTTATTTTATTTTTTTTAGTTTATATTTCTCGCTAACTCCGTACTTTGCAGCTTCTCAGCCAGAAATTCAACCGGAAACACTCAAATACGCACATAATATGCGTATTTGAGTGTTTCCGGTTGTATTTCTGGCTAAGAAGCTCTTTCTCTTTCTTATTCCTCAATTGGACTGGTTATGTGGTGAAGCTTAATAACATTTTAAATTTGCCGCCGCCTAAAACCACCTGTTTGATCTACAACCATTTGTTTATAATATGTTTGAACGGGGGTTTTTAAGTACACGCATACCAAATTTCATCAAAATCTGTCCAGCGGTATAGCCGTGAAAGCAGATCAGACAGTCAGTAGGTAGACTTTCGCATTTAATATTAGCTATAGGTCACGCGAAATGGAAATGTATCGAAAAATTATGAAAGAAATTATCGTGCAGACTCATGCACTGATTGGTGGGCCATTTAAACTAGCACTTCTTTAAAATTCCAATTACATAGTAAGTGTACTTCAACTACAATATTTTATTTAAGTATATAACTAGCGTATAGGTACTTCGAACCTAAATGCTAGTTCCAAGCGTGACTTAGAAATATTTATTAAATAGTGATGCTTACCTTTGCCTTTTTACAATTATTCACGTAGGTAATTTACTTAATATGTACCTATATGTTATTTGAAATGAAAACTGAACAAAATTATACAATTTCATTTACACAAATTAAATTCATAACAACAAAAAAAATCCCCTGTCAGTTATACCGAAGCGAATTACCATTTCATATAGTAAGTAAAACATTTTTGTTTTTACCTAAACTTTCGTGTAACACTGTCTTTTTAACTGGATAAAAAAAAAATACTCGTGGACACGATACGAACGACCACTGTCCAGTGAAACACAGATTAAAACACAGACACGGCCATTTAGGAATGTTAATCAGTTATCTTTTTTATAATAATGCAAAGATTATGTATTGATACCGAATTCAAACGAAATTATATTTTTAGCATTTACATATTAACACTACCTATATATAATTTATGTAATTCTGTATATACTTTTATAATCGCCGATATTTATAATCCATTCTTAAGCCGTAATCGATATCGTGTGAAATCCTTGAAACTGTGTTAAATAATTATTAAAAACCTGTACCTACCTCTTCATCTACCAATACAATGCTTTTGCCTGTGTTGGATGGAATGAAACACACGCATACCTACATAGGTACGACATATGTTAATTACTGTGCTCCGGGATAGTTCCCGTGGGAATTTCGGAATCAAAAGTTATATTTTATAGATGATACCTACTCTACACGTAGCCCATATTTCATTGAAATGCGTCCAGTTGATTTTGCGTGATCAACAAACATCCTCAGACACACTCAAGACAAATCTTTCGAAATCTCTCAAAGTACATAAAACAATTAGGATAAAGGAATGCTTACATTTTAGTGGATATTTTATTTACCAATTCCCCTATAATATCTTCCTCTACTTCTTCTGTCAAGAGAGTATTTCTTTGACAAGCGACCGGGAAGTCGACGAGCTTTTGTCATTTCATTAAAAAGTTCCTAGTTCTATCCATATTAGGATTGTGGTTATCATCTATATAACCTCTATGATTATTAATAACAGGAATTTTTCATACTTTTAAGAAGTCTAATTTACTGTCAGGTCCAGTGAAGCATCTCCACATGTAATATGATGATAAAGCAATTTTTTTTCCTATCTTTTTAAATTAGTAGTATCCTTGACCTTGGAACTGTATGGCATGTAACTACTACTGTAAACCTATTGTCGGCTACTGTTAACGTTATATTTAGGTTACCTTAGGACAGCCATGTTGCCTAGTGTGGGACCAATTGTATAAGCAATGTAGCAGTCTTATTTATTTAATAAATTTCATTTCATTTCAAGAGGGAAGCTTGCTTAGCAGTGTGGCATTTGCCCGCGGTTTCGCCCGCGTTTCCCGAGATGAAGGTAAGGGTACCCTAAGTCATTCTCCATACTTCAAACTACATGTATGCAAAATTTCAAGAAGGTTGATTGAGTAGATAGAGCGTGATGGTAACAAACAAACAAACTTACTTTCGCATTTATAATATTAGTAAGGATAATAATTTAGATAAATATCTGTGAGTATATGATTGTTTATATGGAGGTTTAAGTTTGATACTCAATGACGATAAATCTACTGAAGAGATTTAGATGAAATCGGGCCTTGGGTAAAATATATCCTGAAATTGCATTATAGGGTAATTTTATCCCGAAATTCTTGGACGCAGTCGTAATATTACAGTAAGAAATTTCGTGAAAATGAACTATTGTCCCTATAAATTGATTTTATTACTCTCACCGACAAATAGAATTAAATTAATGCACTTTTGAAACCGGAACTCTGATCTTTTAATCGAGTTTGTGGGGGTTCCCCTTCTTGCATACGTCTTAATTATCATTTAAATTAAATGAGATTAAGGATTCATTTAAGTAGTCTGATGTATGTAATCTACTTAATTTACTCATCGTATATCAATCAACTGAGATGTATGTACCTAGGTACGCTTGTTAGCCAGCTGTCGTGATTCCTATTCCCGGTAAATGAACGTTGTACATTGCGTAGATGGCATGTGGGCTTTATTTTCACCGCCATATATCAAAAACCCCCAAGTTGAGCGAAGTGTTAGTCAATTGTGGCTTTAGGCATTTTTGAATTATGAATTTTTTACCCAATTATAAATAATAGCTGCAGCCTAAGTTGCAAGGATCAGTTAGGGCTGAAATCGTATATATCATTATATATATATCATTGTATGTACCATATGATTTCAACCACAGGAGTATAGAATCGGAACAGAGTTTAAGCTTCATACAACTAATTTGACTGAAGGCCGACGGCGCGAAAGTGGGGGTCAACATTTTTTTACCACTATAAGTATATCTTATCGATAGGGTATCTTAGCATAATATCACTTAAATGTGTATATATTATGGTATAATGTTCGGCATGTTTACGAGACTTACTAATTCAAACTATTTTTGCTAAAATCTAACGTCTATATATATATATATATATATAATGTATGTACAGACAGTCGCCAGCATGTCAAGTGACGAATTTGCATTATAATAATAATAATAATAATAATAATATATCTTTATTTCTCTCCACAAACAAGATTGCTTAATACTAGTTGACAATATGGAGGTACAATTGAACAACTTGAGTTTGTGGGAGCTGACGCTTGTACTAGGTATAAACCTGTCCTACAAGTCATCAGGCCCCGCCTCTTAATTAGTGGAAAAATATTGAAAGTACCCAACTAAAAACAGTGCTAATACAATATTGAAGTTCCTAAACTAGAAAATTTGAGATACTCGATGTTGTACTGGAGATTGTAATTACGTAGACGTACCTATACCTATTCAAAATAATTTTCTTACTGAACCTAAGCATAGATTTACAATGGGCGCGCGCGCCAAGCGTTGTTCAAAATCTGAGTTGGCAGCACTTAGTAATAGCGGTAACCCACAGACCATTAAATCCACGGTTTTTATATATCTGTGGTTTGGCGCAAACCTGGTACGTTTTGTTTTAGCGCGGCCGCACACATTAGTTTTCCAAATCCGGAATTCGGAAACCTGAATGTTCGTCTAAAAATGTTCACGTTCCATACTTTTTCAGAACGTAAAAAACCTAACGTCAGGTTTGGATTAGTACTTTCCCTGAGACAGAACGAAAAAACCTAATGACGTCATCGAAGACGCAGCGCTGCATTAGAATGGTGCGTACACACAATATTATGTAAAGCTCAGTGCAGATGGCGCTACTGGTACAACTAAGGTACACAAACATTGCCAATGGAGACAAAAAACGCCAATTCAATATTGTTGCAGATTTACGATCAAAAATACCTTCTACGTAATCGTGGTGCGAGTTTAAAGGAAAAAGGATTGGATTATCCTGAAAATAATAATATTTTATGTTATGCATTATTTGGTCAACTGTGGTCATAAACTGATAAAAACTTGATTTTGACTGAAGATCTTACCTGTATGTCCATATTTTAATAAGTCTTCACGTGTGAAGTGTTCCGAGCTTCTTTTCGACCGTTTACTGGCTCGAAAATTTTACAGCGTGAGGTGTATCCCATAGTTTTCGAAGTTTTTTTTATCTTATGGAAAACGATTTTTCCCAATATTTCGGCACCCGCATATGAAAGGATTAATAAAAAGATTATATTTTATAATTTGGATTAATAAAGTACTCTAAAATAAACGTTTTAATCGACATAAGAAAAGGCGACAAAGCTTTTGTGTACCTAACATACAGTGCTGTACTCTGGCGGGATAAATGTGCAGTAATACTCCCTGTTCAAAAATCGATTTTATTGCAAATTAAAAAATAAAAATATATTTTTTGTTTCGTTTATCCACGTGGAAAGGAATAAATATATATAATAAAATGTGAAGTTTTTTTGGTACTTCCATATTTTTTTGAATCCTTGCATATTATAAAACAAAGTCCTCTGCCGCGTCTATCTGTTCGCGATAAGCACAAAATGGTTTTGAGGACAATATATACATTTTAGAATATCACAGTTGAAATAATTTGTTCCTAATGTTTTCCGTTTTATTCTATGGAATATGTATGGAACATAGATTTAGAATGACCCCGCACGCGTCATATGGAATCATGAATTTAGAAGGGCCCGCGGAGATACTCTGTCTAAACTGAAGAGCCTTCTAAATCTATGGTCAAAACAAAAAAAAATAATTAAATGACACACAGAATGACATTATATTATCAGATTGTGGATGGTCTTGGCTGTATGGGCTTAGATCCCTTTGCTTATCCATATGGATAAACGAAACAAAAATAAAGGTCCATGGTTGCTTTGCTTTCTTGTTGCGATCTGTCACTTTGTGTTTCGTTCGATTGGTCGTCATTGAATTTTTACGACAAATTCTCATCCATTTGTGATGAACTAGAACATTCGTAGCTATTAGACTCTTCTAATAATAATTTAAATGGGTAGTGGCTTATAGAAGCCTTATGATTCTTCAATAAAAAACTTTAAATTGGCCGTCAAATCTCAGGGACCTATTTTATCAGCCACAATTATATCGAAAACATATTAGGCTGGTGGTGTGATGGAATCATACTTCAACACGACAACAAGACGGAAAAGATCAACAGTGGAAGGGTACAAATGAAGGATATTCGTTGTTAATTGTGTTGTAGCAAAATATTGAGACAGAGGTAATTGGTTGATCATTGATCGACGAGATTTATGTGCGCGTGACGGTGACATGAGCACAAACAACAAACGGCGTGGAGCTAGCGGTTCCAGTTGTTCTGTGTCTGGAGTGCCCGCTCTCGTGAACGTGCCCACAGCCATGTCTGCCGACCTCGCGTCACTGTTCGAGTGTCCTGTGTGCTTCGACTATGTGTTGCCGCCGATCCTGCAGTGTCAGAGCGGGCATCTGGTCTGCTCGAGCTGCAGACCCAAGCTGTCGTGCTGCCCGACGTGCCGTGGCCCTCTCGGGAACATCCGTAACCTTGCCATGGAAAAAGTAGCCAGTAATGTTATGTTCCCATGCAAACATTCCAACACTGGGTGTACAGTCACTCTCGTACACACCGAAAAAGCTGAACATGAAGAGGCATGTGAATTCAGACCTTATTCTTGTCCCTGTCCAGGAGCATCATGTAAATGGCAAGGTGGATTAGATCAGGTAATGCCACATTTAATGATGTCTCATAAAAGTATCACTACCCTCCAAGGTGAAGACATAGTGTTCCTGGCAACAGATATAAACCTCCCTGGGGCTGTGGACTGGGTGATGATGCAGTCTTGCTTCAACCATCACTTCATGTTAGTACTGGAAAAACAAGAAAAATTTGATGGACATCAGCAGTTTTTTGCCATTGTCCAACTTATAGGATCTCGTAAGGAGGCAGAAAACTTTGCCTATAGGCTGGAATTGAATGGGCACCGTAGACGCCTCACCTGGGAAGCTATGCCACGGTCTATCCACGAAGGAGTATCATCAGCGATCATGAACTCTGACTGCCTGGTCTTTGACACGTCGCTTGCACAATTATTCGCAGACAATGGGAACCTTGGAATCAATGTCACAATATCCATTGCCTAATCTACATTGCCATCCAGTTGTTGTGTGTACTGTACACAAAGACTTTCATTGAGTGATACAATAATATGATTATATTTTCATGTCAATGAAGCTGCAACAACTTTTGATATAAAGGAGACTAATTAAAGTAAACCACAAATATTGAAGTTGATAATTAATATTTTTGTTACAGTTGTAATGTTTGCCAATAATGAAATCTGATTTTTGACATTTTTCTATTTAATTAATCAACATCAAAGTAAGCCAAAAATATTTTTTTCATTCTTTTGTATGTACATGTGTGTTCACCCTTAGATTTAAGTAGAGAAAATTTTTTCAGTGACTATGATCACTACAACTGAATGCCTTGTAAACATAGATTATAAAGAAACAAATTATGACCTCTAGCTGAGAAAGTGATTATTTAATTCCAATGTTGAACAAATATAGTGTAACCTTAATCATTTGTACATAGTTGCATGAAATTACTTAAATATTAAGAATTTTAAGCAAAACATTTATTGTTGTTTTGAAAATACAATTCTTAGAGTGCTGGCATCAACTCAGTTGTTTATGGTCACAAGTGGACTGCCACGGGCTTAGCGTCATGCCGAGAGCAATTATTGCAAAACAATTGGAATACAGAAAGGAATACACTAAGTTATCCTTTTAGCATAAAATAAGTTTGGAGCACAAGTTGTATAAATATGGAACAGATATGTGCCTGGGCAGAAAAACATTGAACAAAAAAGGGAACTATGTAAATGTTTATATGTACTCTCAATGTTTTGTGTGAATGCTGCTTCATCTACCTCAGTGTTGATGGAAAGATGAACTATTTTGCATGCATTGCCAATGCCACAGTTCAATAGAAATGTCCAATTGTAGATGGAAAAATGCCCAACATAAAGAAAGTGGTAGCTATTTCAGTCTTTTTGGAGTAAACTCCATTATGATGCGCATTTGTCAATTTGACTTAAGTTTTAGAGTTTGTATATAATATTTGGTTTGAACAACTGCTTACCAATTAATTTTATTGTTTTCAGTCAGTACATGTAAAACTTTTTAACTGTTATAATTTCTTGTATCACCCCCTCAAAAAGAAGTAAGGTGTTGTTTTTCAAATGTGTTTTTCAAAATTTGGTAGATCACATGTTAGTTTTCAATACATTTCGAAAATTACACTTTTACTCATAAGGCCAAATTCCATGCCTTTGCTATTGGTGAAACAAATATAGTTAGCTTCTTTTAATTTATACAAAAACATGTTACTTAATTATAGTTTTAATTGTGTATTTTCTGTATTGGTGTGATTTCGTCCCGAGTAAAACTATAAAAATAGGACGAAGTGTTACCTAGCATCAGACTACTTTATCCAAACCTTAATCTTAAGATGCAACTGGTAAATTTTATGAAAGATTCTAGTTGAAATAAATTTTTGTAATGTATTGATATTGTTTTATTGTTGTAATAAAACCACGTCAATTGAATCATGTCCTTTATTCGTTTGGCCTACGTGTTGTAGGATATTACATTTGATTAAATTATTAGATTTTTTACAATAGTTTATCTTTTGTCTTAATAAATAACTATAAATTGAGCACATTTAAAAAAAAAGGCTGGAACTCAGTGTTTATCAACAATATTATCTAAGACTGAGCTATCTATCATATCACACGTGCAAACAAGATAACGCAAAAAAAATACCTTTTCTGGTCTAAATGTTTCCGGGCTGTGCAAATTATATTAACATAATAAAAAATTGCTTTTGAAATCCCACATCGAAAGTAATAATCTGGACCACCAAATACAGCGTTTACATTATTATTGTTACAGTTTTTAATGTTTTCAAAACCGCGGCTTTACCACCATGAAATGTGCTTTCTCATAGATGCATGATAAATTATGCCACATTCATGCAAACTTTGGTAACAAACTTTCATTATAATAAACATTTATTTTTAGCAGCTGATTAAGTTTGCTTGCCAGTATTCTGTGGCTGTATTGGCGACGGCAAAAGGCAGGCGGCAGTTGGTGAATTACTGTCATCGAGGATAGAAGTGGATGAAATATTTTTATTATCTGGACTAAAGGGGTCCTTAGTCTTTGGAGCGGTGGTCGGCGCAGATGGACTAAAAGGATCGGCAGTTCGGTGCACGACTTCGAACGGGTCGCACGTTTCATTTGTTTTAGTATCTACCAGACTGAATTCGTCGAATTTCTCCAAAATTGCGTTGAAAGATTGCGGTCTGGGCGCGAATGGGTTAAATTTCTTAAGACCATCTGGACTGAAGGGGTCTTTCGATTCTTTTGGCGCGTCTTCAGCTATGCTATTATCTCCACTGAGGTCAGACAAATCAATGTCGTAGTTGATATTACTCAAACCTGGTGCTATATGGTCGGATCCGAACTCGTCAGGAGTCATCAGTTCGTCTATCGATCTCGAATCGAATGGCGTAAAGCCGAGCGGCGATGGAGTCAGCACTTCCAAGGAATTTGTCTGTTTTAAACCCCAAGAGTGATCATGCTGAGGGGTTTTTGGCGGAGACGGTTTTTCAACTACTTCGAATCCTAAAATACTTAATTTCGGCTCTTCATGTGTTTCTTTTGTTACTTCATCTGTTTTTGACGGTTGAACGTTCTGTTCGTAATTTGAATTGCCCTGGATTATTGGTGTTTGAATTTGGAAGTCGCCTTGTGTGCCATCCGATTGGTCGTGCGATTCTTGTGCTAGTGGCGCCTCCAGGTCGATGAGCGGCATCGTGGACAACTCCTTGAGTTTCCCTATGCGAGGCAGTTCGGTGCGAGGTTTGATCTTCAGGGGCGTTTTGGCGAGTACTTGTTGAACTTTTTTGGCAATCTCTTCCTGCAATAGACAAATAAATTAATACAATATTTGCTGGTTTCAACAATATAAATCTCAACTCATAATCACAACATTGTATAAATCTATATAATGTATGCATACATATTTAAAATTGAGATTTTTATGCGCGTTTTTAAATAGATAGCAATTCCTGAGGAAGGTTCAAATGTATAATTTATTATGATTTCACCCGAGCGAAGCCGGGACGGGCAGCTAGTTCACTACAACATACAACGTATTAACATTTTTCAAAATCTCACCTCAAAATACTTAGCGTCGTGCGCGAACCTGTCACTGTTGGTTTGTATTTCCCGCGCTTTCTCCAGAAGAGTCTCCGCGAACGCGCGCTGCTCCTCCGCCTCGCGCGTGGCGCCGCACAGCGACAGCGCCGCCGCCTGGTGCCAATATAAGGTAAAACTTTATAACTCTTCTTCATAGTCGTATTCCTCATGGCTGAGGGTCGTGGTCATTACGTGGAATAAAACACACACAACAACTCTCTTAGCATTATTAATGGAATGGTATGCCATCGCCTTCTCCATTTCACACACAAGTTAATAATAATCAACCAGTGTGCAGGTTTCCTCACGATGTTTTCCTTCACCGGAAGCAAGTGGTGGTCGATGAAAACTACTATACATGAGTCAGATTGGTATAAAAACTCATGTGGCACGATTAGGATTCGAACTTGTGACCTTTCACAGGTGGGCGTCATAACCATTACACCACCTGCGCTTCTTATAACAAAGCAAAACTTTAAAACACAATACCTAAAATTTGTTTTTATTCCGGAACAGTTATTATTCCGGGATTAATGATACCCTATGTCCTTCTCCATACTTCAAACTGCATGAATGCAAAATTTCATAATGTTGGTTGAGTAGATAGTTTAAGCGTGAAGTGGTAACAAACGTTACTTTCACATTTATAATATTAGTTACGATTACAGATAATATAATTAGGATTCAGAAGCTATTGCGCAGACAAACCATAGACATGCTAGGTCCCAACTCCAACTTTCGTGGTGCGCATTCAATGATTATAATTGATATGATTTGATGAAAACTTCAAGTTCATACCCAAGAGCTGCCACCTATGGAGGCCGGCATCGCCATATAGCAATCGAACTCCTTCTTGTCCATATTGAGCGACTCGGCATTCAGGTTCTCGATGAACGATACCGCGCAGCACTGGAATGAGACAACACAATATTCAAAATCGCTGAAATAAACATAAATTACAGACCAAGTGCAGTTTTACAATTGTTGTTGTTGTTGTCAAATCCGATGCTTTTAAACAAATGTCAAAAGCAAACATTTATTTAGGGCTTGTATAACAGCGAGAGTAGAAGCGTAACGTCCACTTTTCTTGGAGCCAAAAAGGTTTTCAATTACTTGATACTTGAAAACCAAAAAAAAACTGAATAATTGTTTTATTCATAAAATTCATAAAATACTAAGTGTGAATGTATTTATAAGTAGCATTTTGTTTTTCACCCAAGCAACTTCGGTACTGTGATAAATGTGCCCATTGGTTCATGCTAAGCTATACTATCGATGTTCTCAGACACTATCGATAAGAGTGCGCAGGAATCACAATATCAATTGGTGAAAACCGTACTAAGATTTTGAGTTTATCGCGTTCATACAGCGGGTTTGCCATCATCTCATAATGCGATCCAATTCAGGACCTAAACTGATCTGCATCGCAAATTCGCACCATCCAATTGATTGTTAACACTAGTGCGATTAATTAATTTCCTAAATTGAACTGCGCTGCAATTGAATCGTTATGTAAAAGTTGATAGTACGCCTGTAGGACAGGACAGACGCGACAAAGAAACTTCATTTTTAACCCCCGTCGCAAAAAGAGGGGATGTTATAAGTTTGACCGCCAAGTGAGTCTGTCTGTCTGTGTACGTGGCACCGTAGCTCATCAACGGGTGAACCGATTTGGATGCGGATTTTTTTATTTGATAGCTAATTTTATGCGCCGGTTCTTAGATATGTTTGATCAAAATCTGTTCAGCCGTTCAAAAGTTGTAGCGAAATGAATATTGAAAGTCGGGGTTCTTTTTTATATATAATTGATTTTATCACAAACTTATGTGGGTTTAGTCAATGAATTATTAAAATTACATGAATATATTACCAAGTTAGTGAAATAGTATCCACCCTCGCCTGTCATCAGGCGCTGGGCGTTGCAGAACCTCGTCACAAAGTTGATGTTGCTCACCAGCCGGGGCGGGTTCGCTTTTAGCACCTGCCAACAATATAAATAAATTATAAACCAATATTTTCTGACACTAGTTTTTAATGATTCGTACCTGTATTTCTTGACGAATAAAGATATCTTCTTTCAAATTCAAATTCAAATTCAAATCATTTATTCAGAAATTAGACCTTCACAGGCACTTTTTCTCGTCAATCTTTATATTTATAGTTATTTCTCACAAGCTACAAACTACTGGCATTTCGGAACGACCACTGCTGAGAAGAAATGCCGAAAGAAACTCATTTGAACAGTGTTGGTCCCTATCATGCCAGATCGGCTTACCATTATTGTTTCTTACAATGTTTTTTTTTTCTTTCTAATAATATATAAAAGTACATAGTCAAAAGGTACATTCTTTTTCTTTCTTTCTTTCTTTAATAGTGCATTAGATTCCGACGACCTCTGTAGCCTAATGGTCATCATGCCGGAGTGATGGATGAATGATGAACACTGGATGTCCCGGATTCGATCCCTGGTTAGGGTCAAGATGGAAAATGATCTTTGTCAAATTGACTTGCGTTAATCAACATATGTATATGTTATAAAACATATTATTATTTTTTTTAGCCCCATTTTACGTCGACCTCGGTGGCGCAGTGGTAAGGTTCTTGCCACTGAACCGAGAGGTCCTGGGTTCGATCCCCGGTCTGGTCATGATAGAAAATAATATTTTTCCGATTGATCCGGGTTTTGGATGTTTATCTATATAATGTATACATTATAAAATATAGTATTGTTGAATTAGTATCCTATAACACAAGTCTCGAACTCAATTTGGAGCTAAAACTCTATGTATATGATTTGTCCATAAAACATAAGTATTTTATTAGATTTTTGTTATAGTTTGGCTACCTGACGTCAACCATCTTTGGAAATGCTATCGTTGCCTATCAACTGTCAATGCTATGAGTCT
The DNA here is from genome assembly GCF_027563975.2 of Plodia interpunctella. Lineage (NCBI taxonomy): Eukaryota > Metazoa > Arthropoda > Insecta > Lepidoptera > Pyralidae > Plodia > Plodia interpunctella. Next base: position 10,879,307 of record NC_071296.1, on the reverse strand, counting down.
ATGTGTATTATGCTTATACGATATCTACTGGAGAATATAGAATATCGGGACTTTTCGGGAATTCCCGAAAACGTTCCCTGACCGTTTCCGTGCAATTTCGAGGACTGCACATCGCAGCTATTAATAAAAACAAACACAAAAGCAACTTTATAATTAAAACAAAATAATAAATACACAATTTAATTGTGGTTCAATAACACTACTCTTGTAGGGACACCTGGAGCCCTATGTTGCCTTTCTCCGTTTTAATCATATCGCCTATTGCTCCAACCGCATCCTTAACAAGTCCGTAAACTCCGCCCGCCATGTCGGTAAATCCCTCAGCAATATTGTTTAGTCTACTTGCTTTCTTTACACCCTCCTCCTTTTTAGGCCGAGGATATAGGGTATAAGGTCTGTTCTTTGCTGATGCTTGTCCAGTTTGTTCGATACCAATGGGCGCAGCGAAAATAATTCCGGAGAAACCTATTGGTGATAAGCCACTCGAGGTCTGTGATTGACCTAAACTTGGCCCATATGTTCCACCTCCTGGTGTACCGTAAGCCTCTGCACGGTTTCCATAAATGTACCAGTCTATTTTATTGCCGCCTGCTCCAGCGTATTTTGTATATCCGGGCGGATCCATACGTACGTAAAGATTTTCGGGGCTTAGCACTGGTTCAATCGGTCTCATGTTTAAAATGCCAGATCTATCAGGTCTGCCATTGCCAACTCTAGGGCCGCTATCTTTACGATCACGGAGATAATCATCATATTTTTTATAATACTGATTTGTCTCATCTTGCTTCTCGATACCACCACCGATGACGAAAGAACGCCTAGATTTTGTGATGTCGAAAGCAAAAACACACGGACCTGAATGGAGCACTTTCAATGCCGGGTGCTCCAATTGAGCTGATATAAGTTCACGGAGACCCATATAAGTTTGAACATCAGTTCCGCATACTAAATTATCCTTGAGTATTCTAAAGTTAATAGAACCCGGACCATTGTATGTCATGTGTGGTTGTTTTAATTTCGCTAATATTATATCTCCGTAGTTATTATAAAGCTTTCCATCACTTCCTGATGTTTTATCATATGTCAATAACTCTTGGCTGTTGTGAGTATTACCATCAGTGCCACGTATTAGGGTTCGCGAAACAGTTGTGCCAATAATTGCGATTAATTGAAATGCTAGAGTAATTCCTGAAAGTAAATGTTAAAAGAATCGTTACTTTCTGTGAAGTTTTTTCAATTCATAATTTGTAAAACGTACAATTTTGATCTTACCTATACAATCCATATTAAGTCATATTCCATGGACGATGGACTTATAAAGATTTTAATTAAATCTTCAAAATTCTTTCAGTCATTTGACCAAGATACATCTTAATCGATTTATAAAGCTTAAAATTGGACATTTTCTTTTATCGAGATACCTTTTAAAACGTGTAATTCTCTGATAAATGTTGTCATCAAAAATCACGTCTTGTATTCTGGGCATATCTTCCATTTGTCATTTATTATTAAATTATTTATTATTTATCTCACCTATAATATCTATTACGCATGAATTTGAACTAAGAACAAAACACCTTATTGTTCTGGATCATGGCTTCTGGGTTCCGACGCTTAACAGCGGAGGAATCGAGAAAAAGCTGAGAATATAAAGAGTAACTTATGGTTCAATCTATATATATAAAACTCTTACGTTACTGAGTGACTGACTGACTGACAGTCAACGCACAGCCGAAACTACTGGCCGTAGAAAGCTGAAATTTGGTGTGTAGGGTCCTAGGACAGTATAGGGGAGCACTATGAAGGGATTTCCTGAAATTCCCACGGGAAACGGTATTTTACTCACACACGAAGTTGTGGGCAAAAGTTAGTGTGTTAAATCACAATAATCGTGTGGAAAGCACATCTACGTAAAGTCGAAGATACGTTACAGGTAGGATAGGAAGGTATTACGCTGTAAATAAGGCGGTTTCGATTGAAGATATTTTTGCTCAATACATATCGAAAGATGAAAGAAAAGTAAGAAAATTTTTAAATGAACCGTCTCTAGCTAGTACTAAAACTAAAACCAGTCTGAAAACTACTTTTAGGAGTTACGTTAGAGAATACGTTATCTATCGTCTAGCAGTTTTAAAATATATGTTTATAAATCACAAGGTATTATAGACTCAAATAATATAGATTTTTAAATTTTTATTTTTATTTTTAGTAAACGTATATCTAACGAATTACCCCACATATCTAAATGCATCTTCGACGAGACCATATAAACCACCCGCAACATTTTTAAATCCGGAAGCAATATGGCCTAGATTTCTTGAAACATTAGCATGGCTACCATAAATAGGTAAATTATGTTGTCCGTGATGATTTCTTTGACTGTGTCCGTATTTATAGCCATGTCCATGGATACCGGGCACGGGAACCGCTGCAACTCCAACGTTTTGATCGCTAGGGTACACATAATTGTAGGGGTATAAAACCCGTACCAAATGACTCCGAGGCAACGCTTCATTATTCTTTTCATCCAGATTTGGTCTCTCCATTGTGTTAGCAGCGTCGGCCCGCCTTACCGAAATCAACTTGTATCCTTTATCATTAAAAGTAGATTGCAGCAGAGGAGTTGCGGTAACACTGTCGTTTAAACGTGGTCCTATTTTGTCTAAAGGCTTCACATTTAGTTCCGATGGTAACGCAGAATCACCACCCTTTTCCGTGCGAAAATGTAGGTCGATGTCAGAACTCATAAAATGACTTAAACGCAAAAGTGTTTGGTAAGTTTTGAGATACGATTCTTCTTGACCGGGAACGCCGTATCCAGGTATTTGAGGAACATGCGGACGATATTTTTTATATTTACTTCCGACGCCGAGGGTTAGTCCACTTCCGAGACCACGCCCATGTTTATTAGTTATTTCTTCCGGCTTCGGAGTTATTATTATCTGTTGTAAATCATTAAACAAACCCCAACCGGTGCCGCTGCCGGGTGCTGCTGGAATGGTGCCGTCTAAATACTTCCGGAGTGACGCTCTCACATTATCAGGCTTCATTGTTCTCCTCGATCTCAGCACTAAGTCCCTTCCTGGACGCAAATTGAAAACTCCCGTTTCTAAAACGCACTGACCTGGATGCAAAACTTTCAAATTGGGCTGAACCACTCGTGTTAATTCTAATTCGTGATAATTATTGTAAGTGTTAACATCGCTCCCGCAAACAGACGTATCCTCCTTATTCCTGAGGAATGAGAAATCTATAAATTTTTGCTTGTGTGCCATGTGCATGCGCCGTTTGAAAGCCTTGGGACACGGTCCCGAATATACCATTTGCAGATCTGACTGTTTCAATCTCGCCCTCATGAACTCTCGATAATTCTTGTATGTCTTTGCATCATTGCCACATATCAAGTCACTCTTTTCTACACGTTTATGCAGCGTTTTGTTAGAAGTTGGATGTAGCCACTTCAGCTGGGTGCGTTGCGATCTAGCCACGTTCTGTTGACGTTTAGTGTTTACGAAAGTTCGGCCATCGTTATAGCATTCTTCGATTGTTGGAAATCTTGATTGATTAATTGTCGTTATTATTTCAATTGTTGCCAAAATGATAATACCTGTGGATATTAAAGTTTATGCAGTTTAATTTAACAATACAGATGGGATAAAAAAATAATAATATTTTATCTTGAAATTTGTTTTTAGTTTTTTTAATTCACAAAGCAAAGAAAACTCACCTCTCCGCAACATCGGAAATCAAGATGTCCCATTGAAAATGCTTAATGAAAACTTTGAATAATATTTTAGTTTCAGCATGAAACCAATCAATTACGACAATAATTGCACTTTTAATTACGAACATGTCATCTATCAGAAAGTTAATCTTTGTCCATTAATTAGCGTGTCGATGACTTAACACCTAAAAGATGCTTTTGTTCATGAACCTTTGAATAACAGACAAATACAAAAAACTAACAAACTCAGACCGACAGATTATAAAAATGATTTTTGACCCTTTTGATCCACATAATTGTATAAATAATACAAAAATATGGTGTTAAAACTAAATTTAAAGAATGAGACGGAAACATTAAAAAATCGAGCGCAGGTCGTACCAACTAACGTGCCTAACCTGGATAGTGCTCTTAAACACTGATAGGCTATGTCACGGCTTAGATTCCTGTCCAAGTCCTGAATTTCTTCTTCTTATTATAGTTCTTGCCTTAAATTAATAAGTCCACTCGTAGACATCGAGTACTACAAATGTCACTGCCACAGGCACTGCCCGCAACGGAAAGGGATAAAGACGTAATATTATATTAACAAATTAATAAACATTGGACATAAATAATTTGAGGCAATATATCTATTCGAAAAAGAACGTGATAACACTATTTCTAGTATTGAAACCTCTCTAATTTTCTTGCGATTATTTTTTTTTTAATAATTCATTTTTCGGATTCATAGATATGTTTTCTCGTGCGTTTGTTAGGGAATCAAGAACTATATATATATATAAGTATAATTCCTAATATAAAAGTTAAAAACACATCATATATTTATTATTGGAGACAATAGATCTTAATATAAATTTAATTACATTTAATGTCTTGTTAACATTAAGATTCGGCCCTAGCAAAGGCGTCTAAAACACAATGTAAATAAAACACAAAAATTATATAAATATAGTATTCTTCTAAATACTTTTGAGGTATGCTAGATGTATTTGCCAACGTCAAGGTTTTTTTTTTTAATTTCATGGCTCCATCGTTCACCAAAACGATGATTTTGCCAACGTCAAGGTTGAAACGTTGAGATTGACACGGTAAAATAGCGCACCAGCGAATGACAGCGCACAAGTCGATGTCAAGGGACACTTTACATGAAGCCCGATTCGCATTTCGATTCATACTTATCAAGTGTTAAGTGGAAGTGTTACGTGTTGAGTAGAAATACTCGTACTTGAACTCGCACTAATTAGTACACTAATCAAACTGTGAACCATAGTCATAGTTAATATCAAAATACTCTGTTTAAATTATGACAGTGCTGCACTCTAGCGTCATAACATCGCGACAAGATTCCCTATTAGAAAACGGAGCGTAGTATAACTAGCTTTGAATATGGGAATAAAATCTGACACCAATGTTATGTCAGCAATTAACACAGTGGAAAAGAAGAAGAAACACCTCCGTGGTCGCTTGAAAACGCTTGTCCAAACGCTAGATAGCGTTAGGACAAGCGTTTTCTTTTTAGTCTTCAGATAAGTAGCCGATAATTCCCATTGCATCTTTGAAAAAACCGTATATATCACCCGCGACTTCTTTAAAGTTGCCTAATTTTTTTGTAAAACTGCTTCTGCCTATAATTTTTCTCTTTTTCAGTCCCTTTCCTTTCCATATATCGGAAGGAGGTGAAGGAACCGGTCGACCTTGACCTCCTTCACCAGGAGCACTATAAGAATCCGACAAACCGTTTTTTCCAATCGGACGACCACTAGGGTTGGGAGCTCCCTGTGAGCCACCAATACCGTCTGCCCATAATCTACTTTCTCTCCATTCAGTTTTAGAACCATCTTCTCTTGCAGAATGATTAGGACGACCCGGTAAGCTACCACTGCCATATGGCATGCCTCTACCTCCGTCCCATACTTCAATTGTGTTACCTTCTGGGATTCTTTGAGGATCATGGTTACCTCCCCAACCTACTCCACGAGAACCCTGTGAACCAGGCAAGCTTCCTCCACTACCCGATTCTGTACCAGAAGCTATGGGTATCTTTCCTCGTCCACCCCAGCCAGTGTACGTACTACCGGGCTGGCCAGATTTACTATCTGAACCAAGAAGGGTCGGTAAACCTTCACCTCCCCAGCCTCCACCTAGAGCGCCCGGGGATTCTTGTACACCATTTGCATCCTCTCTTCCCCATACTTCACCTGAACTACCAAAAGCTCCCGGTGAAGATTCTCTCCATACACCACCTGGAGCACCAGGACGACCTGGTATATTACCTCCGCTATAAGAACGACTAGGTAAACCAGCTCCATTTCCCCAGCCTCCATCTGGAGCACCTGGAGGACCACCATGTCCTGGCCAACCCCCACTTGGTCTTATAAGTATATTTCCACTTCCACCAGAAACTTGAGGACGGCCCGGCCTACCACTGCCATAAGAGCTACCGGTACCTGCTTCCCGTCCTCCTACACCGTTACCTTCTGGGTTTTTCCCAGCATCAAGTAACCACCACCAAAGGGGATTAGAGCCAGTTGATGTTTTGGGCTTTCTGAGCAAATTAACCCCACCCGGAGCACCCGGCAATCCCGAATCGCCTCGTGGAGCTCCAGATCTGCCAGGATTGTTACCGGAGGCTGGCCTGCCAGAGTAACCAACCCCGTTGGCTTGCCTTTCAGGGAAGTCACTACCAGGAGCTTGAGGCCTGCTTAAGATACTACCCTGCCTTCCAGGGAAGCTGCTATCGTGAGCTTCAAGTCTGCTAGGTGCCCTAACGTTACCCTGCCTTCCATGAGAGCCCCTACCGCGTGCTTCAGATATGCTAGGGGCCCTACCGTTGCCCAAACTTTCAGAAAAGCCACTTCCGGGTTCGCTTGGAGTCCCATCGGTGGCTTGTCTTACAGGAGACCCACCTCCGGGAGTCTCAAATTTGTCGGGGACAGTACCAGTAGCCTGTCTTTCAGGCAAACTATCCTCGAAAGCTCCAGGTCTACTGGAGGAGACACCGTTGTCCTGTCTTTCAGAGGAACTAGCCCTGGGACCCTCGGGTCTGCTGGGAACTGCATTCGTGCCCTGTGCTCCAGGCGAATCTCTCAAAGCCGCAGGACTACTGAACTCCTGACCCTGTCCTTCAGGGGAATCGACCCCGGTAGTCTCAGAACTGTCAGGAGCCTTATCTTTGGCCTGTGTTTCAAGGGAACTCTCCTCGGCAACCTCGAGGCTGTTGGCATCCCCACCGGTGGTCTGTGTTCCAGAGGTACCATCGTCGGGAGCCTCGCCGACGGTCTCACCTTCAGGGGCATCTTTAAACAACTGCAAACTATGGTTATCTTCGCGTGATAATGAATTCTGTGGTTTAGGGTCACTCTTATCTACAGCCCTCTTTCGCGGATTTAAGTTCATTAAAACAGTATTACGCCTTGCGGACCGCGCCTTGAAACCTTCAGATTCTAAAAAACATGGTCCCGGATGCAGAAATTTCAAATTAGGCTGAACCAATCGCATTATTTCTAGTTGTTGATAAGTATTGTAAGTCTTAATATCGTTCCCGCAAACCGACGTAACCTCCATATTCCTGTGAAGTGGAAAATCTATAAACTTTTGCTTATTTGCTATGTGCGTGCGCTGTTTGGAAGCCCTAGGACAGGATCCCGAATGCACCATTTGCAGATCTGTCTGTTTCAATTTCGCCGTCATGAACTCTCGATAATTCTTGTAAATCTTAGCATCATTTCCACATATTAAGTCTTTATTTTCTGCTTGACTGTGTAGCGTTGCCATGTTATTAGAAGGTGGATAAAGCCATTCCAGTCTAGATTCTTTTAGCTGTCGTTTAGGACTTTTGTAATTTCGGTAATCATCGCGATAGACTGCAGATCGTGACTTCGGTAAAATTGTTGTTGTTGTTATTATATCAATTGTTGATAGAATTAGGATTCCTGTGGAGTTTAAATATTATGATTTATTTGGATTAAAATACAATTTCTCTGTCTACATTTATCTAAAAACAAGGAAGATTTGTAAATTCGTCACCTAATTACGATCATAAATAAGGCCTTGAAAAGAATGCGAGACCAACCAAGAACTATACAGGATCAACTCAACGCCAATAAAATAAATACTTCCATAGGTATTAAAGAAACCCGAAGAAAGCCTGCATATTCATAATCTAATTATAATATTCATAATCACCAATTTCATGTGAACTTAGCCAAAAACGATGGTATATAAAGCTCACCTCTCCACAACATTGGGAATCAATTAATCAGTCGATCATTTATTTGCAATCGAATTAATTCGGAAATCGAAATGGCCGATCGGAATAAGATAAAATAAAAACTTTATACTCATCTAGTCTTAGTATGAAATCAAAAGAATTTTGTGAATAATTGCATGTGCCGATATGAAATCAAATTGAAAAATTAATATGTACTAATATGCGTGAAGTAAAGGACAATATACCTGTAGATCTAGAGAAACGAGACACACAAGAAACAAGACTTGATACCGATGCAAACAAAATTTATCTTACTGACAACTTCCCTGCCCGCCCGCTATCTGGATGTTATGAGTTCGATACCCAGCGCGGACAAAATTTGCACTTGTGATTAAATATATTGACTGCAGTTCTGGGTGTGTTGTGCCCGTTGATACATTTGCATCCTAGATAACTTGTTTAGTGTTCAGTGTGGGCCCTTGAGTGTTGTCCATTTTTATTAGTCTATCTACACCTATATTATAAATGCGAAAATTTGATGGATGGATTTTTCCCACTACTTGGATGAAGGGATGTGTACTGAATGCTTTTGTTTGATGATTAATTATAGAATAGCATATAGGGTTATTTTTACCTTAATATGAAAATTATAACAAGGATATTTGACTTTTTTGTTAGCTATTTTTTACCCTACGATGGATCTAGATATTTCACGTTCTACATAGTTGCTGAAATATTCGTATTCTAAACAGGGGTCAAGACAGGTATTCATTTATCTGGTTTAAAATGGTTTATTTAAGCAAGTTACTCGTAATAGCTCCGCTCCGAGCGGAACACTTTTGCGAGCGTCAACGCCCCTGACATTAACTCTGTTGTTTCCAACTCGCGCATGAAAAGGTATACGCTATGTTTTCTGTTTTTTTAATTATTTATCTGGGTTTTGGCGTGGTGGGTGGGAAATGGCAGAATAATTTTGAGTTTAATATAAATAAATTAACTGGTTTAATTAATACAATTAAAATTATTATATATATCCAAACATCAAGGAAAGCCACAAAGCCACAATGTTGAATGTAAAGAACTTGAATTTGAAAGAAAAACATTTCCACGCCTGACGTGTATTTCGTTAAATGATGTTATATTTTTATCATAATTACCTTACGTAAAACAAGTGAAGTTAAATAAAAGCTTTTAAAAACATTTATTCTATCTTTTAATATAGCTACGATATACATACCAATATTATAAATGTTAAAGTATGTTTGTCCTTCTTTCACGTCAAAACTGAGCATTGGATTAGGATGATCTGGTGTGGAGGTAGTCTTAGATCTAGAGAGTGATATATGTTACTTTGTAACGTGTGTGGAGCCTTTATAATTTCAAATTTAAACATGACCATCCCCATCCATCCATCATATAATAATTATGGCCACATTTGCGAAGATTTTCTGTGCACATTTTTCGTCCTTCGAATCTATTTGAACCTCCTATTGCAAATCTGTTTCCAATAAATCGTACTGGTTCATTAGATCTTAATTTAGGAACTCTACCATATGATTTCTATTGTTTCCTCTTCTTCAGTTGAAGTTTTTAGATCGTCACCTTCGATTGGACCGTATTCTTCGTAGTAATCAATGTATTTTTCTTCTCTGGGTCTGAATTTTTCCTCTGGTCTACCCTTTCCACCTGGTTTGCCTTTTCCGCCTGGTTTGCCTTTTCCTCCCGGTTTATCTTTTTTGCCCGGTTTATCTTTTTTGCCTGGTTTACCTTTTCCACCAGGTTTTCCTTTCCCTTCTGGTTTATCTTTTCCGCCTGGTTTACCTTTTTCTCTTGGTTTGTTCTTTTCTTTAGGCCGACCTCTTGGTCTGCCATCCCATTTTGGATTGCCATCCCCCTTAGGTATGCCATCCCCTTTAGGTCTGCCGTTGCCTTTTGGTCTACCTGCGTCAACCGGCTTACCATTCTCTTTTGGTCTACCTACATCTCTAGGTTTGCCAGCCGCTCCTGGTTTGTGAACCCATCTCTGTTTTCCATCCCCAATAGGTTTTTTAATCCATTTCAATTTGTCCATCAATAACAATTTCGGTAATATTCCGTAAATTCCTTTTGGGACACGTCTAGAATCAGCTTGTAATATACACGAACCCAGATGTTTTGATCTTTCTAACATAAATCGTATATTATGATTTTTGTACATTTTAACGTCACTATCGAATTGGGTGCTGTTCTTTATTCCGCTATAAATTAGTATATTGATAAATGGTAACAAATACTCTAGTCCAGCCTTAAGTTCGTTATTTTTGTAACATTGTCTAATATTTCCACAAAATACAGTAGTTAGTTCTTTCGGACAGTAAATTTCAGTTATTAATGCAATCGTCGTGATTAGAATACCTGTGGATATTTAAGAATTGCCATTTTATATCATTCAGCTGTTTAAAATATTCAGAAAATTAAAGAAACCCATATTCATGCAACGGCATTCGCCTTTAAATTTTTAATTAATTGTGCATACCTTTACAGACCATTATTAGTATACAGAACTACTCAATAACTGCGGCTCTTTCGTTGTCTATATATATTCCTAACAAAAATATCGTCGAATACATTCGATTTTGTTTTTCATAGTGATGCATAAAGTATGCAGTTAATTTAAAAATAATTGCTGGTTGAAAGTATAATGAGAACTGAATAAAGCGTGAAGATATAAATGAATTACGTGCTCCTATGAGCTATTTGATATTCGAGGTATCGACAATCATAAATATCGGACATTGTACATTGGGTTTCTCCATTGTGAAAATATTTAAGTAATCGTAGAAAAAATATAGATTTAAAAAGGACGTCAAATATTTGGCCCTTGAGGGAGTCGAATAATCTTTGAAACAAAACTAACTTAATCATTAGAAAAAATTGTCACACGAAATAATGCTTCATGGGAAAACCCAAAGCGGTCCTTGCGTACACCAGTGTTAAAAATATATTGAAATAAAAGGAATGTAATGAGTATGAGGCTAAGATTTTATTTTTATTCGTCGAGTAACTTTCAACCATAAAATCGAGAAAATAATTTTATCACCCCACCACCCCTGTGGAAATTTCTGGATAAAAGTAACCTATGTGTTATTTCAGGTTATAAGAATATAACGGGTTGAAACACGTGTGCCAAATTTCATAACAATCGGTTCAGTAGATTTTGCGAAAAAGGTAACAAACATACACACATATATCCAATATTAGTAGGATGTCTTCACGTGCATTCAAAACCATGGTAGCACATTTTTTTATGGAAAATCACAGAATTTATTTTTGCTAAAAACATGTGAGACGTAAATCTGGGAACATTGTAATATCTGAATAAATATTTAATATAGTCTCTTATAAATAAATAAACATTTCATAGTTTCAATTAAAACAAATGGCACATTTATTAGACCTCACCAATATGTCACTTAAACGTCAAAGTCAAGACGAACGTACGAATTACCTACAGAATTGCCCAATTTACGGCAGGTCAAACTAAAAGAAAAGTTACAATTCAAAATACAACGAATAATTGGAATTCACTAATATCATATTGCTTACATACATATATTACTATTAATTTTAGATATGAGAACCCCCTTTTTCTCCATGCAAACCTACTCTTTTAACATCGAAATCCCACTTACCGAATGAAATATTTTTTCTTAGACATTGCATGGTACTACAGTTGTAAAGCAAAGCTTAATTTCCATGAACTTTAGATGTCTTTTCTATATTATTCATGTTTGCCTTTCCCGGCTGGTTTACCTTTTTCGGCCGGTTTGCCTTTTTCGGCCGGTTTACCTTTTTCGGCCGGTTTGCCTTTTTTGGCCGGTTTGCCTTTTTCAGCCGGTTTGCCTTTTTCGGCCGGTTTGCCTTTTTCGGTCGGTTTACCTTTTTCGGCCGGTTTGCCTTTTTTGGCCGGTTTGCCTTTTTCGGCCGGTTTGCCTTTTTCGGCCGGTTTGCCTTTTTCGGCCGGTTTGCCTTTTTCGGCCGGTTTGCCTTTTTCGGCCGGTTTGCCTTTTTCGGCCGGTTTGCCTTTTTCGGCCGGTTTGCCTTTTTAGTTATGAAACACAAGACAGATTTACTCAATATCTATGGCTCTTTCATTGTCTATATATATTCTTATTAAAATATAGTCAAATACGCGTGTATACTTGAATGATATTTTTTGATATGAAAGTGATTCACAAAGTCAGGCAGTTAATTTAAAAATAATTGCTCGTCGAAAGTATAATGAGAACCAAATAAAGCGTGAAGTAATAAATTTACAACGTCTTTCGTTTTTTTTTTTAGTAAGCAATGAGCTCTTTGATATTCAAAAGAGCACAGGACCTATGAGAAAACTGTACATTTGGTTGCGAAAATATTTAATCATAGGAAAAGAGAAATATATATTAGAGAAGGACGCTATGAATTTGGCCATTGACAAAGTCTAATATTCTTTGAAACAAAACTAACTTAAATGTTCCCTTATTCATTTATTACATTAATCATTAACAAAATAGTCAATCGATATAATCGATGGAAACACCCAAATTTTTCGACGTATAAAAAAACCTACCTATATACATCTCGATATTCCACTTACCCATCGAAATACATCTTCTTAGACATTGTAAGCTAGACTTCACTTGCAAAAACGGCCTGATTTTCTATTGTTTTTCAAAACATTTCAATTGTGATATATACCTTGACATTTTCTAAAATTAAAGAAACGTCGATTTAGTTATTTTAATAATGTATTCTTGTAAGTTTGTTGGTAGAATTTTCAGTTAAATCTAGAGAGATCAGATCAGGTACAGAAGTGACCTGAGATATTTTTGTATTGATAATATTAGCAAAAAAAATTTCAGAAACATGTTGGGTCGAGAGCAGTGCAAACTGTCTTATATACATATTTTAAGCCGCGTGTCCTGCTTTTTTATTACTTTTTAATTGATCTTTGTATTGTGCACATTTCACAGTATGCATTTTCTTACTCCTAACAGTTTGAACCTAACCGAAAATACAGCCTTCTTTATTACATCCTTTTGGTTTGCCACATTTTCCACCATTTTTTGGTTTACGTACACATTCGTCAGTTTTTTTTTCTCCTGTCTTTCCTCTGTCATCTTTGCCATCTATGACTGGTCTGTCGTCTTTTTCACCGGGTTTATATTCTCCATTCTGTGTGCCTTCATCTTCTTTCCCTGGACTGTGCTTGTCTGTCTGTGTACCCACTTCTCCTTTGCCCGGAGTGTTTTCATCTGTCTGTGTGCCTTTGTCATATTTTCCCGGACTGTGTTCGTCTGTCTGAGTTCCTTTGTCTTTTTTGCTCGGACCTTGTTCATCCGTCTGGGTCCCTTTGTCTTCTTTGCCTGGTCTGTGTTCTCCTGTCTCCGCCCCTTTATCTTCTTTACTCGGTTCTCTTCCATTTTCCCCAGAACTCGGCACTTTGTCATTTTCGGGGGACTTATATTCTTCACTTTCCGTTTCATTTTCTCCATCGTCTTCTTTGTCTGGACCATAATGATTTCCTTCTTCCGACTGGTTTACTTTATCATTTTCTGGATCAAATTCATTTTCATTTTCGTCTATGCTTTCTTCCTCAGATATAAGTTCGCTTTCATCTCCGGGTGTGGTTTCACCTTCGCCAGATTTGTCATCATCTTTTGGCTTATCTTTTTCTCCTGGTTTTCCGTCTCCTCGTGATTTACCATTTTCTTCTGGCTTATCTTTACCTCCAGGTTTTCCTTCTCCTCCTGGTTTACCATTTTCTTCTGCCTTATCTTTACCTCCAGGTTTTCCTTCTCCTCCTGGTTTACCATTTTCTTCTGGCTTATCTTTACCTCCAGGTTTTCCTTCTCCCCCTGGTTTACCAATTTCTTCTGGCTGATTTTTACCTCCAGGTTTTCCTTCTCCTGGTTTGCCATTTTCTTCTGGCAGAACTTTGCCTCCAGGTTTTCCTCCTGGCTTATCTTTTCCTCCAGGTTTGCCTTTTCCTCCTGGTTTCCCTTTACCTCCTGGTTTCCCTTTACCTCCAGGTTTACCTTTTCCTCCTGGTTTTTTTTTACCTCCTGGTTTACCTTTTCCTCCAGGTTTTCCTTTTCCTCCTGGTTTACCTTTTCCTCCAGGTTTTCCTTTCCCTCCTGGTTTACCTTTTCCTCCGGGTTTGCCATTTCCTCCAGGTTTATCTTTCCCTCCAGGTCTGTAACCAGATTCTTCAACCGGTACGTCTTTTCCACCAGGTATAAACTCTTCTACAGGCCTTACTCCAGGTCGGCATCCCCAATCACACGTGACACCTCCAGGCCACCACGTACAACTTCCACACCCTGCTGGTCTCTGGCCACATGAGCTTCCAGGCCATGGACACCCACCTCCATATTCAGAATACCCAAAGGCTTGTTTGTTACTGTCATAAACAAATTTCGGCAAATTCCCATGAATTCCTGTAAGGTCACGTCTAAAGTTCGCTTGTAATATACATGGACCCGGATGCAGAATTTTTAAACCGAATATTGATTCAACTTCGTGGTAAAAGTATGTTCTAACATCAGTTCCGCATACTAAGTTATCATCAGTGCTATTAGATTCAGCAATTTGTTGACAGGCAATTTCAGTTATTACAGCAACCGTAAAAGTAATTACAATACCTGTGAATGTTTAAAAATTGTAACATTGAAATTGAAACAGAAAAAGTGAAATTCTTAAAAGTAAACAAGACGAAAATGTAGTTATTACAAGAAGAGTCATGTCATATCATCAAAAAATATTTTATCGAAAAAGCAAAGAAACAATATTTTTGAGCAATTAATTGTCCATACCTTTACAAGACATGTTATATACTAAACAGATTGATTAACTACACCCCTAACGCTCTTTCATTGTTTATTCCTAGTAAGAATAAAGTCAAGTATAGAGTAATTTTGGATGCAATTATTTTTCAATTTGAGCGTGATGCATCGTTAGCAGCAATAGTTAATTCAAAAATGATTGCCTTTGAAAATAAGGAAAACAATTCAGAATCATTATTTGGGCTTTCTGCCCATGGAGCTTGGGCACGAAATGGGGAATATTACTGCAAAATTATCACTATTATCCCGTCAGAGCACTGAGGAATAACATATAGGTGGTAAACAAAGATCACAAAGCGTGAAAAATATCCGAATTTTACTTAAATTACAGTTAAAATTTACAAAGTAGTAGACAGTGTGCAAATAACAATGCAACAGTGCTGCGTATATGTATTTAGAAATCTTGGAATTAATTTGATTACCAAAGGATGAAAGAAGTACGAAATGCGAGTCATTGTAAAAATTATGCGGTAAATTTTCCACCAAACGTCAGACAGAGCCATCTGAGACGAGCTTTGCATATTATTCCCTTTTGTATAAGACGGCACATTTGACTCATAATATTTGGCATATAAAAATAGCTTTTTTCATGAGAGATCATGAAAAAAGCTATTTTTTTTAATCCTTGAAACAATTAAATGATAGATGTCCATGGCTCAACTTCCTTATCCATCGATAGATGTAAAAAGGTCAGTTTCCCAATAGAGGGAGCATCAAAATGGTATGATGCTTGCTATTGATTATACATAACAATGGCAATAAACCAATATACAGGGTTATTTTTCATTCATGTAAGCACAGGACAATAATAATTTATGATGTCAGCTATTTAGACCTGCGAGGTTGCTATTGGTATAAATATAACACTGTACAAACCGAACACAGGGACTCCGTTCCCTTAAAATTTTGGGCATAAAAAGTACCATAACGCAAACTTAAAAAATACATCACCACAATCCGTCCAGTAGATTATGCGTCCTTACTTCCTCATATCAGTACATTCAACAGCACAACTCCTTTATTGCACCTCTATTACAGGGTTACTTGAAATGCAGTCGAATATACCATTAACTAAGACATCATGTTAACTCTTTCATCTGAGCGTGTTCCCGATTACTTCCTCAGCCGTCAAGCAACGGAGCCCAGAGAACGCTTTCCTACTTTTTCTTCCTCACTTCGCACGGCACGATAGGCGGCATGTTCGATCATTGATGGTGATTTTATTGTGCCAGGCCCTGGCAGAAGAGGCAAACCCAAGAAATTCTGGCTTGATGTTGTCAAGGATGATATGCGTGCTATACAGTTTGATAATTAGGGATGCCGATGACCGTGCGAAGTGCAGAAGCAAAAGTACGAAAGCGGACCCTGAGCTCCCGGCGCTCAACGGCTGAAGAAGAAACCAGGACAACGCTCAGATGACAGAAAGTGATTTGGATTGGTGATTTTATTTTAATAACAATACAATATAATATGATAAATGTATATTAAATGAGGGTGCAATTTTATCGGAGCTTAAAAAGTATTGGAATGATATTTGATGTGCGACAGTGTACGTGAAAATTTGGCGCCATAAAGCGCTCTCTATTTTATAATAGTGCAACATAAATAATACATCTATCCTCCTTTTTTATTTCCATGTTTTGTCCACCAATCTTCATAACATTGGTTTGGCCAACTACACCATGTCTTTCTGCTTGTCGTTTCGACAGATTCATTGTTGTGTCCACCATTTTCCTTGGACCTGTCCTTTGTATCATTGTCTTTGTTTTCTCCTGTCACTGTGTCATCTTCAACTGGCCTGTCATCTTTTTCACCGGGTCTAGGTTCTTCATTTTCTTCTGGTCGATTTTCTTTTTCATTTTCAACAGGTCGATGTACTTCTTCATTTTCATCAGGTCCAGGAGCAAGTACTTCTTCTTTTACGTAATCTTCCTCTACAGGTGTAAATTCTTCCATATCTTCCCCGGGTCTAGTATCATCATTTTCGTCAGGCCTCATTTCATTTTCGCTATCTCCACCACCTGGTCTATCTCCTGGTCTTGGTCTATCTCCTGGTCTTGGTCTATCTCCTGGTCTTGGTCTATCTCCTGGTCTTGGTCTATCTCCTGGTCTTGGTCTATCTCCTGGTCTTGGTCTATCTCCTGGTCTTGGTCTATCTCCTGGTCTTGGTCTATCTCCTGGTCTTGGTCTATCTCCTGGTCTTGGTCTATCTTCATTTTCATTAGGTCGATGTACTTCTTCATTTTCATCAGGTCCAAGTACTTCTTCTTTTACGTAATCTTCCTCTACAGGTGTGAATTCTTCAACAACTTCCCCGGGTCTAGTATCACCATTTTCGTCAGGCCTCATTTCATTTTCGCTATCTCCACCACCTGGTCTATCTCCACCACCTGGTCTATCTCCACCACCTGGTCTATCTCCACCACCTGGTCTATCTCCACCACCTGGTCTATCTCCACCACCTGGTCTATCTCCACCACCTGGTCTATCTACACCACCTGGTCTATCTCCACCACCTGGTCTATCTCCACCACCTGGTCTATCTCCACCACCTGGTCTATCTCCACCACCAGGTCTATCTCCATCTCCTGGTCTATCTCCACCACCTGGTCTATTTCCTGGATTATCTCCTGGTCTAGGTCTGTCACCAGGCCTAGGTATCTCTCCTGGTCGAGGTCTGTCTCCTGGTCTGGGTCTACCTCCTGGTCTAGGTCTATCCCCTGGTCTAGGTCTACCTCCTGGTCTAGGTCCATCCCCTGGTCTAGGTCTACCTCCTGGTTTAGGTATATCCCCTGGTCTAGGTCTACCTCCTGGTTTAGGTATATCCCCTGGTCTAGGTCTATCCCCTGGTCTAGGTCTATCCCCTGGTCTAGGTCTATCCCCTGGTCTAGGTCTATCACCTGGTCTAGGTCTATCCCCTGGTCTAGGTCTACCCCCTGGTCTAGGTCTATCCCCTGGCCGACAACCTCCTCCTGGTCTACATCCTCCTCCTGGCCGACATCCTACTCCTGGTCTACATCCTCCTCCTGGCCGACATCCTACTCCTGGTCTACATCCTCCTCCTGGCCGACATCCTCCTCCTGGTCTACATCCTCCTCCTGGCCGACATCCTCCTCCTGGTCCACATGCTCCCCCTGGCTTACATCCACCTGGCCTACAACCTCCTCCCGGTCCACCTCCGCTCCCTCCGGGTCGCTTCCCTCCTGGCCGTTTTCCTCCTGGTTTGCGATTTTCGCCAGGTTTGCACCCCAAATCACATGTATAGCCTCCAGGCCACAACGAACAAGTACCACAACTTCCAAGGCCCTTTAGAGGTATATGATCGCCAGCAAGTAACTTCGGCATCGTCCCATAAATTCTCTTGAGGCCGCGTCTAAAGTCCAATTGCAATAAACATGGACCCGGATGCAGTATTTTTATGTCATAAGTTGATTCAAGTTCGTAATAATTATATGTTCTAATATCATTCCCACAAACTAAGTCGGAACTATTATATATAGTCGCTTGTCGACATGCAATTTCAGTTACAGCAACGATCAATGTTACAATAATACCTGTAAATGTTTTAAAAATTGTAGGCATATTTATAGAACGTTGAACGGAGCGCATAAAAGCTGAATGTAACGTTTGAGCCACAAGTGTCACAGAGTCGCTTCATTGGTGTCCGAATGCATTAGCGAATATAGCGAATCAGCAGAAAGTGGCCCGCCTGTGAAAGGTTCTAGGTTCGTTTCCTACTCGTATCACAAAGTTTATATATATAATTGTGCCTCAAATATTGAGTTTTTTTTTTTAGAAAAATTATTTACTTCTCGTAAACAAAATATTATTACAAATATGTTGATCTCCTCTTTTGGAATTCACGGCACTAAGTCCGGTCCTTTGAGAGGCTTGAGTAGGGATATTAATCCAACTCGTAGAGGCATATTATTGTTAGATATTTTTATTATTATATTTATTTGTTTATCCCTAATTTTCCATACCTTTCAAGGCCATATTTAAGATCATAAAAGATCGGATTCACTCAATCAGGTTTCAGTTACTCACTTCATTTCAGGTTTGAGTTAGAATGAAGTGCGCAATAATCGAATGCAATAATATTTTTGATTTTAGCGTGATGCGTACACAGAGTGCGTAATCCTGTTTAATTGGAAAACAATTGCTTTGTGAAAATGGATAACCAATTTGATTCCGGTTACAGGCTGATGCCGACTCGAATGTTCAGTCAGTCATTAGTTAACATTCAGATTTCTTTGTTGCAAGTCACAAGTTAAACAGATACGTTGTAATTGGAAGTATAGGTGACGCCCTGCAAGGGCAAACACTGGGGCAGCTAGATGTCATTTACTTAAATAATACAATCAATTGCGATAGGAGTTTTTCTCATAAGGGAATCGAAGATATCAATGGTCAACTTTATCTCCATATATTATAATAACATTTGTGTAAAAGAAAAGCTTTGTGCCAGGTACACATTGTCGCCGAATTCAAACACATGCCGACGCGAATGCGTGAACATTGCGTATTTAGTATGAGTGGTCAAATCAAAATCAAAATCAAATCATTTATTCAGAAATTAGGCCTTCACAGGCACTTTTTCACGTTATATTCTAAATTAAATGATGTTTACCAAAGCTACAAACTACTAGCATTTCGGAACGACCACTGCTGAGAAGAAATGCCGAAAGAACCTCATTCAAACAGTGTTGGTCCCTATTATGCCAGAAGGGCTTACCATTTTTTAAATATAAATTTATGTATGTTTTTTTTTGTCGCCGAATTCAAACACATGCCGACGCGAATGCGTGAACTTTGCGTATTTAGTATGAGTGGTCGTATTTACCACAATGAATGTACACCGAATGTTTGATGTAATATGTCGAGCTTCGGAGGCACATTAAACCGTTGGTTCCCGGGTTCATTTGCGGTAACTAAAAAAATATCATGACCGTGGAAAGATTTATTGAAAGAAGATGACAGACAAGTACATACAAAATAAATTATAAAATATAAGTAAAAAAAGGTAAATCCGTTTCCCGTGGGAATTTCAGAAAATCCCTTCTTAGTGCTCCCCTACATTCCCCTATATTCCGATCCCTACACACCAAATTTCAGCTTTCAACGCCTAGTAGTATCGGCTGTGCGATATCTGTCGGTCAGTAAGGCAAGAGTTATATATATATATATATATATATTTGTTTCTATGGAAGACTAGTGCCCAGCAGTGGGGGCATTAAAGTGGCTGACGATGATTAATATAATGCGTTATTTCGTGCAACATACAAGCATTGTGACGTCACGAAATACCAAAGTCTGGCGTCTTAACTAATACATTGAATTAGAAATACCTATAACTAGAGCACAAATAAAAAATAATTAATATTAGGTCCTTACATATGAAATTGGCGTTTGGTATAGGAGGAACAAAAAGTAGATTTTTTTTAATTATAATATATTTGTTTAATAAAAAAAAAAGTAAGAACCATTATTATCTATGCACTGTTACCATCTCATAGGTAGTTCATTGATCCCTTTACTAAAAAAAACCATTCGGACGGGAGTAAATAAAATCTTTGAAGGCGGTTTGGACTGCCCTATTGGAGTTGAATTTTTTCCCTTGGAAGAAGTTATCCAAATTTCGAAAAAAATGGTAATCTGTTGGAGCAAGGTCCGGGGAGTACGGTGGATGTCTTAGACATTCCAACTAGTCGCCCCTTGGGTGGTATTGAGTTAAGGCTGTATTTAGATAGCTAAATAGTTGGTTGAAAAAAAAATTCAAAGTTCACGATTATAAAAATCAAATTGTCGGGAAACAGACATTGGAATTTTAAACTGTAATAGCTAGAGTTCTAGTTACTAAACATACAATTACAATTTTCTCACGTTGTGTACATGATATAGAGACGTTTACTGTATGAAAACATTGCCCGTTTCCGTATGAAAAAAGCCCTTTGCATGTTGCATTAAAATCAATTAAAATCGCAGCAAAAAAAAAGCCAATTTTCCACATTTTTTTTTTTTAAACAAAATCTCAAATATCTCGGGAGACTAGAATCAGCCCAGTGGTATCCTTTTAGCCTGGACCGGTACACATATGAAGAAAAACAGGACTTACGGTAAATATAAGTGCAGGCAACAGATCGTCGGCCGAGGCGGGCGCGCCGCACAGCGCCAACACGTGGCGGCAGCAGCGCCGGACCTGGCGCAGCTTCCCGCCGGGCGACATCGCGCTGTCCATACCCAGGAGTTCTGCATACAAAATCAAATCATTTCAACAATTAGGCCTTCACAGGCACTTTTTCACGTCATATACTAAATTATATGATATTTACCAAAGCTACAGACTACTAGCATTATTGCGCCTTACAGGATTCAATGTTCAATGGTTATGTTGATTTCATCATCATCATCATATCATTTATATATATTCTTTCATCAGCACTCTGATCACAATCATAACCTGTTTTGACATACTTTTTGATGACCTCGGTGGCGCAGTGGTAAAGTGCTTGCCTCTGAATCCAGATGTCCGCCCGGGTTCATCATCCCATCCCCGAGTCATGATGGAACATGATCTTGTTTATCTATGTATGTATTTGTTATAAAATATAGTATCGTTGAGTTAGTATCCCATAACACAAGTCTCGAACTTATATTGGGGCTAGCTCAATCTATGTGATTTGTCCTGATATATTTATATATTATATTACTTTTTGACTATATATATTATGTTCTTTGATATGTTATTAGAAACAAAAATTTCAAGAAACAATAATGGTAAGCCCTTCTGGCATGATAGGGACCATGACACTGTTAAAATTAATTCCTTTCGGCATTTATTCTCAGCAGTGGTCGTTCCGAAATGCCAGTAGTTTGTAGCTTGTGAGAAATTGCCATTTAATATAAGAAAATAACGTGAAAAATTGCCTCATCATTTTGAAGAGTCTGGTGTTATTTATAACCCGCCGCCTACATGACGTCAGACTTCAGAATGCTATTGTTGCCTACATCTGCCCAGGCTATGTGTCCCTTAGTCGCCTCGTACGGCACTCACGGTAGGAATGGAGTGGGCCTATTCGCATTGCTCAATTTGCTACAAAATCGTTCAATTTTCAGATTTATACAACAGACTGACATTACAGAATACAAAACAAAATGGCTTTAGTAGCTTAGACACGAAGCGCTGTTCCATTCAAGCTTGCACTCGAGTCGAGACTCGCCCACAACACACATTTTAGCAACAAAATAGAAAACAAAATGGCGGCCTCACCGTTGATAGCTTTATACAGCAGCTGGCGGCACGAAGCGCTGTTTCTATCCAGCTTGCACTCAAGGTGGGACTCCCCCACCCAACTTAGTTGTTGGATCCGTTCCGACATAGCCCGGTCCAGGCGCTCGTCGTCCGTGCCGGTGGGTGAAAATACTACTGATGGTAATCTGTTAGAAGAACAAAGAATAGTACATTAAATAAATCTGCTTCGTTATTTCAATTGAAATCATTATCAAATGGAGTGATCCATGGAATAGGAC
The DNA here is from genome assembly GCF_027563975.2 of Plodia interpunctella. Classification (NCBI taxonomy): domain Eukaryota; kingdom Metazoa; phylum Arthropoda; class Insecta; order Lepidoptera; family Pyralidae; genus Plodia; species Plodia interpunctella. Next base: position 10,856,977 of record NC_071296.1, on the reverse strand, counting down.
AATAACCTCCCGTGGATGTCGTACGAGGCGACCAAGGGACGCATAGCTCTAACAACGGAAAAGTAGATGATATAGAATTAGAAGAAATTTAAGTGTGAAAATAAAAAATAAATTTTTAATTTAAATTCTTTTATATACGGCCGGATTTTGACCGCGGCTCCGCCCGCGGCAAAAAGTAGACTATGACACTGACCAACTAACTATCTCCACAAGAAACACCACCTCATTCCGTTGCTCCGTTTTGACGTGAAAGACGGACAAACAAACACACAAACGCACTTTCACATTTATAATATTAGTAAGTATGGATCCTAACTAATATTATAAATGTGAAAGTGCGTTTGTGTGTTTGTTTGCTTGTTACCACTTCACGCTCCATCTGGTCAACCAATCTTCTTGAAATTTTTGCATATAATGTTGTTTGAAGTATGGAGAAGGACATGAGGCACATTTCTTCCCGGAAAAATAACTGTCCCCGTGGGAAATTAAATAAATATATATATTAAAATATATACAAATCACACAGATTGAGCTACTCCCAAAGTAAGTTCGAGACTTGTGTTATGGGATACTAACTCAACGATACTATATTTTATAACAAATACATATATAGATAAACATCCAAGTCAATCAGAAAAAGATAATTTTCCATCATGACCCGACCGGGGATCGAACCCGGGACCTCTCGGTTCAGAGGCAAGAACTTTACCACTGCGCCACCGAGGTCGTCAGCCGAAATTAACGAATCCAAAAAGATAGATAAACAAAGTAACTTCTCGCAAAATTAGAACTAATGGACCATGGAGACAGTACAAGGATTTAATATCTTTAAATCCTTGTACTGTCTCCGTGGTCCATTAAAGTTACAAGGATTTAAAGATAACAAATTATTAAGATTTATATTGTTCTTATAATCCGTCTTTTGACGTCACACAGATAAGATAGGTACAATTAGTGTTGCTGACCACATAAATACCACTAATATTATAAAAGCGATAGTTTGTAAGTATGTATTGAGTACCTGAATATCTTCAAGAAAAAACGTATGATTTATACCGAAAGTATGCGATTCCCGTAAGATTCGGTCAGAAAGTCTAATAGTCAACGGCGCTTTATAATAAAGTAGGTGACGCTACTGTGCATAGATATGTAAGTATTTTTTAACACCTCCGACTGCAGCTAGTATAAAGCTTCATGTCCACTAAAATAGTACTTTAAACGCATTCAACATAATGTATTGTCATAAATTAACTCGATCATGAAAATTTCATTTTCTCTCTCTACGATACTGGAACAAATCTAGACGAAATATGTCAAATTCAAAGTCTCTGCGACCGGCGAGAATGTCATTGTATTGGCGACACATGTTCACTAGAGGGTTGTAATATGAAGTATTATTTACATAAACATTAAGATGGAAAGAATTAAATTTTCGGTTACGGGATCTAAAACGTGTGTTAAAATTTAAAAGTGATAAAAGTTGTGGAGAGTCAATTGTGGAGTGCACTATCTTGTGAAGAATAATTAAAGAACTAATTTTACGACATATATCATAGGCCACAAAGTAGGCAACGGGTGTGTGACACCCTTATTGTTGCTGGCGTGGTGGCCAGGCTGTGGTGACCACCAAGCTTGATAGTATGAAATAATGTGATGGTGATAAAGACAAATTTTACTAATTTACTAAGAATCGCCAAGGTTGATATAGTTTAGTACATAAGGCTTTAGAATTGTATAATTTATGTATTACAATGTACCATATCTGTAGCACTTTCACTAGTTCGATTCGTGGTTTCGATACAAGTGGACACGTGTACTTTGTTTGTGCTACACTTGAGTGTAATGACAGACTGCAGACAGGAATGCAGTATCACGTCCTCATTTGTGTGGGGCAGACAGAGCCAAGAGCCCGAGCGAGCTTAATGGTGGAATAGGCTATTTTACAAATCACATTAGATATATTTTTTAAATGTCACAAGCAATAATTCCCCCACAAAAGTTTATCAGCCGATACGCCCCGATAAGCAGAGATAGTGAAAAAAAAAATTGTTTAATTTTGACTGTGATTTTATGACCGCCAGCTTGATGTTAACCCTCTCTGGTAATGCGATTATTTTTCAAATGTCAAGGCTATTTCCTTCCTCAGTACGCGAGTAGAACATCCACGAGAGCATATACAGGGTTACTGGTATCTAACGCATAACCTTCCAAAGGCGCATAAGGTACATAGAGACTAACATCTTTTGTTCTACCTACGACTTTTGTCTAAATAAATACAATTTTTTTTTAGTTTTAATGTGGTTTCTATAAAACGTTAACTCTGTGTTCGATACCGCTATATAACGCTATTGTACTGTCTCGTGTTGCTTGGCTATCACATAGGGTTAAGATGTGTAGAATAGCAAATTAGATTGTGTTTTTTTTATATTAAATAAAAATCTACGAATCACGAAAATTCGTAGAATAAAAGTTGGTTGTTTTGATGTACCCAAGTAGTCTTTAGGAGGTTTTGCGTTTGATACCAGTAACCCTGAATAGTGGTCGTATTTTAGGGCGGGGCCACACGCCGTGTAGAGTACTCACTCGTGCAAGTAAGACATGGCATGCTTCTCCACAAAATCCATGAGGTGCTCCTTCATCTCCGAATCCACGGCGCTGTAGTGCGGGTCAGACTCCATGTGTTTCATGAAACGCTACAACAATGTTGACATTTGTATGGACTGACATCAGATCACTACATAGAAATCTTATACATATATATATATAATTCTGAAAAATTTTAATAATTTTGTTAAAAATACTATCAACTTTTTTCATTTATTTCAATTTTGTCATTTTTATGTCAATTCGTCTTCTTAATTTTTAATATACATATGTACAAGACCTACATTTGTTAATTGACGTCTTTGGAGAAAAGGCCGCGGTGAAGTGTTTTTGCTTAGTAGCCTTAGTTTAAGTAATTCTTTGACGTCAATAAGTGATGTATATAATCCTAAATTAAATAAAGAATTTTGAATTTGAATTTATCCTTATATATTTTGAAACAAAGTTCTCTACCGCGTCTGTCTGTTTGTTCGCTATAAACACAAAAACTAGTGCACGTATTTTCATGTGGTTTTCACTAATAGTGATTCCGGAGAAGGGTTTAGTTGTATGATTTATTATGTTCTTGCCCGAGCGAAGCCGGGACGGGCCACTAGTTATCAAAACATATGCACATTTTTCAACAGGAATCAAGATGAAAACTGTTAAAAGTGCAATAATATTTAGGTAGGTACCTATTTAGTAATTACAATAATTAAGGGTGGATCCATTTGGTAGATCAGATCGGAATAACTCTCTGTATTCTCACCTGGTAATGCCTCTGGACCCTCTCAGACAACTCGTCGGCGGTCATTACATTAGCGCACTTGATCACGTCCATTACAAGCGTATGCACGCACATACGTCCGTCTCTGTCTATGTGCTGGGAGAGCCGCGGGAAACGGGCTCGGAAGTCTCGCTTCATGCCTTCCAACACTGACGAAGGGATCTTGAATTCTGGTGGCCGCTTCTCGGATGTGTCGTGGTCGTCTGTAAGAATTTAATTCTAGATAGAATAGTATAGGTAAGAAATTCTGCAGTAGTTTTGTTTCTTTTCACTTTGACGATCTCGGTGGTGCAGTGGTAAAGGGCTTGCCTCTGAACCGAGAGGTCCTGGGTTCGATCCCCGGTCGGGTTGGGTCACGATGGAAAATTATATTTTTCTGATTGGCTTGGGTCTTGTATGTTTATCTATTTATCTATTTGTTATAAAATATAGTATCGTTGAGTTAGTATCCCATAACACAAGTCTCGAACTTACTTTGGGGCTAGCTCAATAAGTGTGATTTGTTTACTATAGCTATTATTCAAATAAATAAAATTTTGACTGTAATTCATTTTATTACTGATTAACATCACTCGAAGCCAGGCCCAGCATCTATCTCACTCGCACAAGCACGGCACACGTTCACGTGTACGAACTAATGGACGGCGATCGTTTGAAAGCTTGGTATATCTGCCGCCGACTGTACCTGTGCTGGTTTTCTTGAAGACAGCAAGTGACTTCAGCAAGTTGGCCTTCTTCAGGGTCTCGCTCTGCCGGAGACGCTTCTCCTCGAACTTGGAGAATGAGGAGCGCGCGGTCACCTTCAGATTGAGCCCTTCCTTCTTCTGAGACGGCTTCGGCAGTGTTCCTGATGACGCTTTCTCTATAAACATTTAAAGAAATTCATATTATACAGTTTTTTAATTCATTATCATATCATAGATTTATGTGGTTTTCTATATATTAAATAAAATTAATAAAATCAACCACCACGCACCACAATGCTCGTAGAGAATGCCAGATGGCGTTATGTCCAACATTTGTATTTTTTTTTTTAATTTCATGTAAAAAAAAAGTTTTAAATCAATAAATATTATGTAGTTTCGTTTGTATATTCTCAGTTCCCTAGCCGAAAGTGGGTAGCATTTAGCTGAAACATAACCCTTTTGTGCACTGTGCCGTTTAAATGTATGTTTAATTTTTTAGTTTGATTTGTGAACTTTTTTTAATATAGTTAGGCATGGAACATATGCTTTTTTTTTTCTAACAAAATTGCGCGTTACAGAACGAATAAATAACTTATCTAAAATTTAAATATCTTAAACATCACACAATAACCGCAGCTCTAATATATCTTCCATGGTTTTACATTTGATTCCCCATTTCAGCCAGTTGGGTATTAATTTAAAAGAAATTAAAATTTATAAAACTTACAAACACACCAGGGCACAGATATTATTCCATAAAATTACAAATATGCTTATTCCTGTTCATACTTTATCTTAACAACTCACTACACATAACTAACCAATTAACCTTGGTTACACCATCCTGATTACTATCAAGTGTTATGTCAAAATTTATCAATTTTGATATAATCTTGGGAAGGTGAAGTTCAGATTTATCATGAGATTAAAAAACCTTTGTCATAGACATTGAAAATTTAATGATAGGATATGATAGGATAATTCAAACCTTTAATTTTAATATCCTACTCCCACTACTTAGTACCAAATTGTACAAATTATTTTGTACAATTTGGTACTAAGTAGGTATGAGACTATTATAGTCTCAACACTATTGTTTTTTTTTATTGTTACTTCAATTTAATATTGTTAAGTATTTATGTACATTACATACAAATTAACATCTGCATACAAATTAACAAAGTTTGAAGATTTGGCTCAAATTTTATGACACGGAGGTTAACCCCCTTTGAGAAGTCTGTTGTTGTTTATCAGCTGTCAAGGCTTTATATCCCTTAGTCAATTCTAACGACATTCATGCGGGAATATGGAGTGGTCCTATTCAAGGTACCACATACTTAATATGGTATATGGATAGTTACATACCTAGTAATTTTACTAAGTAAAATTTAGCACAAACCTTGTGGTTGAACAATATCTTATCAATATTACATCTAAAATAAATTGAGATCAAGGAGAGGCTTTAAAACAAAGAGATAAATTACAACAAACAAATGATATAAAAATGCTAAAACGGCAATTAATAATTGAAACAAATTTGCATATATTTTAATAGTAATATAGATTATATATATGTAAAATCCGCCTTATCTTCTATGATCAAATATCTCCAATTTACAACTTTGTAATAGATAAATTATTTGATGCCAACTACTGATACTGCACTAGACACAAACATATGAAAGACATTCATATGTTATTTTCCAAAGGATTTATTTTATCAGACTATAGAGGACAAAAAAACAAGCAGTTTATTTATGGTCTCAAGTGATTTTTAGACTAGCTTTTGTCTGTGGCTTTTCCTGCATTTGTTCACTTATAAAGCAATAATAATAGTTGCACATCTTTTGGGATTATCACCGACATGTTGCAGCATGACATATCTGAAAGGAGGAGAGGGAGGCCCATGTCCAGAAGTGGGATGTAAATAGGCTGTTTATAAAAAATCTGAAGACATATTAAACCAATATAGTAACTGAATAAATAAAATTAAAACTTGCAACTTGTAGCTATTCAAGGTTCCACTCAACAAGGTTTTCACAATATTGCATTGCCATTGAAAAGATTTTTTTACAATGTTTCATTATATGTTTCAGGTTACCTGAAACATATAGCTAGAGTTAAAAATCTCATTGTAGACAAATTATACCTGTGCTGAGAGTTTAGCAAGAATAGATCGAAATTTAGGGAAAACCCTAATATTTAATTCAATCCTTTATTCAAATTTACCTTCATCAAATTAATAAATGTAGTTTAGTGAATTACCTGCCCTCCGTTGCCTTGACATTTGCTCCCGGTGACACTTGGAGCAGTACCCCTGCCACTGCGGGTTCCCGAAGTAGTCGCATCCATTCTTGCACTTCAGGTCGCTCTGCTCAAACCTCAGCAGCGGCATCTTCGACGCAAAATTCATGTACTTGTAAGACCTCTGCAGATTAGGCCCGTGCCACATCATTACAGTTTCAAAATAGCTCACAACAATCACTATTTTCAATAATTAAACCAATTTTAACGCTCTGCACTCGTAAACCCTCCCAAAAACTAGTTCGTTACCCTCAGCCCATCTTCGCAAGAAATTGCCGGAATTCAAACGGACTTTAGCAAGAAGAGTGACATTCATCGCAGAATACAACAATAACGGTGGCCGTTCAACGATTTCCATCGTTATATAGGCTACGCTTATCAGGAAATTATATTCAAGTGGCCGAGATAACTAGCCTGACGGACCTTGCTGCTATGTATAGGAATTACTCACAGGCCACAAGCAAATGTACGTTCTAAAATATAGTTAGTAAAATATAATTCAATTACCGTGATGAGCCGATTGCACACACTATTCCTGAGTTTTAATTTTTATTTATATTAAGGTAAATAACAAGAGAAATAAGGAAGGTAGGTACATTATTTATTTTTCCAAGAAACATGACATGACTGACATCCATGACAGCGGAAAATGACATTTACTTTTTTTATACGGTGAGACAGGGATGTGACCATGAAAGTATACTTTGCAGCTAAAAAGGTACTATTTTCGATTTTTCTAGCACTACTAAGAGTCTCATACTCTCATTTTTCGAAATGTTAAATTTATTCTTGGACCAGGTATGTTCTTCCGCAACGGTATTGAGTGGTACCAAAATTCATTCGTTGGCGGGTTCATCATCAACACACTGCCATTCTCCAAAAGTATTTTAACTGTAACATACAAAATAGGCTCGTTAAAATATTTTACATTCGTTCCAAATAGAGCAGAAAGATTTTTTCTTCTTCGCACAAATAGGCATAATAAAAGTAATAAAAGTTTTTGTTACTATGACAACGAAGTCAAACAAATAGGAGAGGTTTAGCAAAAAGAAATTGAGTATTTTATTATTTCAAGGAAATCATGGAATATTTACAGATAAAGGATGGTCAATACACCAAAACTATTTATACTATGGTATGATAATTTAAATTAATTTATAGCTGTAACGTTAGTATTATTATTCCGATGAGCTTTAACGAGTTATCGATAGCACGAAATTGTGCAAAACATAGTCCTCTTTACAATTAATTGATCATTATAATTAGCATAATTTTTAATAATAGATCATTTGGCATATGCAACATTAAAAAAAAAACGTTTATTTCTGTAAGATAACACTGCAATTATGTACACATTAGCTTATCAATAAAATTCAAGTGGCACTCCCATCCTCCAAACATATTTAGAGTTCAAGTTGATGGACATCAAAAGCATCCGTCCGAAGACTAGGTAGGTATAATGCAATGAATGATAACAACACACACAGGCGGTTATTTATATTTATCTAGAAGGAAATGCGAATTTTCATGGTCGAATTGGTCGATTAATCAGCAACCACACCTATACGGAAGAGAACCAATTTTCGCTATGGTTAACAAAATACCATTTGTTATCGAACCTAATGACCTTTAGGTTTGTTAGCGTACATTAACCTTATCTCGATAACTTGGACAGGTAATAAAATTACAAATATATATATCTAAACTTAGGTAGTTATTTACATATGACTGAAATAAATGTGTTTCAGCTTCTGCCTCATAAATAAATTGATATGTTTACTGAAAAAGAATGTTGTAACTTAGTAGATTGCAGAACGGTAGTAAATACCAATTTTTAAATCTATCAAATTGAAACACCTTATAAAATTTGAAATATGTAAACTAGGTACTTATGAATTTCAATATCATAAATGATGTACTAATATATTACTTACACAAAAATGTAAAGTAAAGCAACATTATAAAACGTGTTAATCTATAAAATTAACCGATAAACGAAATTATCACAGTCTATATTCCATAGCTCGTCAAGAGATTATGAAACATATCAACACACAGTCTCGGTAACGAGAGACTTGATTAGATTAACGAATTCCGTATTTTATTTTTCATAAAATGAGCTTTACTAAATTTAAAACGGCTTTAATTTTTTTTTTGTCACCATTTTATTATTCATCAAGACTAACAATCGTTAAAGTTAAATCACAGTTTCCAAGACTATAAGAACTGCTGACTTTTTCACATCCACTACTTTCTTCAAAGCCTGAAGACCACGAATAATACTTAATAGTAATCTAATAAACAATTGTATAGTACTTCTCTTATAATATGTAATAAAATAATCTCTTGTTGCTGCGAGTTATGTTATCAGAAACAAAGCTAAACAATTTTCTATTATTTTCCTTTATAGATAAAAGAAGCCAGATACGACGACGCAATTAAAGCTCTCAACGATGCCATAAATTTCAATCCCAATCGTGCTGGACTCTCTCTGCTTGGGTACTGCTACTTCAGAAGCCAGTCCTTTGTAGAGGCTGCCAACTGCTACGAACAACTGGTGGCCATGCACCCTGACGTTCCAGAATACAAACTTTATTTCGCTCAAGCTCTTTACGAAGCATCTATGTTTGATGAAGCGTATAAAGTGACTATGCAAATAACCGCCCCAGAATTAGAACGAAAAGTCGTCAAGTTACAATCGGCGATAAAATACGGCGAAGAAGACACAATCTCAGCCAAAAGTTTAGTAGATTCGTATCCGATGGAGGATCCCGACAAAGATATAAATCTAGGATGTTTAATGTTTAAGGATAACCAATACGAAGAAGCTTTGCAGAAGTTTTCCAGGAGTCTTAATGTACTAGGATTTAATGCACATCTACATTATAATATTGCACTTTGCTACTTTCGCCTTAAGGAGTATCCGCAAGCTTTGAAACATATCACTTTAGTAATCGAAAGAGGTATACGTGATCATCCAGAATTAGCTGTAGGAATGCAAGCAGAAACATCGGAAGTAAAATCAGTTGGAAATACTCTTACCCTTCATGAAACGGCTCTAACTGAAGTGTTTAATCTAAAGGCCGCTATTGAGTATCAATTGAAGAACATTGAATCCGCTCGAGAAGCGTTGAGTGATATGCCGCCTAGACACGAACACGAGTTGGATGCAGTAACATTGCATAATTTAGCCTTAACTTCTATTGATGTAAAACCGACAGATGGTTTTGAGAAGATGCATTTTTTACTGCAACAGGACCCATTTCCACCTGAAACTTTTGCTAATTTATTGCTCCTGTACTGTAAGTTTGAATATTATGACCTCGCGGCTGACGTGTTAGCCGAAAATGCTCAGTTTACGTACAAATATTTAACACCATACTTATATGACTTCTTAGATGCCATAATAACGAGTCAAACCTCTCCAGAAGAAGCATTTCAAAAGTATGAAGACATCGCATCCAAGCACGCAGAACAATTGCGGAAACTTACGAAAGTGGTCCAAGAAAGTCGCTCGCAAGGTGACAATGATCAGGTTAAGAAAGCTGTAGTTGAATATGAAGAAGCTCTAGAAAGATATATTCCTGTGGTGATGGCACAAGCTAAAATTTACTGGGACATGGAAAACTACGGACAAGTTGAAAAGATTTTTCGGAAATCTGTTGAATTCTGTAATGAATCAGACGTGTGGCGTCTAAATGTAGCTCACGTCTTATTTATGCAAGAAAATAAGTATAAAGAGGCTGCTAGTTTCTACGAACCAATCGTCAAGAAACAGTACGATAATATTTTAGATGTGAGCGCAGTCGTTTTAGCCAATTTATGCGTCTCTTATATAATGACATCGCAAAACGAAGAAGCTGAAGATATTATGCGTAAAATAGAGAAAGAAGAAGAACAGCAGATATTTGAAGACCCATTAAAGAAATTTTATCACTTATGTATAGTGAATCTTGTCATCGGAACATTATACTGTGCCAAGGGTAACTATGAATTTGGCATTTCCCGAGTGATAAAGTCACTGGAACCATTCAACAAGCGGCTGGGAACAGACACCTGGTTTTATGCGAAGCGTTGTTTCCTGTCATTTCTAGAAAACTTAGCAAAACACTTGATCGTCGTGAAAGATAACACTATCAAGGATTGTCTTCAATTCCTGGAGGGTTGTGAGACATACGGAAGACGCGTGAGCACTGTCATCGAGAGCCCGTTCCAAGAGGAGGATGCGAATACTAAAGCTAAACAAACAGTCACGTACGAAGCCCGTCTTTTGAGATACATGTTTTATAAGCTTCGGAACATCGATGATTCCGTTACGATTAATAAATATGAAGATTTAAAGTAGAACTAACCAGGAGGTATTAATGCTTTCCCGTGCTCTGATTTCCTTGAATCTTTGTGTTTTAAGACAAAATCCCTTTCTTGACCGAGGGATATTGAGGCGATAGGATAATCAGAATCTAATTCTGGCTCATTGTCACGATGTGGTCCTATATGATCGCGACCATTTTTGTACCTACAAACAGATTTTAAATGATTGTTTATACATTTGTCATTGAAGTGAAGCCACATGTCATGTCGTTGTTACCTACCTGTTAACCAAAACGAAGTTATACAATATCCCCTTGAGTTTTACAAGGAGTTCTCGTAATGCCAACACTGGTTCTGGCCAAGGCAATGCGGGGATAGTGACTCCGGAATAAGTATAGGTGACACCTGGATCGCCGTAAGCCACATGTTTGCGTGGTATATTATAGGACTTTCCGAACACCCTGAAAAAAATAAATATACCAGTAAAAATCGTGTACCTACTTACTTAGTTTAGTAAATTATAGTTTAGTGGAATCTGACGGAGCGGAGCTTTAGATATCTCGATTGATGTAATAAATATAAGTGGCTTTCCAAACAAAGGACACGTGTTTTTATTACTTTCAGGTATTTGCTTAAGTACTTATGTTTAAAAAAACATGTCTGTATTACACAAACAAGTTTTGCTTTTATACTTTTATAATCAGACGAATTACAAGTTTAATGTTAAAATTATACTTGTTACTGCCGTTGGCTGCGACAAAGTTTGGTCTTTTGTCTCTCTCTCATCTCCGCATGTTATCGGTTGCGTTCGGGGATAGCCAACGAAGACCGGCTGCACCTAGGTATAGCCTAAGTAATACAGGCTAAACCTAGGTGAAGCCGCACTTCAGGGTTTAGCCGAACATATACACAGGTAAAATCCATCATAATACTTACTTTATTATAGTCAAGTCGCCTGTAAAATATACTAACGTTTTTTCTAACTCTTTAAACAATTTAACGGATATTTGTTTCGGTATTACGAGAGCGTAATCTATATCAAGTTCGTTATTCTTAATTTTTTTCCAAGGTACTGATTTGCAATTAATTTTTTGTAACATTTCCATAATTGATTACAATAGAGAGTTAAGAGCTAAGAAATTATTATTGGTAACAGATTTACAGACTATATTGGCAACATTCTTCTTTCAACGATTGTTTGTCGTTCCGTTCGTTTGTTGTTGTTCTTGACGCGTTGTGATTAAATCTTCTTTGGTTCTTGATCACAAGCCGATTTTGTAGTAACATTCTAATCTAACACGCGATTTATTTCACAACTATGAAACAGTTTTTATTAATTAATCAGCTAAAACAACGTAAAATTAAATTATACTTCAAAAATACTATCTTAGCCGTCATGTCAACAAAATCTGAACTGAAGTAAGAGTGAGATGAGTGGAGTGGATCAACTATTTTTTAAAGTATTGCCATTACGAATTTTACTTTTATGTAGTAAAAATTAACGACTTCCGTTTTTATTTTAGTAGAACAGGTAGGTACCTACTTAGTTGTCAAAGTCTAGCAAAGTACACCTTTTGACTTTTGCCTTGCACTTCATCAACTTCAGCACTTATTATTAGGTACTATTTTCAAGATATGATCTGCAATGAACAGCTATGCTAGTTGGGATACAGTGGAACCTCGAGCCAATAAACCTAAATGTGTATATCAGTGGTTCTTGGTATTTTATTATTATTGGTATTAACTTCGTAGTTCCATTTTCAATAAAAATAATAAAATGTCAAAACGATACATGTCCAAAACGATAACCCCCATTTTAAATTCTACTAACATAGTTGTCTAAGTTTCTTACTAATATAATATGGACTTGTATTGTATATGTGCATAGTCTGAAATAAATTTTTTCATTCATTCATTCATTCAAAATACCAAGAATCCACCAGTCCAAGTCCCACCAGTCCCACTAGCTTCATAGTTCCATTTTCAATAAAAATAATAAAATACCAAGAATCCACCAATCCCACTAGCTGGTGGGACTTTATCGGTGGGCCCACGAGTCAAAAATCGAAGAAACTCCTAACTTTCCCAGAATGTGGTAATTGTCTGGGATCCGAAAGTTACAACTATAACCTATAACAGCAACATGTCGACCACCTACTTATAGTTAGGTAGCTATACCTACCTTAAAGTTGTACAAATGAGTAAACAGAAACAAAGGTAAAGAAAAAGTCAGACGTAATAAATATTTAATAATTCTCAAACAACATCAATACCAAACTGAAAAAAATTATAAAATCATGGATTCAGCTGCGGCTCGGGCTCCGGCAACGACAGCATCGATGATGGACAGTTGAAGAGGTTATTATTCCGCAGAAACCGCTGGAAAGCTAACGAGCCGGTAAGAAACCTACCCCGGCCCATTGGATAGTTCATTTTTACGTTCCTGAACGAACATTGTTTTCTAGGTTCTGCGTTCGACTCTGGTATAATAGTTCTAGATCTAAAAAAAATAAAAAATACTTAGACAAAAAAAAATCTTACGCGCATTCGTTTTGTTAATGCATGGAGATGGATGTCAAAGCCTACTTGTTCGTTTTCAAGAAGATCGGCTAACTTCTATTCGAGTAGGTACATGAGAAAACTCTTTGGCTCTTCTTTAAAATTGGCATACTTTCGAGTACTTAATTCTTATCTCCATTAAAATCTTATAATAAAAAAGACATCCCAAGTATCAATAGGTACCTACCTACACTGCTTATCGAAATGACAAGGTAGGTAGATATAAAAAAGAATTCCAGTCACAGACCTGGCATATCAAGTTTCACCTTGATTCGGATGATGATAAACTTACTTTGTGTAATCCAGCAGGCATTCCTCGTCACAATACACCGAATATTGCCTAATCCTGCTAATTGTATCACCGTTGTCCAAGTCGGTTTCGTAATCATACTCGTACAGTTTTTCTATGATACCATCCTTATCTTTGACGGTCCAAACATACTCTCCCGGAAGCCCTTTCAACCTCGGAGCGTCAGAAACCAACGGTACCAAACCATCATCTTCATTTAAGATCTCCGTGATTCGCATCCCAGATTCGTCTGGAAGTATTTTATTCGCTTCGCCTCTATTATCAGGTTGAGACCGCAAGAATTTCCGAATTTCTGCGCTCACGTCGGAATTTAACAAATTTTCTTTAGTTTGCACAATAAACCGGCTGCAATAGTTCTTTAGTTCCTGGTTTTTCGATCTATAAATTTCATTTATTAAACTCAACAGATTCTTTTCCGCCTCCTCTTTATCTTTTTGAAGCTTCCTTAATCGAGCTTTGAGAAAAACATTTTCTTGGTGAGTCACGAGGTACAGATGTTGGAAACTAACATATCGAGAGCGATTTTCTTTAATTTGTTTATGTGTGTCATCGATATGCCGTAACAGCCTCGTTTTCGCCATCGATTCGAGCTGATATTGCATTCTTATATTTTTATTTTCGTGGATAGCAGCTATCAGCAGCTGCCCTAGGTTCTTTCGCTCTTCGCCGACTTCTCTCAATTTATTGAGTAAAATCGTATGTAACTTTTCTTGACCTTCACTTCTAGCGTTTATTAGCAAGCGGAAAAAACGCCTGACTCTTTTGTATGTTATCATTTTCATATAGTAACGTAAGATACATGAACAATGTAACATCTGAAGGCCTAGAACGGCTAGCATTCTCGTGACTTTATATTTAATCTTTTTAAATGTTTTATTTAAATCAAGTTTAGCAACTTTATGTTTCGCATATAATAAAATTTCCGTTTTCTTATTAAATATAGATACCGCCAAAGCGCCTGCGGTAAACATGTAGCAGTGTACCATAGCTACACTGGGTTGCTCATCATTTATTTGCTTATAATTTGTCAAACGGGGATGAGTTTTCGATTTTACTCCGACAACGGTTAAATTCGCGAAGGACTGGTCCTTCGTTAGTATTGGACCTAAAATGAAATCACAATTATATTGGCAAAATCAGTAGGTACTTCCACGTCGTCACCTAGCTGTAATATATATACATTTTCATGTATAAATAAATAATTTTGTTAAATAAACAAAGATCTGGGAGATCGGAGAATCATAAATTCTATAGCAGTTTTCCGAAACGCCGCCCTTATCTAAATGTCGCCTATATCACTCTCCAACTATCCCACCAAAAATCACCTTATGCTCCGTTTTGACTTGAAAAGTAGGTACCTAGCACAAGCAAACATTTTCGCATTTATAATATTAGTACTTAGGTATTATAAGATTCTCATAGAGTGTGTCATTATAACACAGCTCCTGATAGAATTCATACACGTCGCCTAAAAGCCTCTCACGTAGCTTATCAATTAATCTGTCTTAATTTTTACAGTACCTACCTACTTTAATTTTTAGTACATTGAAGTTTGTGGGAGCCAAGGAACCAATTAGTAAACTTGTATCACGTATGTAGGTAAAGTACATAAAATATTAGCGACGTTTTCCAAATCTATGTTCTAATTACTTACTTTTATGATATTCCTTACTTTTTGTGTACGTATCAACACAACACACAGCCACCCACATAGCCATGGCTAAGCCAGTAAGCCATTTGAACGCTATGTACATTTCTAATTTTACGCTTTTGTATTTCTAATCCCAGTGCATTTAACAATACATAGGGAATATTTCGCTAACATTGATAGGTACCATAAATTTTATGTTACAATAACGTCGAAACCATATTTTGCGAACAACAAAATCTGTGACAAAAATGACATTTCAGGTTAAAAAGTTTTCTTCATAAGTCTGCAAGGAGGTAAGTGAACTATAATTTTAATTATCAAGAAGTTTTTTTAAAGATCCAAAGTACACGATTCTCAATGACGATACACTGACGATATTGTAATCGTGCATTAAAGTTTTGACCCCTCAGTTCTCGCGCGGCCCGATCGGACTACGATCCTATTGTTGTTCAATTGTCTTTATTATCTTCAGGGTCGAAGGTTTAAGGGATAAAGGTGGGCGGATGAAGATGATGAGAGATGATGCGAGCTGAGGAGCAATGTGATTTGGTTCAATTTATTTCGCCCTAAATTGCTTCTTCATATTCAAAGTGCCCGGACATTATTATTAATACTGTCATAATTAATCACCTGGTCCATAACATATGCATGTCTAGTCAGTACACTAACATTGTTCTTTCAAATTATGTCTTTAGAGGTGTGATCATGTAAAATGATGATAAATTTATATACATATATGAGCTGAACACTAAAACTGCAGAGCCAAGTTGCATAGAGCACTATTACAACTTCAGAGTAAAGCCCCTAAGTAGTTTAATTATAATGAAAAATAATTATTACTTATACATTATAATAAACACTCATTAAACAAAACAGATATCTTAAGAATAATCAATAATAATAACAATCTATATCAATTTCATTATTTCGAATCTTTAATTTTTAGTAACTTTTTAATTTTCACTTGTATCGAGAGGGCTAACAATTTAACATTCCTTTTGTACCACTCTTTGTTATAGGCCATGTGGGCGTTCCAGTTTTTATCAAGGAAGGCTTTGTAAAATACACTCATTTCGTCTGCACTCAGGTTTTGTTTTCCCTCTGGCAGATTCTTCTTTAGAAATTCTTCTCTTTCCTGGAACAAACGTCAAATAGCTAGTAAAATATCATTTCACAAGTTCCAAAAGATACTGGAATAGGACTTATACAATGTTGAAAAATAAAATTACTTATAAAATATGTTCACCATATTAGTAGATAAAATTTTCATTGTATTGTACAAATCAATTAATTAACTCTTCCTATATCCATACTTCTATAGGTACTAAAATTTTATAGAGAAAATATATTTTTTGTTTATATGATTATAATTAAAAACTACTGGGCCGATTTTGATGAAATTTGGCACAAAGATAGATGATATGATAGCCAAATTCATGAGTATAGTTATGATATGCAAAAATGCGATATTCCCGGGGAAGTAAAGCCATAGTGAGAATATTTATATAAAAATAGAAGACAAGGGTGTACCTGGAAAAACCTAGAATTGTGTTGAGACCAAAATTCTTGATTCCATTCTTGAACCTCACTCCGCATTTCTCTGTATCGTTTCTCCAATGTCGTCTCGTTCTGTGGCTGCCTGAATATAATCCTCCTCAAGTTGGACACAGGATCTGGTGGACCGACCATATCTGACGATATTTTCGTCGGGTTTGGAAGCTGTACGCTTTGAACTGAGTTAGAATCGGAGACCATTCTCGTATACCGCAACGTTGTAACGTATAAACATGTTTTTTGCTTGCCCGTTAATAATACACGATGGTGAAACATGGCTTAAAATTTTAACTTTATTTACCTACTTTTTTAAGTGGAAATATGCTATAAAAATGCAGTTTGGAGGATATCATTCACAAATCACAACACCACCGATGATTGCCATGACATAACGTAAACAGCTGATTGTTAATGTCTCAATAATGTCATAGGTCAAATGTCAAACAAAAAAAAAACAATACGGCCAACTAGGCAATCCAATTTGCCAATTCAAGGCCCAGTTGACAACAAAGGCATAACATGGCCAACGTGGCCATACTACAACAGTATGAATTCACTTCATCTTAGCTTTACAAAATTGTTATAATTACACTTGAGTTACATGGTTACACACTATTCGATAATTTATTTATCGCAAAAAAGTGTTTTTTTTTTCTTTTAAGATTCACATAATGTAAAGTAAAAATATTCTAAAATAGATTTGCCTGTTATTCATAAATATGATAAAGTATACTTTAAGTTAAAATATTATTGTGTTCTGTCACTATCGCCCTTTTTATACATAATACAGTGCGATAGTGACTATACTTTAACTTTTTTATTAATGACCGGGCAAGTTCACGACCGTGCCGATTCAATCGAGCGAGATTTAGCGGCTTTCATATAAGCAAATCAAACATAGAATCGATCATCAAAGCGCTATCAAACAAATATAAAGTTCTATGGAACAAATCGTATAACTAAGCAAATATGCATGCATGTATGATGCCATGAAAAAGCAACCACACTATCAAACTGACATGTGTCAATTTTGATTTGTCAAAGGAATGAATTATCGCGAATTTTTTTCGGACGACCGAATTATGTAAAAGTGTTTTCAAGATCGAAAATATTCGATAAAAACGACGATTTTAGCAAGATCTAATATATTCTTAGTTATTCTCAGAGTTATTTAAAAGCAGCAAGATGGGAAAGAAAGAAGAACCCGTTGATGAATTTTCTCTAAAATTGGACGCATGTCTTACCGATACAGTTATCAAAACCGGTAAATATTCAATCAAAATGTGTTATTCTGTTAGAAATGTAGTAAGTTGTTGTGCTTATTTGAATTCTACTTTTCTTGAGAATCTACTGGGTTTACGACATATTAGTCTGGAGACACAGACCATGAAAATCTTTGTAGCAAGCAGCATGCCATATTTTAATATAACCAAATAGATAAAGAAAAAATAATATAAATAATTCATGGATAATAAAATACTTAGGATCCGAAGTCATTATCATCTATTTCTAAAGGCTTTGCTGGCCAAATGCATATGCAACAAATTATTTGCATACATGCATGCATTGATTACAATTCCATACAATCTGTGCTGCATACAGATACATTCTGTGAGCCTTTAAAAATATTTGCTACATTGTATGTAATGTTTGAGATTTAATTTTTTCCTAATATTAATCTTGTCATTTATAATTTCAGGCGGTGGTGTATTACTAGGTGCCTTAACATCCGTACTATTCCTGGGCAGACGGAGATGGCCCATTATAGCCGGCATGGGAATGGGCCTTGGCATTGCATACGCCAATTGTGAACTAGAGATAAATCCCAAAAAGAAACGTGCAGGTTGTTAAGTGTTTAGTTAATCAGGTAAAACTCATTAAATAATTAAGCTTGAGAAGCTTATATGCTTTAGGGCTTCACAGCTAGGACACGCTCAGGTGAATCATGTTGAATTTCCTTGTTTGTATAGTCAAAATTGATGTTTGTTATGTATGTATTATATTGTTGCAGTCTAGCTTTATAAAATGAAATATAATAACACATGTGAAGGTCACAGTTTTAACTGCTACTCTTGCTAATTTTTTTCTATTTGCATCCCGCAGCCAGACAAATACAATAAAAATATCTTTTTTGAACAAACTTTTATTGTTGTCAGAGAGACCTTGGCGCGAAAAAAATTGTGTAAACTATGGAGGAGTTACCTTGTTGGGAGCCAATCCTGCCATGCATAAAATAATGAATTGTCATTCAAACTTAATGTGTATACGAAATTTCACCTTAATAGGTTGAATATATATCTGCTTCAAAATTGAGTTGTAATAATCCACCCAAGCAAACATAATCAGCCCATTGCAAGTTAACTAAAATCTTGTACCTATAATATGGCATGAAAAAAAGTTTATGTCAATGAAAAGTGATGAAAATCTATTTTATTTTTGTTTACTTAAGTAAATTAATTTATATTTGTTTCAGATAAGAGAAGGGATTTCAGATAAGAACAGGGATTCTTGAGGACAGAAATCATGTGAAGATAAAATCGCATTTGTGCTCGTAGACAACTATTTAGAAACTATTGTAATTTTGTTTGTGTACAAATGATTATTTATTATAATAAACATATGTTAATTTGAATGCCTTACATTTGTCTTTACTTAAAGTTATGAATCTCCTTGGAAATTTCACAGCATATAGTCCCGTGTGAGGGTTGTGGGGTGATATAGATCCGAATTGAACAGTTTTGATGTTATGTAGGTCTCCCACCATAACCCGCTCCCAGATATACCAATGAAATTGTATGCCCATGGTGTCTCTTATTATTAACTTTGGGGACGCCAGTACAAGTACTAAAGTAGGATCAATTTAACAGGTCACATTTGACACTTCGTCCGAATTCATAAATGTAACCTTGTAACGGAGGGCGTACAATATTTATTGTTACAAAATCAGAACTACAAAAAAATCAAAGATAAATTAATAATACTAACAAAAGAAGATATTTTTTGACAATTCTAGCTATAGGCTGACAGATGTCAAATGTGAGTAATTAAATTGGTCCTACTTTTGATGAGTGATCAGTCCTTCCATACTGGGACCTTTTCACCCTGTTGTCTTTACTTCCTGATGTACACTTGTATATGCAAGGAAAAGGTATGAAAATATGGTGAAACAAGAAGATCCTCTTACGACTTTTCGGCAGTCATACATACTATTCAGATCTTCATTGCCTTTTTGAATTGAGATTGTTTATTATACTGATAATAACAACTTCAAGGGTGTCTTATATGCATAATCAATTGCACATTAACCTAGCCAAAGACATTGCAATATAGTCTCTACTGCCGTGACAAAGATCCATGTAGGGTAACATTGTTATGTTACCCTACATGGATCTTTGTCACGGCAGTAGATAGGCTGTGCAAAATTGTACGTACATACAAGCATATTACTTATTATCACTATGGATTTCTGTTTGCTATCTGATTAGGATGTCATCGACAGATTGAAACTCATATCAATATTTTAATGATTTATTGTACAAATTTATACTGGAATTAAGATAAAGGATAGATTTAAATCTTATAACAATAAAAATAAATACAGTGTTTAGTTCATAATAGTTAAAAGCTTAAAAACCCAAACACACCCAACATGGTGATACCAAACCATAAGAGAATTTAGAATAGTTTTGAAAAAACAAATTTGCATTTAGACATAAAATTACAGACAGAAATAAAGGGGCCTTCATTGTAATTATAAGAAATATTGTACATGACAAGCTATACAATATTGGGCTTTCAATCATAGACGTCAAAGCTCAATTTACATTATCACATGGCTTCTTAGCCTACCTGAACGTTGCAACTTTGGAAAATGGCACTAATTCTTTGCCTTACTGATAAGGTCTACTGATAACTTCCCAATTAGCACAGTATTTCATTACATTTTATACAAAATTTGTATTTTGATAAATTTTGTACAGAAATGCATTTATTTTACACTTGGAATTAAATTTAACAATAAAAACAACTCATGTGTTAACATACTATACTATTTGTCACAAAGTGACGAACTAAACCAGGATGTGAGAAAGGGATGCATGTATATGATAAAAAAAGCTAATCTGTACTACTTCTTTCTTTTGCATACCTGCATCCCTGTCTTTGGCAACGACAGATTGCAAATCAGACTCACGCGGACACGTATAAACGAGATGTTCTCCAAACACGGAAAACTAAAGACAACGAAAAGAGGGATAAAAATATTATTTTTAGTTTCTCCTCGTGTATTTCTAACAATCGTTTCTCTTTCTTGTGTGAGTAAAACGAAAAATATGACGATGTCTACAGTTTTCTCTACGTCTTTAACACATGCATTTTTCGATGAAATTTTAATATACATGATAAATCTACCATACAAAATGTCATGGTTTAAAATTTGTAGATGGCCATAACCAATGGCGCCATTTAAACATACTACTGGAAACTCGATAAAATATAAACATAATTTATTTGGTAAAAAAAATGACTAGCACAATAATACCCTACTTAACCCCATATAACAGAAATAGGAACAAACACACATATATTATTTATTCTTTAACAATTATATATTACAATAAAATTTATAAAGACACAAACTCCACAATAAAATACGTAACGAATTTAAAAATGGCTTACATTTGTGATTTTTGAAAAAAAATATGTGTTTTTCAAATAACATTTTCGTTTGAAAATCTTTTTCATCTGTGCTCCAAATGAAATCAAATGACCATATAGAAAGTTCTGATATTTTTATTCAAATGTAATGTAATGATGGGAAGACTTTAGTAAAAAATCTAAACTTCATAATATTTCCCTAGAATGCTTCTTTTCATGGCACGTTGCTGATTTGGAGAGAAAAAAAATGACAGACTTAAAAATAATCACTCTAACAGCTTTACAAAATGACTATAACTTAAAAATATTATTTTCTAGATTTTCAAAACCGGTATTATTAAAATGTTGGTACATTTTTAAAATTTGGGATTGAAGTGAAACGTATAGGTAAGGGCAGAGCATCTATTACACTCAACAACTCTGTTCTTTATAATTACAAAGATGTGAAGTGATTAATATTTTAGTGACAGCAAGGTGATAGGTATAAAACTTGTTTTGTACCTACAACTTAACATTTGATCTGAGAAGTACGTGAATAGAAAAAAACTTAAATTAAAATCTTTATTTTGAACAAATAATTTATTTTAATTCGTAGCTTATATTTGACCTCGGAACATTAAAGTCGCTTCTAACACGCATTTAGTCTGTGGGAAAGCTATTGTGCAATAGTGGACTTTTAAATTCCACCAATCAACAATCAGGTGAAATATAGACGTAGGCACATACTGATTATATACAACGTTTTGTAATAATCGTGTATAATACATTTTAGAAATTTCTATTAATTTTAGTGTGTAAAAAATGACGCTTGTTTACTTTGAGAAATTGTTTTTTCTCAATGTATATAGTGTATATAATTTGTTTATAAATGTCTATTGTTTCTATAATAAATAGCATAGCAACTTTTTAGGCTATTGTTAGCTATATAAGGAAATATAACTGTACTCATCAGCAAATCCCGGGCTCCGACGCTCAATGGCTAAGGAAGGAACCGGGAAGATACTCAGGTGGGAGTACTGTATATATTATTATAGTGACTTGATTTATTTTCAAAGTAAACAACCGTTCTATATTACTATCTATAAAGTGCTCGGCATAATACTGCCCCTAATAGATTATTTATATTATTGTGTCTCCGTGATAATCAGCTAATAGCGCGGACCCATTGTTCCGTTGCACTACGTCGCGCTGCGCTTCGTCAACGGATCAATGCAGTTTTGAATAGTGTGTTGACATGCCATGTCGAACCTATGTGAAATAACGGAGCGGCAACGCAACGGAGCAATGGGGCCACGGTCTAATTTATAATTAAATGCCGGTGCACACCGAAGCGCTTTTTTGTATGAAATTGTGGCTCACTTGACTTGAAAAGTCTATGCAAAATAAAAAAAAAAACGCACGCAAACGATTTCTGTGTGCACCGATTTTGACGTTATAAAAATGTCAATACATGTCACTTATATTAGAACGGGCGTTAATTTAGATATGCAACTCTTAACATTATAATGAATCGTTTTAAATAATTTAAAAATTATTTATATTTTTATTTACCGCATTGTGACGTGTACCTACATATTTTATTTAATCTGCAAATTATTATCGTCTTATTCATACAAAGTTAGCGAGCGCTCCAAATATATTTTAGTTAAACCAGTTTTGTCTCTTTAGAGGTAAATTTTCGATAGATGGACAAAAGTTTGTTTTAACTAAAATAAAATTGATTACCCAAATTAACGCGTCAGATTTAGCTCTACACCACCCAACAAAAACTACAAAGAACCTAAGCATTTTTAGTAATATTACAAAACTGCCTTTCTTTACTCAGGCAGTCAATTTTTTTTTTTTACAAAATACTGACATTTTACCAAAACGTAGGTACGTTCAACAGCACATCAACATACCCAAATTCATTGTAAATTCACCCCTATTACAGCGGCATAAAGATGCACGCACGGTATCCCTGTTAAACTAGATTTAATACTATGCCAAAAACCGCTTTAATATAACTGCAATATTAATGCTTGAAATAAATTCTAATAAAATTGCCTAATACTTAGAATAATATTGAAAATCCCTTGCTAACTAGTATCCCAAAATGGAATCATTTATATGACAAACAAATCTAAAGCTATACACAATATGGTCGATATCATATACGATCGGGCAGTATCATTATTATAACTATCCCAAAAACAATGGGTACATTAGGTAGACGTAATATTATTATTTAAGGATAAAACTCACATCTCACATCATAAATAAAACTATATCAACAAAATATGTATGCCTGAGTATTTGACAATTATTTATTGGTTCTCAGAGCGTTTCGACCGCTGCGTCCGCGCTGTCATTCCTTCCTTCATAGTCGTATTCCTCATGGCTGAGGGTCGTGGTCATTACGTGGAATGAAACACACACAACAACTTTCTTGGCATTATTAATGGAGTGGTTTGCCATTGCCTTCTCCATTTCACACACAAGTTAATAATAATCAACCAGTGTGCAGGTTTCCTCACGATGTTTTCCTTCACCGGAAGCAAGTGGTGAACGATGACAACTGCTATTGTATACAAATTCATGTGGCACGAGTAGGATTCGAACCTGGGACCTTCCGATCCACAGGCGGGCGTCTTAACCATTACACCACCACCGCTTCATTACGATCCGTCAATTTTCTTGAGCAAGGAATCATTTCCAATATCAATCATTCATAAAATTAACATTACCACAGTACAGATTATTGATTTTAAAGTAAGATAGTAAAACGAATTCTTTGTTAAAATTTGAAAAATTGTAATGACAGCGCGGCCGCAGCCTTCGAAATGCACCTTAAACTGCAAAGTCACGATGCCAACACGCTGAATCGTGTTTTATGTAGAAATTTCAACAACTGACTACAAATCTGAAAAAGTTCTGACCATTCGAAATAATAGATTCGAATAGATACAAAATGTGTTTCGTGACGATGAAAGCGGTTTTCACGAAATAATTTTGTAAGAATTACTACATTCATTACTCTTTGGCATTTTTACGATAACATTTATCGCGGCATATTGCTCTAAAAACTGATATTAATGATCATAAGAAACAACACTCAACAGCCCACATTAGACCACTAAGCTTGTATCGTGATTCAGATAAACACAAACATACGCAGAGCCCCAGTCAAATATCAATGTAAACATGTAAAAATATTTGTCCGCACTGAGAACCGGACCTTGGTGGTGGTGATAGCGGCAATAATATCGTCAAAAATGTCGGAAATCCATACAAATTATAACGCGTTCGTGCACAACAGTATGATGTCTATACCCTACAAACTTGTCTTTGCCATAAGGCCACGGAACCAGAATGGCGCAGATCTACACTCACTTGGTCGTCATGTCCGGCCAATAGTTGATGTAGTAGCGATGCGTGCTGCCCTCGAATAGCCGGTCCAACCAGTTTTCTAGACCATCTAATAGATTCTCTGAAAGGAAAAATAAAAATATTACAGTCTTTTCTCTTTTAGTGAAATCACTGAGATCTCACTAAAACATGAGATGAGAAGCGGTGGTGGTGTAATGGTTAAGACGCCCGCCTGTATATCGAATGGTCTCAGGTTCGTATCCCACTCGTGGCATATGAGTTTGTATACCAATCTGAGTCATATATAGTAGTTTTCATAGACCACCACTTGCTTCCGGTCAAGGAAAACATCGTGAGGAAACCTGCACACTGGTGGACAGTTCACGAGTGTATATGCGACTACCTGCCAATAGATGGCGGTAAGTAGTACAGACTGTACAGTAAACAGCGCATCAAATTACCCTGCATGAACCTCTATGACGC
The DNA here is from genome assembly GCF_027563975.2 of Plodia interpunctella. Lineage (NCBI taxonomy): Eukaryota > Metazoa > Arthropoda > Insecta > Lepidoptera > Pyralidae > Plodia > Plodia interpunctella. The sequence goes on along the minus strand of NC_071296.1, from coordinate 10,831,745 downwards.
GGTAATAGCGAATTTGCAGTGAATTTGGGTAGTTTTATGTCCTGTTGACTGTACCAATTTTTTTGTTCTCTCAAGAAGAGTAATGTCTAGGGTTACTGGTATCAAACGCTAAACCTCCTAAAGACTACTTGGGCACGTCAAAACAAGCAACTTTTATTCTATGACTTTTCGTGATCCGTAATTTTTTTTTTCATACAAAAAGAACAATCCAATTTGCTATTCTACACATATTAACTCGATGTAATAGCCAAGCAACACGAGACAGTAACAGTGGCGTTATGTAGCGGAATCGAACATAGAGTTAACATTTTATAGAAACGACATTAAAACACCAATCTAAACTTTACCAAGCAGAAACAAGTTGGGCGCACCTGCACTCGACGCGCGAGCTTCATGGTTTTGCCTAAGACACGGATGAAATGTTACGGCCGGTCGACAATAACATGCCAAGGTGCGCGTCTTTTTAACAAGATATATCAGAGGGCTGATATCAAGAATATTAAATCGTTCGATGTATTCAAGCAACAATTACCCGAACATATAATTTCTACTTACTGAACTTGTCTGTTGTGTTCAGTTTATTAGTGTGACAACGAATATAATATTTCTTGTGTTTTGTGTTCTCATGTAAGTGATGTAAAATTTGTCTTTATGAGAATAAATGTCTTTAAACCTAAACTAAAAAAAAGGAAGGAAGGAAAAATTTTGTATTTATTACGTTTAGACAAAAGTCGTAAAACAAAAGATGTCAGTCTGTATGTACCTCATGCGCCTTTGGAAGGTTATGCGTTAGATACCAGTAACCGTGTATAGCACGGTGTGGACACATACCCAGCAGCAGCACGGGCTCGGCCACGTCGTCGCCGGAGGAGGAGGAGAGGTCGGCGTGGAAGCCGATGAAGGCGCCCGCCTCCGGGTCCTCCGCGCCGCCGCCCAGCGACCGCGTCATGCGCGACATGCGCTGGGAAACCACATTTAAATACTGGCCTTAATTAATTTATTTATTTATTTAATCAATTTCAATCAGTAAAAAAACGCATTGCACTCCGGGAGGGCCGGCAGAAGTGAAAACCTGAATATCAACGTTGTGCATTTTTGACATCTTACGAATTTTCGATCAGGTCACGTGTCCTACGCGAGTTTACTTTTACACTTTTCGCCCATCACAATAAGTGCACAACGCCGCTAAAGAAGTTTTCACTTCAATAAATAAATAAATATATTAGGACAAATCACACAGATTGAGCCACCCCCAAAGTAAGTTCGAGATTTGTGTTATGTGATACTAACTCAACGATACTATATTTTATAACAAATACATATATAAATAAACATCCAAGACCCGGGTCTGACCTCTCGGTTCAGAGGCAAGCACTTTATCACTGCGCCACCAAGGTCAAATATCCGGTTCGAAGGACCACATGAACAAAAATGTAAAATATTGTATAGAGGACTGTAGATTTAGGCTGGTAAAATAAAAATCTAGGAGGTACGAAGATCTCTCTCTGATTCGCTCTCTGTAATAAACGATTATTACAGAGAGCGAATCAGAGAGAGAAAAAGTTGGATTGAATGGAGCTGGATAAAAAACATTTTAATGTTGGTGTTCCAACAGTGGTTCGCGGAGCGTTGCGACCGCTGCGCCCGCGCTGTCATTACGCCCCGTCAATTTTCTTGAGGAAGGAATCATTTCCATAATCAATCCCAACTAATATATGTTTCGAAATAAAGTTTGTTTTTTTGTCACTTCTTTACACATTATCTATTGGACCGATTGTTATGAAATTTGGTATACTGGTAGAAAATAAACTGGAATAACACATAGGGTACTTTTTATCCCGAAATTCCCACGGGAGGAAGCCCCGGGGCGCAGCTAGTTGTTAATAAAATTGACATTACTACAGTACAGATTAATTAAGTCGGATAGTAAAACTAATTGTCTATGTCAAAATTTGAAAAATAGTAATGACAGCCCGACCGCAGCGGTCGCAATTCTGAGAAACACCCTACTCTCTCTGATGCCTTCCGCAGCCATTCTGCGTTAAAATATTGTAGAAAAACCAGCAATGTATATGGATTCGGTATACATTGCTGGTTTTTCACTGCAGTAATAAATAAAAGCACTCATACTATACTCAATAACTCAATCTGTGTTATTGGTCCATATTTATTTATTTATAACTAGCGACCCGTACCAGCTTCGCTCGTGTAAAAGCATGATAAATTATACACCTAAACCTTCCTATGGAATCACACTATCTATTGGTGAAAACCGCATGAAAATCCATGCATCAGTTTTTGAGTTAAAAAATAAATCTTTATTGTCTCACCATAACCACTAAAAAGTTTACAAAACAACTTAACCGAAGAAGGTTAATGGCGGGTTAATACCTGAACTAGGATAGATACCTGTATGTAGTTAATCGCGAACAGACAGACAGACGCGACAGTGGACTTTGTTTGGATATCCCAGACAGTTTCTCACCTTGTGTGGTTTAGCGCACTCGGGATGTTTAGCGTGGTAGATGCAGAAGTACTTCCGGTGCGGGTTGAGCGCCAACACCGTGCCGACGCAGTTGCGCGCGTTGACGCGCAGCTCCGCGCCGCCCAGCGACAGCTGCAGCACGCGCCGGAACCACTCGATGTTGCGCTCCACCATCAGGTAAGCGAATAGTAGGGTCTTGTTCCTGTTTCCATGGGAACAATTGTTGAAATCTATGAATGAGATCGATTCCTAACGAGTAACCCAATCATATTGAGGTATTCCACCATCAGGTCATGCTTATCATAATAATGAATTGTCATGGAAACTGAAGCGACTTGGGAAATTTCAACTCTGCAGGTCAATTGGAAGTAGGAGAAATCTAAATTGCAAGATCTGATTACAGACAACGGGACACGAGAAACTTAATACAAGTTTTTAATAAAAGTGTATACAAACTTAATTCTAATTAAATAAATAAGTATTAATCAATTTTCGTCGCCCAATTTTTTCAATCATAAAATTTCCAATCTGAAACAAGTTTCTCGAAGTAAGTTTAAATAATAAGAGTAATACTCACTTTCGGTACGGCCACACGATCTTATGGAATTTAGACAACAGCTGCACCCGGCTTTGCATGTCCACTAACAGCACGATAGTTCGGCAGCCCGGTTTCAATAGCCTGAGAAATTAGGACAGCTCCAATCATACGTGTTGTTTTCTTCTTTTTAAAACGAAACAGTCTTATTTATTCAAAACCATTAATATTTTAGAACAAATCATAAAAAATAAAAACTAAAATAGCCGCCCGGTTCAAAAGTGCCCATTATGCTTGCATGCATTCGTTAAACCAGGTACTGCCCAGAGCGGTAACCCCTGTCCCTCAAGCGGCGTACTATCTCACTCACAAATTCCATGGCTTCTTGGCACCAAGGATCAGTCGTCTCGAAATAATTATTGGTCAAAGCTGAATATTTGCTTTTAAAATAATATTAATATTAAAATAATTGATTCAATGCAAGATTGAAAACAAACACGATTGGAAACCTCGTAGAATTCATCTATATTCGTTGAATTGCCCATACAAAAATGTTGTTCTATATTTCTCAGTAAACATGGCGACGTTTGACCACATACGTTAGATAAATAGAAGACAAGTTTATTTGTTAGACAAATTAAAAAATCCCCGGCTTTCAATATTCATTTCGCTACAACTTTTCAACGGCTAAACCGATTTTCATGAAACATGGCTTCAAGAACACTCGGGATTATCTATGACACAAAAAAAAAACTAAATAAGAATCGGTTCATCCGTTTGGAAGCTACGATGACACAGACAGATACAAAGACAGACACGTAACTTTTAACACCCCTCTTTTTATGTCGGGGGTTAAAAATGTTCTCATATTTCTTGGTTAATAATGCAATATTTACTTGAAACTCTCAGTTCGTGCAGCTTCATTTCTAGCCGATGTTCATTAATACTCTTTTTGTGGCCGATTTTTGTTTTTAATAGAGATTAAGCCCAGTATCTAGTTCAAGCCCTCTTTCATGTTTCTCAACCAATTATTAATATTTAACCAATTAAATTTAGGTATCCACGCAAATTTAGAACTGTCTACGCCAGTACACCACAACACTAGGCACGTCCCGCCCGCGACCCCTCGCGCGGCAGCCAATGGCTATCGAACACGACAATTTAAATTTTATTCCTGCGCGCGCACTACAAATCTAGTTTTTTCTATTGTTTTTTTTCCTGTCATTCGATTCGATTTCTGTTTTTCATTATATCAATTTGTAAGAACAAATAAAAAATATTATTATCTAATTCTTAGCTCCAAGTACTTTATTTTAACTACCTATTAGTTCCGTAACGAACAAGAACTATGCCGCACATCAGCTAAGAGGAAAACGTACCCAATGATAATGTCGTCGCTGCACCTTCGGTCAACAGTTTTAAGAGCAGATTAGATAAAATCTCCAAACTTTAAGACGCACACGCATCACCTTACATAGCTCCTAGTGTGTTATAAAATGTGTCATAAAGCGTTTACAATTTTGAAATGTGGTGCTGGAAGCGCATGGAGAGAATTAATTGGACAGATAAGTAAACAAATGAAGAAGTACTAGACAAGACCAAAGAGAGAAGAACGTTATTGAAAGCAATAGAGACAAGAAGGGGAAAGATGTTTGGCCACCTTATACGACACGACAACTTTATGAAATATCTGATTGATGGAAATTTCGAAGCAAGAAGAGGAAAAGGAAAGTCAAGAAGGGCATTCCTAGATGAAATAAGAGAATTCGTGTCGTGTAGGGGGGTGAAATCGATGGTTGAGGACAGAATAAGGTGGAAAATGCTCCACCGACAAGAACAAAGTTCTTAAAGTTATAAAATAAAACGAATACGACCACATTTCGGTTCGTCTGGAAACTGATAAGATTCCTATATATATATCTGCACATACCACGACATTTACCTGACCAGTCCGTTGTATTTCTCGGCTCGGAGCTCGTGCAACTTCATCTCCGGCTGCGGCTCGTTGTTGTTCTTCTTGTTGCCGTTCTGTTTGCGACGCTCTTCCTTTTGACGCTGGATCGATTCTTCTTCCACGCGCCTGGTGGGAGACAATGTACAGGATAACAAATTGGCAAATATCTATGGAATTTCTGGCAAAATGCTGTATTGGATACTGAATATTTTCTCGTCATTGGCACGCAAAGGAAGATAGAATATCTATGAAATATTATTGAAACTCGATGGCGAAAGTGTTGCGACGAAATTGGTAACAGACAGGTTGATTAGTCTTTATTGTGATAATGTCCTAGATAAATCTTTTTTATAAAGATTATGTACTTATAGATGGTAATAATAATATCGCACCGCGGGTTAAGTATTTTAAAATATTTTATTATAGCTTTTCCCCGCGGCTTCAATTATAGTAATTTGGGGGTAGATATATATTTTAAAGTAGCCTACGTTTGAACCGGTATCTTTAATTACACGCATACCAAATTTCATCAAAATCGGCCCGGCGGTTTAGCAACAAAAGCGGAACAGACTAGACTTTCGCATTTATAATATTACTATAGATTTACACACATTTTGTAAGTAAAGACAAATAGAAACACACTCACACCAAGTACTGTACAAGATATCCAGCGCACAGCACCAAGGCTACGGTGGCAAGCACGGACGCGAGCGAGACAGCATGATGTGTCCGGAGCGCGAGGAGCGCCCGCTCCCACCACTCGCACAGCTTCAGCGCGGCGCTCCACAGCGGCCCGCGCGCCGCTTCGTCCAGGAGCTCCTGTTTATTTATTTATTCCAACTCTATTTGCCGACTAACTCTAATTCTAAATTCTATATTCAATATAGGTCTAAGTCTACTGCTGACTTCCAAAGCGCTGGTGAAGAAGAAGCGGCGCAACAAACTTCACCGCGGCCTTTTCTCCAAAGACATCAATTAACAAATGTGGGTCTTATATATATAGATATTAAAAATTTAGAGGACGAATTCACATCATAATTAAAAAATGAAAAAAAATTAAATAAATTAATTAATAAAAAATTGTTCATTTTTTCAATAAAATTATTGAAAATTGTCAAAAACAATAACTGTTGCCCAACGCTATGTATGTGTGAATTTCCGACGGGAACAGTTATTTTGCCAGAACGAAAGGTATAAACAGGAATATGTATGCTAAATTAAAAGTAGATTGGTTGAGTAAATAAAACGTTAAGCCTTTCCATTTAGCTGGTATAAAAACGAGTCAGATTGGAATAACTCGAGAGAGAGAGAAACGCGAGAAACATACGAAAAGAGACTACTCAGACCACAACCAAGTCGAAGTCAAAGTCTCTCAACACTCGACCATTACTAGCACAATGCTAGAACATAGTAGCAGGATTATTTATACATGTCATACATTCTTTCAACTTTGAAAATAAAATAGGGATTCAAAAAATTTTGGCAGCGAGTTTCTCACTCGATTCCACAAATTTTTCACCCACAATTATGAGATGAAAAAAGAAAGGGATCTTTTTTACATCTCATTAATATGTATTGTCAAAGAAATCCCATTCTGGGATAAGTCCGCCTTTGTACGCGTCTCTTTCTTTATTTTACTGGTTTCTCTGTATGTGTATTCTTCGTGCAATAAAGAGTTTACAAACAAACAAAATAGTAACATAACATTGAAACATGAGAAAACTCACCTGTACGCTAGTTTCGTACGCCATAACCTCATTAGGCTTTAGCAGCCTCTTAATCAGCTGTTCCAATGACCGTTTGGTCTCGTTCAACTTCTGTTGGTAAGCCAGCAAGTCCGGTTGAGAAGCGGCCAAGTCAGAGCAGTGTTGGTGCGCGCACGACGGCCAAGTTTCATTGAGCCACTCGTATTGTATCCGCGTTGATTCGCGCCGCCAGATTATGACGATGCGGTGGTTCATTTTTGTGGAGTCGCTACCTATATGTTTATACGCAGAGAATGCAATTAAGCTTGAATTCTGTTCCATCTCTAAAATACGTATGTACTCTTAATTAAAAAGGAGAAACTCAAAAAGAAGAACATTACTTGTAAGCTATTACTCTTTTTCACCTATAATTGCTAAAAATAAAGTTATGCGAGAAACACAGAGGAATTAAACACAAAAATATAAAAACATCTCGATTGCCAATGTGTTACAAGCGAGAAACAAACAAATCAATAACTGTTTGCTTTGTTAATTTGTAATAACTCATCAGAGCCAGAAAATCTTTTGAAATTGACACGAGAAACACAAGAAACATTACACAAAAAAAATCCTCGATTTACATTTTTTTTAATATCATAACCGGGAAGTTAACAAAGCAAACAGATAAATAACTAACCTAAGTAAAAAAAAAAATAAACTGTTATGCGAGAAACACGAGAAATTAAACTAAAAATACAAACATACATCTTACTTAACATTTCTTAAAATATAATAACAAAACAAACAGACGAACAACTCACCAGAGCCATTAGCCAGGGCCTGCACAAAGTACGGTTGTTTGTGGGTATACACATACGCATAATGCAGTCTCTCTGGCGCAGATTTGGCCAGCCTCCTCATCTCCTCCCTGGCGTTGTCGGCGGCGACGCCGGTGCCGCACAGCAGCACGCAGCACAGCCGCCGGCGGCTCGCGCGCCACTCCACCGGACATACTGCGTCGAATACGCTCTAAAATTATAATTAATATATTATACACCATAAATATTTAATTATGCCAAAGAAATTAAAGTTTCATGTTAAAGAACCTATTAATACATGTGAGTAATCAAAATTTAATATTATCGTTATTATCAACAAAGTTATTGAGGTTTGCATTTATACCAAAATATCCATGAATTTATGGACGTAGTTTGAAATTCCAATTATTCCAATTCATATTTTATTATGTTCTCTTGCTCTCGCGTGCAATGACCCTAAAAAACAAATAAATAAAATATCTTTTATAATAGCTCAGGTTCTAAACGGCGCATTAAGATAAATCCAGATTTTAAGTTTACTTTAGACACACACAATGTACACATCCAGACTGACATAAAAAAATCAACATTAAACCTAATCCTAACTAATATTATAAATGCGAAAGTATGTTTGTTTGTTACCTCTTCACGCTGTATCTACTCAACCAATCTTCTTGAAATTTTGCATACATGTGGTTTGAAGTATGCAGAAGGATATACGGTACATTTTATCCCGGAAAAATAACACGGGCGAAGCCGCGGGCAAAAGCTAGTACCAATATATAATGATGCTGTTGACCGTACCTGTTCCGAGAGTCTGGGTAGCGTCAGCATCTGATTCGCGGAGATGAGTTGCCGCAGCGTCTGCGTGGGGATCTCGCCGGTGCTGACGGTGGCGCAGGGCTCCGCGCTGTCCTCCTTCAGCAGCACCATGGTGTCCGTGTGGCGCTGCACGCCGAAGCGGGCGGACACTGATTGGGTGTCGCGCGATGTCATGTCCACGAAGCTTTGGTACCAAATTAAATCATTTATTTATTATAATTTATTTATTCGTTTATTTGTTGGACAAATTAAAAGATTTTCAATTATTCATTTCGCTACAACTTTTCAACGGCTGAACCGATTTTGATCAAACGCATAAAAATTTGCTATTAAAGTAAAAAAAAAAAACCATATCCAAATCGATTCACCCATTGATATAGAATGAGATAGGTTACTTGACAAAGTTTCATAAATTTCCTAAATGTTGATAAGAACAGTTGTGACCACAAGATGTCAGACACATTACAGACCTTATAAAAATTACTATACACTTAGGGAACGCATATTTTCTATCCTTGTTATTCATAAAAAAGATACCGCAGATGTAAAAGCCGACCAAACGCGACGAATAACAAGCCTCACAAGTGATCCACGACACTACGGACAGATGGCACTACGGTCGACTCACTACAGAATCTAATGCCCGGTTTACATTATTCCAGTCCAGTGATCTAGCGAGATTCCAGTCCAGTGCTGGACTGGATCTGTTACATCTACATTATTCCAGTTATTTAGAAGCCGTTGAAGTGTGAACAGTACAGTGACAATGATTTCAAGAAGAGATCAGTTTCGAAAATGTTTTAAACGTGCTCAATTACTCTTGCTACAAGAAGTTATTAATGAGGTTGATAAGAAACTAGAAAAAAGGAACGGATTTGGGTGAGAAATTGGATCAGCGAAAGAGATCAAAAAGGAGGGTCGGTAATGCTTTTGCAACAACGCAGACAGTGCGTTTACGATTGGAAGCATATATACAACCTCCGACATGGCACCGTCTGCCGCGTGCGGTGCCCGGCGCTGCGCCTAGCGACGGGAAGATCTTTCCTTTATGATGTCGTGCATGATAATCTCGCGCCCGCTACAAAATACTCACCCAAAAGCGACTCGGCTCCTGTAATGGAACGCAGTGATCAGGTATCTGAGCCGTATGCTCGGGCGCTCCTCGAAGATCAGCGCCTTCACCTTGTTGTCCTCGAAGTCCGAGACGAACGACTCCATGTTACCATTGTTGATGGGACGCACCATCTTGTATGGGAACTTCCAGCGGATAAATTCTAAGGGAAATAATAGATAATAAAATTGTGTTAACTAATTCTGAATTCCTTATTTATTTTCTATTCGGTATAGACATAAAGAGTTTTTTGATCGACCCAAACATAATTGACATTTGTTGAAATTTAACATTTTTTTATGATAAATAATAACGTAATTAATTATTTCATGTACAAAATCATTTCTATTTTGTGTTAATATGTTTTTGCATGGCCGGATCAGGCTTGTGTGATGGACAATGTAATGTAATAACAACTGATGTAACCACATTTATGCAAATTAAGTATTGAGTAGAACGAGGGTGATGAGGGTCTTGGCTGGCAACACTGGCAATCTAGAATATTCTATTTGGTATTGCAATGTCAAAAAAATATAGTTGTATAATATCCGTCTTTTACTACGTATAGACACAGTGTACTAGATTGCACAAATAAATATATATATTACATTTAAGTTAAAAAAGTCAACATGAGAATAGAATTTAAAGTGTAATTTATATTGTAATAATATTTTCCCACAGGAAACTTTTTTTTTATTGTATAGCGGCGTCGCTCACCATTCTATTAGTTTAGCAGTCATTAGTAAGAAAGCTCACCCAATATTTTCGGCAAAGACGACAGCCCCTCTTTATAAACGTAGACATGTTTATCCAAGACGAGTGTCAGACACGGCACGCCGTGCACGCCGACGCGCCTCGCCAGACCGGACTCGTGTCCCGCGTGCACGGTGGCCATGGTCACCCCCAGCGGCTGTAGGGCGTCCACGAGGCGGCGCCACGCGGACGCCGAACGAACGCAGTCGAAACACCAGTCCGTGTAGAAGAGGACTACGGCTGGCGTGTGAACGCTCTTCTCGATTATGTTATTTTCGAAATGGCTATAAAAAAGATTTTTTTTTTCTATTAATTTATTTGTTATAGCATAGTGGGCAGCAACACAACCTATGGACACCCGCAAATAAAAGTCGTAACTGATGCGTTGCCGACATTTAGAAAAAGCATTATTAAGTTTTTAACGGTTGTTGCAATAAATGATACATACAGTCTATATCTTTATACTTTAATAAAACTTTTAATGACCAACAATGCACGGTGTAGATGATGATGATTCGAGCACGTTTACCATCAAAACTACATCACGTTTTTAAGTAAAAACAATGATAGATAATTGTCATGCCAGTAACATTCAAGGGCAGATAAAACATAAAATTAACATACTTAGGTTGAGTTTATCTGACTACCTAGATTGTACACAGAAACCAAAAAAGTATGGTACACCATACTTGTCTCTTTCTATTGTAGGATATCAGAATATGCTAGAGACAGAAATCCATTTGTTGGTATTTTTGACATTGTTTTTTGGATAAAGCTGGTGATTATTTTCAGGATTATTTTCAGTGGCATTTATACTTAAACTAGATGTTGCCCAGGGCTTCGCTCCCGTAGGAATTTTGAGATAAAAGCCTATATAAATCTTGAATAATGTACCTTTCTAATGCTGAAAGAATTTTTGAAATCGATTCGGTAGTTTTGGAGATTACCCGCCTTAAATATACAAACTCACAACAGTAGTACGACATTTATAAGTTACTTCGACATTGTTCGACGGCGCAGAATAGTACCGACCGCCGACTCTGACCGAATGAAAACATTAGAGAAATAACGAACTTATAGCTACTACATAAGATTTTAAATCCAAAAACAACAGGAGTTGTGCTATCTCGCTCATAATAATTGACAATTCACATCTGGGCGCAGATATTTTCGCGCCATGCAAAAAACTTATTTCTGCGCAGGTACATCGGTGTAACTTATAAAAGTGGTAGTACTTGTACCTCTTTATAATAATAGTATAGATTGATTTGATATTCACCTTTATTTTTTTTGCAATTTTTTTTATTTTTTAAACAAATCTTACCACCCTTAAAAATGAAATATTAATCTTACCGTGCAGTGACAGATAGCTTATGGAACAGAGTGATGTCCTGGTCTTGAGTGCGGAAATGAGTTCCGAAGAAATCTTCAAACGGGTCACTGCTGAAACATACACAAAATATTTATGGCATTTTGACAAAACATGTGAGTCATTGTGTTAGTTTTACACTCTGGGAATATTTGGCCATCCATTCAAATTCCTCTACTTCTACTTGGATGACATATACAATCAATTATTGATGTTGAGATTTTAATTAAAACTATATCTGCTGACTTCCAATGGGCAGGTGAAGAAGAAATGGCGCAATACACTTTACCTTTATTCCAGTCAAGTTAATATGACAAATGTTATTTTTCAGATTGACCTTTTGGACAAGCATTATGAAAGCTAGTAAGTTTATATTAGATATCCCCCATGAGGCTGGCATAGTCACACAAAGTACACTCAAGCCTTGTCAAAAATTTAGAAGAAAAAAAAAAGATTGACCTGGGTTTTGGATATTTATCTATATATGTACATGTTAAAGAATATAGTGTTGTTGAGTTAGTATCCCATAACACAAGTTTCGAACGAAATCTGTGTCATTTGACCCTATATAATTATTATTATTATTTAATATTATGTGCTATCTTTGATACTTTTTATTGGCATGGTCAAATTGTTGGAAGACCTTCCTCTTTTAGAAATCACTGATATTAAAAAAAAAATTAAGTGTACTGGTTGGATGGTTATACACATGGTTATACCTACATAAAATCATTAAAAGTTTGCACTTGCATTGAATGCACACACATTATTGGCTTAGGAAGCCGTACAATCAAATAGTTGCTCATAACTAATAAAATGTTAGGTCTAACTTGCGAACAAGCGATATTTAAGCAGCTCTTCCGAGATGTGGAGGCTGCTGAACTAACATAGCGGACCTCATCCCCAGTCAATCCGAATTTTATGATATTAAAAAAATTCTGGTAATAATATACATATGTGACATAAATAAATAATTTAACAATATAAATGCACAAATTACTTACTAAAGGCAAAAACTCACCTAAATCTAGCATATTGGCTGTACTCACCTAAATCTAGCATATTGGCTGTAATCGTGCCGCTGTTTGTACATATGATCATCTTCATTTGTGATGCCATACAAATCATAAGCTTGCCTTCGCTCTGTGTCCGACAACAATTCATACGCTTGCTTGATTTCCACAAAGCGGGTCTCGGCATTCGGGTCCTCACTCTTATCAGGGTGCCTGTTATAGATATTTTTTTATCCAACATTTCAATCATAATGAAGGTTTTTAATTAAAAAATAAGTGATATGATCAGATAATAGTGATAAAGTAAAACAAAAGTGATAGTATGAATTATATCAGCTTTTTCATAAGAGAAATAGGTCTAAAATAATTTTCTTTTGAACAATTAATCACTTTGCATAAATACAACAGGTATTGCAAAAAAAATGTTTTTTTTAGATAAATACCATTCTTTAGCTAGCTGCCTGTAAGCCTTCCTTATTTCTGGCAAGGAAGCTTTGCGATGAACACCAAGTATCTTATAAGGATCGCCAATCTTTTGTGCAACCACCACGGCACATAAAACGATGGCTAGGAACACCCACAGCCATCTCCCTTTCCAACCCTTGAATTTCCATTGCATATTAGCAAATTTGCGCTAGAATCACACTCCCGAATTTAATTCGCACTATTCATAGAAGGGCTTCCCTGCGGAAGCCGTGCACTGGGTCGATAAACATAAGTGAAAGCAAATATGTAAGGACATGCAATCAGTGCGAAATAGATGAAAATCTAATTCGTTAGAACAGATCAGCTGAGAATATGAAGAAAACCCGAAAATTTCAGGAAATTAATAAATAAAACGTCAACCGAACAAAAACGAAGTCAATCGACCATAGCCAAATTAGCCAATCTGATGGATCTGCCAAATCGATATATTTTTTTATTGCAACAAAGACTCAATGTCAGTGTCACTTGCTTATTGCTTGTCATATCACCTTAATTGAAAAACAGAAACAACAACTACTAGACTGCTAATAGGTGGGATTGATTAATTATTCTAAAATTTTACTCTCGTTACTGAATTTTGTAAATTTTTTTTTGATTTCTGAAAAATTAAATATTTTCGAAAACTGTATTGTAGTGTGGAAATATTGAAAGGTAGATAGATGATTTACCTACTAGTACTAGTTTATTATTTAGTATCATAACATTTCAAGTAACTTTCTTTCTTATTTGAAACAAATCAATATTCTTCTTTTTCTAAATCATAACGAAGGAAAATTGGCGTAAGAGGTTACTTACTAATTCCATGTGTAGTCGTTGGACAACGACATAAACATAACCTGTCGATTGTACACATAATAATTGATACATTTATAGCTTATAAGGGATAATAAAAAAAACTCAAATGCTCACATCGAGCCGTAATTTGTAGGTTCCTATTCTTATGGAATAAATGGGATAGAAGCACTCTGTTTAAGCTATAGACCATCATGTAATCATGGCTATCAAGCATATGTCAATTGTCAGAATCAGACGAATCAGGCTCTGACATGGCTCTGCCATCTGCCAATGACCAAAGAAAAGACCTGCCTGGCTGGCCCCTGGTTGACAGAACGTCCTAGCTAAAGTCACAGTTCTGTGGACACAGTTGTGGAAAGAAGACTAGGTCTATTAGGTACTGACTGTGCTTTATATTACACGTGAGTTATGGAGTTGTTTTTAATATTCGATTTTTAGCTCCTTAATTTTATTTTATTTTTAGGTTACCTACTGAATTTTTCACGTTACGTTAGTATGCGTTAGTGTATGTGTAGGGTGACAATTATACGGAGTGAAAATAGGACGTAAGTCTTATTTTCAACCTATCACTAATATCAACAAATTGCTGTAGTAATGTTTATGCTCCTAATATTGCTTTCCAAACATAAAAAATTGTATTACTTATTAAAATTTTAATTACAAAATATAAAGTTAGCAGTGACTACAATTTTGCTTATCTATATTGATTATCAAATCATTCTGTGATTAAGTTTTATGCAGAGTCATACAATGAATAATGATGACCAACTTTTTATATTCTTGCATCACTTTCAGAGGGAGAATCAAAAGGCTTAAAAAATAGTGTATTTAAATAAGATATCGAATAAGAGTTTAGGGTTGTTCAATTGATTTTAAATGTTGATAAAGCCAACATGGTAAGTGCCACAGAAGTATACCTAATTCTGTGGTAAGTACCTAAGTACTTTGTTACATCTAATTGACTTGTAATTCGAGCTCAGCTATGCTAATGCCATCCCAAGGTTTTTAAAATAACACTATATCAGTTAAATTGTACAAGTTATGTAGGTACTCGTTTATTATATTTCGTATATTTCGTTAGTTTTATTGAAAAGTTGCAAAAGTAGTTGCACAAGTTGAGGTAAATGTATCGCATTAATCTTTTTGTTCTTCACTAAATAGAAGGTCACAAATACTATGTTATTTATGCACCACTTTGTTACAGTAAAATAAACATTTTTCATATTTCAATGTTAGTTAGGTACATGTTGTGACACACGTCAAAGAATATGTTATTCACCATGTGATGTACCTATGTCGAAATTTAAATAAAATACAGGACAAAGTGCCGATCGAGTCCCAAATCCTAAACTAGTTACTAATACTTAAATAATAAATCATAATATTTAAAGGTGAAAACGATTGCTTTCTTTAATTACGTCCATGGACCTAAGTAACATGAGTAAGGTCCGGTGTGTTAACTTGTAACGTGTGTTAACAATGATATGCGCACATTTAAAATTCTTGTTTATTAAAATAAAGTACTTGTTCAAAAAAGGGACCGCTTCACCTTTCCGCCTCAACCCTGAATATTATCATACAACTTTTGTTAGAGAAATTGTTGCAAGCTGCAAGGCGTCTCCTCTTTGTTTTCCCTCAAATTTCAGTCAAAGAATCAAATTGTATTTTTTATCCCGTAAATAAATAAGTAAATCAAATACACGTGTCACACTACAAGTGTCTTTCTCGCTAGAGTCATTATATTATTGCTTGTTAGTAAAAATTTCAATTGTTAAATTAAACTAGCTTTTCTCAATGAATGTGACTATCATAATAATCAAATATAGGTATTTTTAATCGGAACAACACAAATTCGAACACCTTCTTATGATTTTTTCAATTGCAGAGAAAAAAAATATGTTACTTATTTCGAACAGCGCACGCAAACGAAGTTGCGGGCACAGCTAATTATGAATATTACGGCAATTCGTTTCTGCACACAAGTTTTGTAATAAATAATAGTGATAAAATATGTTTTAATGTGTCTGCCCAATAGGTGACGAGCATAATAGTAATGTCTAGTTAATTAATAAAACTAATTTAATTATATAAGCACATTGCCTTCTCATTTTGGGCATTATTCAAGTTGCGCGGGAATTTTTGTTACCGTCCAATTAATGAATATACACATGGGTAAAATCCGTTACGTCGTTTAAAACAAGAAAGCTTATAAACCGACTGACGTGAAGGGCGACTTTGTATAATTTTTAGACTACTGTCTGAGCTTTAAATATTTTATTGTAATGTCTTAAATAGATGAGTACAACGTAGTTGTTGTCTG
This sequence comes from Plodia interpunctella, assembly GCF_027563975.2. Taxonomy (NCBI): domain Eukaryota; kingdom Metazoa; phylum Arthropoda; class Insecta; order Lepidoptera; family Pyralidae; genus Plodia; species Plodia interpunctella. Next base: position 10,815,599 of record NC_071296.1, on the reverse strand, counting down.
TTCAACGTGCCGACAATACCAGAAAGATGCAACAACACATATCACGTCAGTGACATTAAATATAATCCATGTAACCAACTGACGTCAGTAATTTCAGTAGGTGTGACGCTGGAGCCAATTGCAAGCCCATTTACTCTAATAAAAACCGTCACTGTGATTGCTTCAGATGCTAAACGATACGCCGTTATCGGTTTAGTCTGTTTGTGACTGCAAGATATGAGAGTGTAGGTACTATTACCAATTACGGCACTTATCTATTTCATATCATCCACCTGTTAACTTTCAATTGATCTTCATTTTATTCAGTTAAGTGATGATACTTTGTTTAATGCAAATATTATTGAGTTGGTACTGCAAATTAAATTATATAAAAAGACACCCAATATTGTCGCAAATACATACATTAAAATACAACTTAAATTATCTAAACACTCTGTTGTATTGTTTTTTTTTTCTTGAAATTGTAGACTAGTAATAACAATATTAGTAATATTAACGGTAGTCTAGTACTTAATAACATGTTCTTATATTCATATTTAAACTATAAAAATTTCCTGCATGTTTTTCAAAAATTTGTTCGGGCTTGACATTGACCTTTGTTTTTAACATTATATTTTAAAATGTTTTTTTAATGTTTTTAGTAAGTAAAAATCGCTCATTATTCTCGCGTTTTTATATTTATAATACCGATTGTAATAACTTATAATAACAATTAGAATTTAAATAAGGGAGCTGTCCTGATCTGTTCACCATAAATCATTTTAAAGTTTTATTATTTTAGGTGGTAAAATGGAGGCCCTTTCAACTATACTGCAGCCGTATAAGGACCTGGTGGGGAACATTGCGGCCATCGTGACCGTCGGCCAGATGTTCTCAGGCTCCTTCCTCTGCTGGGATGCGTACAAACAGGGCAACACACGTGGTATTCCAATCTCACCTTTCCTTGGTGGTATTATTATGTAAGTACTGTCTTATTCTGCACAATGTCAACCAATACTGAGTGTAAGCCGCAATCAATGTATGCCGTACTTAAAGCTACTGTTCTCTATTAGATTTTTATTTCGTACAGCTCCATAGTAGTCCAGGTTATTATTGGCCTCAGGTTCTATTAAGTACATATATCTATTCCAAATTTCATCACAATCGGCCCAGAAGTTTAGCTTTGAAAACGTACATATAGACAGTGCCATTTATAATATTAGTGTAGATATTGCTTGTGAATGTTGTAAAATAAAATTAAAATTGTACTTAAATACTGAAACAGTCTTTAAATGAAATTCTATAGCATCTTTAACACGAGTGAAGGTATAATGTAAATAAATGTTATTGTATTTTTCAGGTCAGTGGTCAATTTAAAATATGGCATGATACTTCGTGACGACACAATGATCCAAGTCAATTTATTTGGTCTAGCTCTGAATATAGTCTACATTATGATATTCTTCAACTACAGCCAAGAGAAGTTTAAAGTGTGGGGGCAAATAGGCTTTGCGGGGGCAGTTTCTGCAGTGCTTATAGGATATGCCCAATATGAAGACCCTAAATTAGTCGAAAATAGATTAGGCCTTATCATTACCGCATTCATGTTCTACCTGATTGCATCACCACTATTCGGATTAGTAAGTTTTCATTTTTTAAAACCCTATTCCAAAGTCAAAGACTAATCATTCACTCAGAGAAATAAAGTCCTTTTCACGTGGAAAAATTAACTAATAGCATTAAGGAACCACGATTGCCCTAGCTATTTGAGAGTTGTATGAGGAAAAAAGGTTTTAGTACTTTTTGTTTTGATATTTATTTGACTAAGATCAGAGAAAATATTCATATGAAAAATATAATTATGAGGAATATTACTTATTAAAGCAATTGGGAAATCTTAAACGTGTTACGTAATAACGTATTTATATGGTGCAAGAAGTGTCTCTTTAGATTAATGTTGATGTTTTTTTTAAAATTCCAGAATGATATCATAAAAAACAAGAGCACAGAAGGTATGCCCTTCCCCATCATCCTCTCTGGATCAGTGGTGACGTTCATGTGGCTATTGTATGGGATTATAATAAAAAATCAATTTGTTATTGTAAGTATTTTATTCATTGTTTAACACAAAAAATTGGCCTAGTCATTTATGAGTCATTTTATCGACCGCTGTTATCTAAATCTATCTGTCTCGTCGGACTTAGTGTATGATTTTTTTTTTTACAGGTACAAAACTTGGTTGGTCTGTTCTTATGCTCAATACAATTATCATTGTTTGTGATCTACCCGTCGAAATCGAAGGACGCGAAGGTGAAAAGCAAAGCGAAAAAGACTGACTAAAACAAGGTAATGGCTACAATAATTTTCAATCAACTTGGTCAAACCAATAAAAAAAAACAATCAAGCAAACATGTGATGAGTATCAAAGTGTAAAATATTAATTATAACATAGACATATAATAATTTTAATACAAATGTACATACAGATAAATTATTATTTGCATTTAATTTTTTAATCAATCATTGGACGGGCTGTGACATCTATCAGTATATAGATTGTTAGACCGGTTATTTTGTAACTCATTGTGAAAAAGGACATTACAATATTACAAAGCAATTTGTATTTACTTAATATAATATGTATAATTTACTGACACACCAAAAACCTTTATTGTAAACTCGGGCAACTCAGGGCTTCCAAGAATCAGGGATAATATTTGTTTTGTATTTGGGCAAATGTTGGAGAAAATGACAATGTCCTAATTATCAAGTTCACCGTCAAAAAATCTTTTTATTAGCTTTTAAATATAACATTCCAGTTTTAAAATGTTTTAATATCCATTATATGCCGGTATGAAAAATACGTTGACGCATTAAGTTAGCTTGTAAGTATTATATTTCATAAACTAAGCAAACTTCGGAAAAAGTATATTGTAATTATATAATGTAGTTATATAATGTTTTATTTGGTATCTACCGTTACTACATCTTATCTTACGTTTTGTAACATGCTATAATTATACAGGTATTTATCTTTAACAACCCTGACCTTGTCGCGTTGATATATTCTTAACAGATTCTAGATGTCTGGAATTGATAAATACATTTCTTTTAAATGAAATATAATAAAACAATTGTTTTTTTAATCCGCATTATACAAATAAATTTTATAATTTTCCTGCATACATATTTGGTGTAGGCATTGTTTCAAATAGTACATATTCCGCAAAATGTATGGGCGATTGGACACCATACCCATATAATATTAATGGGTGAATTTCACGAGTGTTTTGCATGGATTTAGTCTTTTAAAATTTAAAAGCTAATAATTACTTTTGATTTGAACTTCGCAGCGGTTCGCATTGTCATTAAATTTTACCATAGACAATAAAGATAAGATAATAAAGTACTGCTACAATGTTAATTTAATGTTTAATGTATTAAAAAAAAAAGATTTTTTATTCATAAAAAATGTAGGACTCTAAGCGCTACACGCCGCGTTCAAACGCTCGTGTAATTCACCCTAAGGCGCTTTTTTAACCGATTTCCAAAAGGAAGGTTTACAATTCGTCGCGATATTTTAACACCGTGTAAAATACCGTCATATATAATAATTCCATGTACTTATTCATGGAATTATTCGTGTCGTAAGGATGTGATCCTTGGGTGTGTAGCCTTACTAGGACCTAATTATGTATTTGTATGTATCATATAAGATAAAAGTACCTACCTACTTGAATCCTTGCCATGCCTTTACATGATTATACTTAAAGATGATCGTTTCTTGATTGTGTTCAGGATGCACTTGAATGTGATAGTAAAATGTTTAAATTTTAAATCAATAAAATACCTATTTTTTTGTATTAACTATTTTTCTTTCAATCATTCTACAAATAAATAATCCCGAAAAATATTGGGTACTTTTGCCTCAACAGCGAAACGAAGCTCGGAGCCTCCGTTAGAAACAGTCACAGATATTATGATAGAACATTTGTTCTTATATCGAAGCAGATGAGACATTATTTTATATTTTATTAAAATGCAAACCCACTCTTCGTCCTCTGTTCCGTCATCAACGTTTCCATTACCTACGCAAATTGCGTGCAACTTGCATCTTGAGTTAACTTGCCTGCATTCACTTTTGATTCCCCGAAACGTAATGGTACCTTTACACGCACGCCAAGCGACTACAAGCCCCAAGCGTCCACAAATATCGCTTGGCATTTGGAAGCCGTTTACATGCTTGTGAATGCGTCAGTGTGCTACGTACATACATTCAAGCACGTCGGAAATCGAACTCATGTCGCCTATTGCGATTGATTTGGTAATATTCCAAAAAAGATAAACTTTCTTCGTACGTCCAGCCAGAGACACTAATAGTTTTAATCTCGAAACTCCACTCGTCACGAGATCACTGTCAATGACAACTAAGCGCGCGTCAGGGTGAATTTCATGAGCGTTTGAACGCGGCGTGTAGCGATACTTACTTACATTTTTTAAAAGTAAAGAATTTTTTTTAAATTAAAGTCTCGAACTTACATTGGGGCTAGCTCTATCTGTGTGATTTGTCCTAATATATTTATATTTATAGTACCAATACTTTACTTATTTATAAAATAGGATAATTAAGTTGATTACTGTGTATTGTACAATTTAATAAACACTAATGATAGACCGCGGCGTTCAAAACGCTCGTGAAATTCACCCGCCAACGTTTGAATGCGTCGCATTCGCCCTTTCATCTGTGTCGAAAAATCGACACTCAACTGGATTATAAACAAGCGTTCACAAGCTCACGCAAGCCAAGCTAAACGCCGACTTCTGCTTGTGGATGTTTGCCGAGGTTTTGTCAGCGTGTAAAGAGAGGCACCATTCGGAAACTTCAAAAACTTTTTTCAGAATCTTCTAGCAATGTCATTTTTACAAAAAAATCTTATTTTATACTTCAACATTTTGTACAATATTTTTAGAACATATTTTTATTGTAAACTCTAAGAAAATTAAGTAATTTAAATAATAAATGTAATGAAAATCAATAGCTGAAGTCTTTCGGTAAGAATTAAGATGTCCGTGTTTAGGCCAATAAATTTATTGAAAATATCTCAACAGACTGTGCAGCTATGGAATCCAGGGGTGAGTAATTTTGGCTTTTTCTATTCCTTTCCTCTATATGCTGCGCCCACACCTAGCTACGAAGCCCTGTCACAAATAGGATGCACGTAGTTTACTACGAACTGCCGCGCATCCTTTCGTTTTCATATCAAATGAAAGAGAGCAATTATTCGTCGTAGCGGGAAGTCTTGGCCACACACAATTTCATACATATTATGAAAGCGATTGGATATATGATGCCAGCTCCACACTGTCGTCGAACAGTTTGCAAAATTTTGGCGGATTCCGTATACATTGCTGGTTAATTGCATGTAAGAACATTGCGTAGTTTGTATGAGAGCCTTTGTTTACCGCAATGAAAAACTAGCAATGTACTTAGGTATATCGAATCCAAAAATTTGACAAACTGTATAGCAATAATTTACAGCATTACTCAATCATTCAAACGTGGACGTGCTGTGTTTGATATAATGACAGAAAACCTGCGATTGTTCTCATAGAAATAGAAACTTTCACGCGAACTCCGAGACGCAGCTGGTAGGAAAGAAGAGAGGAGATTTATACGATTTTTTTGCAGAGTATGTTGAAACTCCAGTCGTCATTGTCTTCAAGGGCAGAGTCCTTCCTGACGGGAGATAGCGCCAACTTTCTGGAGGCGCAGTACTTGGACTGGGCCAAGTCTAAGGGAGCTATAGATTCTGTTAGTAACAAACTCTTTCTATCCGGGAGATTAATGTTTGAACCAACTACTGATATGCACTAAACTAAGCCGAAAACTGGAGCATCCTGCACACTAGTGCCACAGTCACATTTTAGCGCAAACTAAAAAATTCCAATCCCAACTAATATTATAAATGCGAAAGTAGTTTGTTACCTTTTCACGCATTATCTACAGAACCGATTGTTATGAAATTGGTTACACGTGTAGATCATACAGAGACAGTTTCACGTCTTTATTTCTTAAGGGCTAGACAGCCAATAGTTGCAAAACTCGAATGTCACGTTTAACTGTACGATGAGGAATATAATATCTCTAAAAATGTCATTTTCAGTCTTGGGACGGGTTTTACGACAGCGTTGCAGGGCCGGCCCTGAAAATCGAAGACTTTCAAGATGACTTTAGTCCCTCCACTGTCAGTAAGTAGATCTGATTATTAATACTTAGCAGTAGTAATGTTGGTACTTGGTTATAAAGTCTTTAAAGTTCACTTCTGGTGGTAGCCAGACGCACACAGGTCCGCACTTGGTCTATAAAGTTCACTGCTGGTGTTTGGATTGTTAGACGCACGCACGCCTGTGATCGGAAGGTCCCAAGTTCGAACCTACCCGGTCCATTTGACACTTAAAAGCTTAAATTTAAATCTATTTAAAAAGCACCTCAAGTCTTTATTAACTGATAAATGTTATTATACTTTAAATGATTTCTTTAATGATAGACTCGGATAGAATTTAGGGCTAGTATAAGTACATTATAATTCTTTTTTTGTTTTGAATTTGTAGTGGATAGCATGCTCCTCTTTATTTATTTATATTTGCATACCTATATTCGGTAAAACGTGTAGGTCTAATTCATTATGACTATTTGTACTCATGTTTTTGGCAAATAAATGTTTTCTTTCTTTCTTTCTTTCTTTCTTTCTTTCTTTCTTTCTTTCTTTCTTTCTTTCTTTCTTTCTTTCTTTCTTTCTTTCTTTCTTTCTTTCTTTCTTTCTTTCTTTCTTTCTTTTCTTTTCTTTCATTATATTTCAATCTAACTGTGTGTGGTACTCATAATAAGTACCATTTGCTTGCTGTATCTTTTTTTATGCCGGCTAATATACACTATCGTCAAAAAGAGCACAATTTTTTTTACATACCTACATTGCTGGTTTTTCTTTGCGTTAAATAAAAGCTATCATACAAACTACGCAATGTATTATGACGTTCATTCGAAACGGCATCTGCTGAGTGATAGTGAGTGGGTCGGCATTGGATACAATTTCCAATGGTAAGAAATCTACCTGATTTGAGTATATATCCATACTAATATTATAAAGAGGGAAGATTTGTATTTTTGTTGAATAAACTTTTGTTGATTGAATAAACTCAAAAATTACTAGGCCGATTTTGATGAAATTTGGTACAGAGATAGATGAAACCTTCAAGGGTGACATAGGCTACTTTTTATTATTTTTTTACCCGAGCGAGCCGCTATAGTATTTTATGATTTTAATTTGTCTTTTTGTTCTTTAGAAGGCAAATCGAAGGAAAAGGAAGGAAAAGGTGATAACAAGGAAAGAATCAAGCTTCAAATGGCAGTACAGAATCTTATCAGGAGTTATCAGGTATCTAAATAACCATCATCATAACGAGTGTGTTATTGCTAACACTGGTGTCAGATTTTATTCAGGTCGCCTAAAGTCATCTGTCATTACTTTTAAGACTACTTACCGCCATCTAGTGGCAGATAGTCGCATACACACTAGTGAACTAAACTGTTCACCAGTGTGCAGGTTTCCTCACGATGTTTTCCTTCACCGGTAGCAAGTGGTGGTCTACGAAAACTACTATATGAGTCAAACTGGTATATGGCACGATTAGGATACGAACCTGAGTCCTTTCGATCCACAGGCGGGCGTCTTAACCACTACACAACCCAATTCTTATCTTATAAGAGAATATTTACTAGCGGTCTGTTCCGACTTCGCTCGGGTAAAATAATAATAAATGTCTAATCTCTTGGAAATTGTCTCGCGAGGTCGCAGGCGCAGCTGGTAGGAAAGAAAGATCAATTTTTTGCAGAGTATGTTGAAACTTCAATCGTTATTGTGACAGGATCTATCGGTGAAAACCGCATGAAAATCCGTGCAGTTGCTTTTGAGTTTATCGCGGACAGACAGACAGACGTGGCAGAGCACTTTGTTTTATAATATGTAATTTCATATTCGAAATTCTTTATTCAATATAGGATGATATTACATCACATATTGACGTCCAAAAAAATTACTTAAACTAAGTCTACTGCCGACTTCCAAAGCGCAGGTGAAGAAGAAGCGGCGCAACAAACTTCACCGCGGCCTTTTCTCCAAAGACGTCAATTAACAAATGTTAAGCTCTTATACGCATGTATTTGAAATTGAATGGGAAAAGAAGTAGGGGCAGACCGAAGAGGTGGATTGAGTGCATCAGGCAGGTTATGGCTAAAAAGGAAGTAACAGATCGGTTAACATCAGACAGGGAGAAGTGGAGGAGACTGAGATGCTGTACCGGCCACATAAAGTGGGATAATGTAGTAGGCTGATAATTATTATACGGATTCCAAAGTTAGTGATGTTGATTTCCAGTCTCGTGGCCACCTGCTGGCTAAGACGGACCCTCTCGGGCTGAATCTGGCCGCCCGGTTCGTGGTCAAGTCCAAAGCGAAGCACGACACCAAAGGCATAGAGTGCCACATTGTGTCCAGGGAGTTGGGCTCGATTCTTTGTACGTTAAAGTACCTTTGTTACAAGAGGTCTTTGTTACATGACCCGACCGGGGATCGAACCCGGGACCTCTCGGTTCAGTGGCAAGAACTTTACCACTGCGCCACTGAGGTCATCATATATATGAGGTATACATTGCTGGTTTTTCATTGCTGCAAATAAAATCACTCATACTATCTACGCAATGTTCATGCATTCGTGTCGGCATGTATCTAACATCGACGACAGTGTGGAGCTGGCACAAGGGATACAACCACAGAACACAGATGTTTTATATGTTCAGTAAATCCGAATTTCGTTATAATTTTGTGCGAGGGTAGAATTAAACCTATAATGTCGTGTTTTTGTGTTATCAGGTGAGAAACACATGGATATGGTTTTTGAGCTGCCAGAGAGGACTTTCATTGGTGGCAAGGAGACCGCGCTCACTCTCAGGTTGGTGTGATGCGATTGTTGTACGACCATAGTAATTATGTAATTCTTTCTTTTATATGTACAGGGTTACTGGTATCAAACGCAAAACCTCTTTAAGACTACTTGTGTACAACAAAACAAGCAACTTTTATTCTACGACTTTTCGTGATTCGTAGTTTTTTTTTTAAATAAAAAAAAAGTTCAATCTAATTTGCAATTCTACACATCTTAACTCTCTGTAACAGCCAGGCAACAAATTCAAATTGAAAAATTCAAAATTCAAATTCTAATCATTTATTCAGAAATTAGACCTTCACAGGCACTTTTTCTCGTCAATTTTTATATTTATAGTTATTTCTCACAAGCTACAAACTACTGGCATTTCGGAACGACCACTGCTGAGAAGAAATGCCGAAAGAAACTCATTTAAACAGTGTTGGTCCCTATCATGCCAGATCGGCTTACCATTATTGTTTCTTACAATGTTTTTTTTTTCTAATAATATATAAAAGTACATAATGTACATAGTCAAAAGGGGTACATATCAAACACGTAACGGGACAGTACAATAGCATTATGTAGCGGAATCGAAGAAACCATCCAAGAGCTGTAACGTTTTATACAAACGATCATTAAAACTAAAAAAGGAAAATGTTTGTATTTATTACGTTTAGACAAAAGTCATAGAACAAAAGAAGTGTCTCTTATGCGCCTTTGGAAGGTTATCGTTAGATACCAGTGACCCTGTAATATTTATATATAATATAGTAATATAATGAATGACTTGTAGGGAAATCATCGCCCGTCTAGAGCGCACATACTGCGGGTCGATAGGCGTGGAGTACATGCACTGCTACGACCTGGACTCGCTGCAGTTCATCAGGGAGCGCATGGAGCTGCCCACCGCCTTCGACAAGACCGTTGAAGAGAAGAGGCTCATCATGAGGAGGCTCACCAAGGCTGTCTTGTGAGTACTTTAAATTTAATAAATTTCTACGTTGTTCTGCGTTGATCCGTCGATGGATGTCAACGTGTTGAGCGCAACGGAGCAATGGGACATGGCTCTTACATATCGCCGCAAAAGATAAACAGAAAATATTTTTTTTTAACATCCAGAAACATAATAACCGTCGATTAGTTTCATCATCATCATCATTTGAGAACGTCGTTCTTGTCGGTGGAGTTCCTTGCATCTCTTTCTATCCTCAGCCACTGTTTTGACTGACTGTACTGACTGTACGACATCAATCGTCTCCTTTATTTGGTCTGATTATGTTTATTGTGTATTCATAATCAAGTTTTACATGCAATTTGGCAAGGCTCATGATTTGTCTTTTGTCAGTATAATAAAAATTAAAAAAAAAAACGAACGCCAGACTGTAAATGAAGGACAATGTCAAACGTCTGATTTGAATTAATAGGAACCCCGCTGTGAACAATTGGCTAATTCAATTTTGCGAAATCATTGAGCCTACATTGGGTTTCTCTATTAGGAGTATTTTACCAGTTTGGTACACTGGTTTATAGTGATTGTTCTGGAATTCAAATTGATGTTTGCAACTGTTGTGTGTTTGGGTCCTAGGGTACCAGCTGATTGGTTATGATGTTGATGATCTCCGACCGATTTCGGTCATGGCGACAACTTCAACGATTTTGAATTCGCTGGTGTGCTCGCTGTAGGTATTCAATCTTAAGTTGATTGGTAAACATATCATTTAGGTAGGAATTTAGGTGGGCTTGCCTCGACTCAAAATAAATATTCGTAATTTTTGAAGGTTTCTTAAAAAAATATAAGGATTTTGAGACCCATCTCGTAGTATCTCTGTTTGTTATTTGTTATGTTTTCTTGAATAAATAATTAGTCTAAAAAAGAAAAAAAAAATCTACCCTCTCACTGCCGCCATTTTGGTAGATTGTCACGATACTACTTATGTACATATATTATGTAGGGAAATCTATCCAGTCGTTTGGAAGACATGAGGTAATTATAGATTTTTTTTTTAATCTGTTCCGTCCGACTGGGCAAAGGTCTCGAAGAATGTATGCGTGTATGTTTGTTACTCTTTCACGCAAAATCTACCGGACGGATTGTTATGAAATTTGGTACACGGATAGAATATAACCTGGAATAACACATGGGGTACATTCTTATCTCGAAATTCCCACGGGAGCGAAGCCCCGGGGCACAGCTAATCATCATCAATGAATTCACTGTATATTTTCAGCCTTGAAAAATACTTCGCGACGAAATGGCCGGCAGAAAAGCGCTTCGGTCTGGAAGGCGGCGAGAGCATGATCGTGATGCTGGAGGAGATCGTTGACACCAGCACCAGGCTCGGCGTGCAGTCTATAGTCATGGCCATGCAGCATAGAGGTGAGAGGAATGAAACATAACTTCTTCCTGCACTGTACTAACTAAACTATAGAATAAACTCCCCTAAACTGGTCCAGTTCAGGTCCTCTAAAGGGTTCGACATTTGAGTTGTATACCAATCTGACTCATATACAGTATAGTTTTCATCGACCACCATTTGCTTCCGATGAATGAAAACATCGTGAGGAAACCTGCACATTGGTTGATTATTATTGACGTGCGTGTGAAATGGAGAAGGCAATGTCAAACCACTCCATTAATAATGCCAAGAAAGTTGTTGTGTGTGTTTCATTCGTAAGCTGAAGAAAGGGTAGTTCATTGCGTGACCATGATGTTGGAGATTGTACTAGCACCAGGCTCTGAGTGCAAGCTGTAATCATGGCTAAGATACAAACTTTATTCCTAGTCCTATAATGTACTTAATAGCGTAATCGTAATATGGGATAAATTTGTGGAAAATTGTGGACATTTGTAGTCCAGTCTTAATAGACTGGACTACAAATGTCCACAATTTTCCATTTGAAATAAAATTTCCAATTTTCAATTTGAAATAAAAGTGTGTGGCCACACACTTTTATTTCTGGTGACCTATATGATAAGAGCGCTATTTAAACGAATATCAACATTATTGCTAACCGCTTAAGGTTGAAAATAGAATGAAAGCGGTTTTCTTCCACCAGGTCGCTTGAACATGTTGGTGAATGTATGCCGGAAACAATTGACGGATATTTTTGCGCAGTTCAAACCCATGGAGCCAAAAGAACCTGTAACTATACCTACGATTTTAAAGTGTATTAACTCCTCCTAGTTTGTAAATCTTACTTAAACGCCATAAAACTGTCTTTCAATCACGCGTGACGCTTGTGACGGCCCGATACCGAATTATAAACCATTAAACGAAGGCAAACGACAGGGAGTTCGCCGCAAGTTCGCTGGTATTGAGAGGTTAGTTTCCAAACAAAATGTTGACATTTGTGTTATGCGCATATGTGCGCGGGACATGTGACCATTCATTATGAAGATTCGGCTCTGAATTTATCACCTTCCTGACGTCAACTCTTTCTGCTGTAGAGATAAAGGCAAAAACATATTTTAACTAAAATAGTTTATATCATTTATATATTTTAACTATAAAGTGTAGTTCACATCGTCATGTTTTCCATTTCGCCCTCGGCTTCTACAAGTGACTACTGCGACGTGCCCGGTCTGTCTCATATTTGATCTACCGCTAACCCTGTTTCTATAGTTTTATCGTTTTAAGCGTTATTAACTAAATCAGGGTTCAGGCGACATCAAGTACCACTTGGGTACTTACATCCACCGCTTCATCCGCCGCACCAACAAGTACATCAAGGTCTCCATGAGCTGCAACCCCTCGCATCTGGAGGTGGTCTCGCCGGTGGTGGTCGGGAAGACCAGGGCTGAGCAGTTCTGGAAGGGAGACAGCAACGGCGATAAGGTATATATAATCTTTCTTTCATTCGAAATAAAAAAAAACGTGGAGTGCCACAGGGTTCGATATTGGGTCCTCTGTTATTTATTGTACATGTATTTTGATTTAATAATTTTTCCAGTAAAATGGCGAGGAAAATCAACGCGAGGAAACATGCACAATGGTTGTTAGTTTATTTCGCTAGTGTGTATGCGATTAGTTGCCACTAGTCAGTAGGTAATACAAATCATGTCAGATACCTTAAGGCGACCTGAATGAAACCGACGCCAGTGTTAGCAAACACACTGTTGAGATGTTTGTATATTTGGGTGAGTGTGATTGCAATGATAAAGTATATCACATCACTAATAGGTTCACTTCACAGTTTAAATCATTGTATACCTGGTAGTTTACGTTTTAATATCTACAACTCCCTAGTAAAATCACACTTACTATATTTAATAGAAGTATGGGGAAGTGCCGCCAAGACAAGAATAAAGGAATTACAAAGGGCTCAAAATAAAGTAATTAAAGCACTATTCTGTTACCCATACCTAACATCCACTCGTAAAATCTTCAAGGAGATAAAAATAATGTGCATTCGACAACTTTATTTATACAGTACTTGCATTTTAATAAAGAAGATCATCAGTAAAACCATTCACACCAATATATCTTTTATTAAACGGTCACAAATTTACCAAGCGTAGTTTACGTCGTCCAAGTTTGCTTGTCTTGCCGAGAGCACGCACCAAACTTAAACAAAAAAAACATTACCTATGAAGGAGCACTCTTCTACAACAAATTACCTCCACGTATAAAAAATACAGACTCCCTACAATCTTCTAAATCCGAGTTACGTGACTATATTATTAAAAACTGCTCACTCTATGAGAATTAATTTTTAGTATGACATATTATTATTTTTGTTTGTTCTTTGTTTTATTCTTTGTTCTTGTCATCTTTCAACTTAAGAAATGTTTAGTATACCCTAGATATTACCCTTAATTAAATACGGGGCTGCAGTCTAGTTTTAAGAACCCTTATCTTTTTTGTTCTCATGTATGTGGATTTATTGTAATCTTTTATGAGAATAAATTCTTTAAACCTAAGTCCATAAATTATATACACGATCCAAAGTTATTGTTATACAGAGAATCGCACAAACATTACATTATATATATTATAATCAGCACTCGGATCACCATCATAAGTTGTTTCGATATACCTTTTGACTATGTAAATTATGTACTTTTATATATTATTAGAAAAAACATTGTAAGAAACAATAATGGTAAGCCGATCTTGCATGATAGGGACCAACACTGTTCTGTTTCTTTCGGCATTTCTTCTCAGCAGTGGTTGTTCCGAAATATCAGTAGTTTGTAGCTTGTGAGAAATAACTATAGATATAAAAATTTACCAGAAATGCCTGTGAAGGCCTAATTCCTGAATAAATGATTTGAATTTTGAATTTGATAATAATACCAAATGATTGAGTAACCGCGGCGGCGAGCGAGGAGCAACTGCCCGCTAGTGGCGTGTTTCTAAACATGAAGCGTAAGCTGAAATACATAAAGTATACATACTATAAAAAAGACAAAGAATATATACATAGGTAGGTAGGTACACCTATAATACTATTTTGTACTTTTGACTTGGTCATATTTTGAGGTTATAAATCCAGGTTATGGCCATCATCATGCACGGCGACGCGGCGTTCTCCGGCCAGGGCGTGGTGTACGAGACCTTCACCATGAGCAACCTGCCCAGCTTCACCACGCACGGCAGCATCCACATCGTGTGCAACAACCAGATCGGCTACACCACCGAGCCGCGCTTCTCCCGCAGCTCGCCGTACTGCTCAGGTGATCATCATATTTTTATATTTGTTTCCCTTTCATCAGCCCTCGATCACAATCATTATATGTTTCAGTATACCTTTTAACCGTTTACTTTATTATGTACTTACATTGTTATATTACTGATAAAAAATTATACACAAATTTATATTTATAAAATGGTAAGCCCTTCTGGCATCATAGGGAACAACACTGTTTGATTGAGTTTCTTTCGGCATTTCTTCTCAGCACTGGTCGTTCCGAAATGCTAGCAGTTTGTAGCTTTGGTAAATATAATTGAATTTAGAATATGACGTGAAAAAGCGTGTAGAAGTAACAAACATACAAACATTCGCCTTTATAATATTAGTGGGGTATGTTTATATAATTTGTGACGACACAGACATAGCGAAGTGCGTGGACGCGCCGATTCTGCACGTGAACGGGGACGACGCTGAGGCCGTGGCGCACGTGGCGCGCGTGGCCATCAGCTACCGCTGCGAGTTCAAGAAGGACGTAGTCATCGACTTCGTCTGCTACCGCCGCTTCGGCCACAGCGAGGAGGACGAGCCCATGTTCACGCAGCCTTTTATGTATAAGAAGATCAAGACTATGAAGACAGGTTTGTTTATCTCTCTTTCTCTCTCTCTCTCTCGCTTTCCTACTTTTTCTTTCCACTAGGCACGCCGGTCGTCTGTATTTCTAGTCGTTTGACTTGTTTATCTGTACTGTAGCGGGTGCCAGTGTGTACCGACAAATTAGGGGCGTGGCGTGTGTGTGTGTGTGTGTAGATCAGTGGTCTGGTTTTATTGTGTTCCACTTGAGTTCGCCTCTTGAACTTATACTGTATTTTGTGCAATAAAGTTTAGTTTACCCACTAATGTTATAAAGGCGAAAGTTTGTATGTTTGTTATTTCTTCGCGCTCAAATGGCTGAGCCAATTCTTTTGAAATTTGTTATTGATGTCGCTGATGCCTTGGATTAACACATAAGGTACTATTTTACTCGAAAATACACGATTTCCGTAAGATTCAGTAAAAGTCTTAATAGTTCTCTAGTAGTCTAAAAGTCTCCTAGATGGCGCTACAATGCATAAAATTAAAAATGCAGTTAAACCTTTAAATAATTTACAATAAATGATAAATGCAGCTAGTACTTAAATAAATAAATCACGCTCGCGACAGTGGACAAGATATACGAAGCGCAACTGAGGGCAGAGGGCGTGATAAACGACGCGGACATCAAGCATTGGGAGAAGGAGTACATGGACACGCTGAACAAACACTTCGAGCTGGCCAAGAAGGTCACCAAGCTCAGCATCATGGACTGGATCGACACGCCGTGGACCGGCTTCTTCGAGGCCAAAGATCCTAAGAAGGTGAGTGGCTTTTATATATATTTATCCTACTAATAACTGTCTAACATTCTACATGTATGTATGTTTGTAACTCGATAACTTTCAAACCGTTGGTCCGATTTAGATGAAATTTAAATGGTATATTAAATGGTATGCCAATAGAATTTCTAATAGTTCTTGGGGCATCACATCGGTTCTGTCGTTTTTGAAATATTCACAATTTTGTAAAAAAAATATTGTGTTTGCGGGTTCTAAGTTAGCGGCGACCAACTAGTATTATAAATGAGAAAATATGAGTGTATGTATGTTTGTGTTCACACAAAATCTACTGGACGGAATTGTTATGTTAATTTGGTACGAGTACCTACACGGGTAGAATATAATCTGGAATAACACATAGGGTACTTTTTATCCCGAAATTATCACGAAGCCTTGTAGCGTAGCTAGTATTTACATAACTTACTTTGTCGGTACGGCCGCATCATCAGGCTACCATGAACACCACACATAGGTACTCCTTTTTTTACACGATGCGTGCACGATATGGGTAAAAGAGACAGCATGTGGGCGTTAGTAACGTCATGCGTGTTTGTATGTTTCGTGGTAGACCTTAAGGATCCTTTAAGACACTCATTCCGTAATTTAATAAAACAGCGAGATTTTCCCATTCACTCTATCTCCTTTTTAGGATCGAGTCTGTACTAACTCTGGAATTGGCGTCGATAAATTCACGTCTACGCTATGAAATGGTTGCATTTAAATATCGAATGTAAGATCCAATACATAACGATAAAAATTGTTTTTCGGACGTGTTGGATAGGGTTAACTGACCAATTACATCAAGCAGATTTATCTAGCGGATTGTAATTATCTGTCATATTACAATATGTTATTCTATCGTTCTGACAAGTGATAGTGGTGAGACAGGGCCAGATACTCATGTCAGATACCTTTAGTCGGCTAGAATAAAATATGATAGTTTAACACACTCTATATGAAAGAATAATATCTATAATAAAAAAAATATAGCCAAAACAAACTTTAACTATTTTTCCAGATCGAGGAGACTGGCATATCCGAGGCGACAATATCCACGATATCGCAGCACTTCTGCAAGCCGCCGGAGCCCTGGGCCTTCGAGCTCCACAAGGGCATCGGCAGGATTCTACAGAACAGAGAGAAAATGGTGATTATCCGCGCATTTTAAATTAATTTTAACACAACATTTATCAACTTTTCAAACCATATACCAAATATGTGAAGATCGAAAGAAAAAATCGGAACACCCTTCGTAATATTACGCCGAAGTTAATAATTGGGGGACTTCAGTAATGACGCAGTTTCAAATTGATTATTCTTGTAAATTTATATTATTGTAAATTTCGCTTTTGGTGCAATAAAGAGTATCGTATTGTATTCTTTACGTGTTGATAAGATATCATTTCTTCTTTATTAGAATTCTTTATTAAAAGAGGGGTGTTATAAGTTAACGTGTCTGTCTGTGTCATCGTAGCTCTCAAACGGATGAACCGATTTTCGTTTAGTTTTTATTTTGTGTTATAGATAATTTTATCCCGAGTTTTCTTAGCCATGTTTCATGAAAATCGGTTCAGCCGTTCAAAAGTTGTAGCGAAATGAATATTGAAAGTCGGGGCTTCTTTTTGTCTGACAAATAAACTTGTACTTATTTTACTGTCAATCAGTATTTAAATATTTTTCATTACACATATGTATGTGTATAACTATATCGTGGCCACGTGTTTTGTGCATTTTGGACGACACAGACATACAAACATGTCGAATATGTGAATATTCTATGTTGATTTTGGATCATATTCGTAATAGGTAAAGGAAGGGATAGCAGACTGGGCCATGGGGGAGGCGCTCGCGTACGGGTCTCTGCTGCGCGACGGCGTCCACATCAGACTGACCGGCGAGGACGTCGAGAGGGGCACCATGGCGCACAGGTCACCTGCCTTCTTTATATAGAGAGGGAAGGGGATAGCCATGGGGAGGCGCTCTACTACACATTTTTTTTTTTAAGTGAAAACTTCATTTTTTGTAATGGGGAGAAAGTATTAAACTCGCGTCAGGACACGTGACCCTGATCGAAAATTCGTAAGACGTCAAAAATTCACAACGTTAATATTCAGGTTTTCACTTCAGCCGGCACTCGCGGTGTGCAAGCCGGTTTTTTTTATTAGCTTTTTGAGTCTCACTGCTGCAATTTTATTTATAGTTCTTTTAGTCTACTTTTTTAAACCCCGACGCAAAAAGAGGGGTGTTATAAGTTTAACGTGTCTGTCTGTGTATATGTATGCCGATGAAACGATTAGTTTTTTTTTTATGTCATAGATAATTTTAATCCCGAGTGTTCTTACACATGCTTCATGAAAATCGGTTCAACCGTTCAAAAGTTGTAGCGAAATGAATATTGAAAGTCGGGTCATTTTTTTTTTGTGACAACCCTGCCAGCATTCACCAGATCGCGAACCTCGCAGGCAATCGTTTTATCGCGAAACAGTTCGCCGAACTTTGGCGTATTCGGCTGGTTTTTCATTGCGGTAACTAAAAGCTATATATATATATATATATATATATATATTAGGACAAATCACACAGATTGAGCTAGCCCCAAAGTAAGTTCGAGACTTGTGTTATGGGATATTAACTCAACGATACTATATTTTATAACAAATACATATATAGATAAACATCCAAGACCCGGTCCAATCAAAAAAAGATCATTTTCCATCATGACCCGACCGGGGATCGAACCCGGGACCTCTTGGTTCAGTGGCAAGAACCTTACCACTGCGCCACCGAGGTCGTCATTGTTGTTATGAATGAATGAATATATATTATTCATTCATTCATAGCAACTTACATTGTATTCGAATATACTTAAATATATCTTAAACTAACAAACAAATTATTATGTAATTACTATTTATTTATGTACCCACCTATATTATAATATATAAATATTTCAACACTTTCACCATTTGCATCAATTTAGTTTGTCATTAATGTAATGATATTATTAAAATTCATCAATTGTATAACAACACTTCTCCAACAATAATGCTCTCAATTTCTTCTTAAAGACAGAAAGTCTTCTCTCCAATTTTAGGTCATTTGGTGATCTATTAAAAATGGTCACTGTTTGGCATGGCATCTGTCGGCATAACTAATAATAATAATAAAATATCTTTATTTACTCCACAAGTTAAAGAATAATAGTAAAGTTCGATGAATAGTGTGTAGATGACATATTAATTTAATAGAACTGTGCATCTACTCTGTTAGAATTGTGTCTGATGATCAGTGTGCGCGCAGGCACCACGTGTACCACCACCAGGGTGTAGATGGCGCCACGTACCACGTGTTCGACCAGCTGTACCCCGACCAGGCGGTGTACAGTCTGCACAACAGCGCCCTCAGCGAATTCGGTTAATATCCATACTAATATTGTAAAGAGAAATGATTTGTATTTTTGTTTGTAATGAATAAACTCAAAAACTACTGGGCCGATGATCAATCGCTGCATCGAACTCCCGATAATTTATAGGTTATAAGCTTGATCAAATAAATAATAAATAAATAAATATGTTAGGACGAATCACACAGATTGAGTGAGCCCCAAAGTAAGTTCTAGACTTGTGTTATGGAATACTAACTCAATGATACTATATTTTATAACAAATACATATATAGATAAACATCCAAGACCCGAGCCAATCAGAAAAAGATGATTTTCCATCATGACCCGACCGGGGATCGAACCCGGGACCTCTCGGTTCAGTGGCAAGAACTTTGCCACTGCGCCACCGAGGTCGTCAAATAAGAATAATTTCATAATTTCTGACCCTGTCACACTATAAGTTAATTAAGTAAGTATACAATACATAGGCATGACTCTTTTTGTCAATAGCTATTATTATAAGTGCAAATAGTGACAAAACATATTTTAGTCTAGATGTATGCTTTCATTTTATGAATAACATAAAACATCAGATGGCATATCTAATTGCTGTCCCCCAGATGGCATATAGCTATCTCCCTCGTTCCAGGGATCCTGGGCTTCGAGGTGGGCTACTCGTACTCGAGCCCGAACCTGCTCACGATCTGGGAGGCGCAGTACGGGGACTTCGCGGACACGGCGCAGCCCGTGTTCGACACGTTCATAGCCAACGGCGAGAGCAAGTGGGTGGCGCAGTCTGGGCTCGTGGTGCAGCTGCCGCACGGGATAGATGGCGCTGTAAGCACCATTCATAAATAATTATATATTAGGACAAATCACACAGACTGAGCTAGCCCCAAACTTCGAGACTTGTGTTATGAGATACTAACTCAATAATACTACATTTTATAACAAATACATAATATAGATAAACATCCAAGACCCGGGACCTCTCGGTTCAGGCGCCAAGAAACACGAAACAGCACAGTAGCGTTATGTAGCGGAATCGAACATAAGTTAACGTTTTATAGAAACGACAAAAACTAAAAGAAGGAAAATATTCGTATTTATTACGTTTAGACAAAAGTCGTAGAACAGAAGATGTTAGTCTCTATGTACCTTATGCGGCTTTGGAATACCAGTAACCCTGTTCTTATGTTGGCTGACATGCTTATTTATCTCATAAGGTGTTATGTGAGGTCGGTCTGATAAACAATATCGAGTGGTACGACATGTCAGCCTCCCGCACTTATCCTTGTCTGATGTTAACCTATCTCGTCTGTCTGATGTGAAACGCACTCAATCTCTTCTTCGGTCTTCCTCTACTTCTTTTCCCGCTCAATTTCACAATTTGATGCACCCAGGAACGGCTCCCAACGAGAGAACTCCTCAACGGTTTATTGCACGGACATACATGATTTTTAACACGCATTGAATGCAATAAATAATGTTGATTAATAATACTTATAAATGATGGAAATGTTATGGTGGCGCTAGTGCGAACCCGCGTCGTAAGACACTATCGAAATTCGAACAAGAACATAAAAAAAAAAATAAAGGAAAACGAAATCCCGGCCTAGTTAGTTCTACTGTAAATGTACTCAAATTCCCCAGGGCCCGGAGCATTCGTCGGGGCGCGTGGAGCGCTACCTGCAGCAGGCTGATGATGATGAGGACATCATACCAGATTTGGACGACCCTGATTTTATCGGTACATACACCTACCTATGCAACTCGGGTTTCACGTACATAATCTTCTTTATATTTTACACCGAACTCTTAATTAATATATGAGAGGGCTTAGTACCTATTTCCAGTTCACATTCCACTATCACAATGAGACGCAATTAACAAATAGTCTAGTTGCCATTTTTTTGTTTTGATGACCGTTCGAAAGCTCTTCTTATATCATTAGTAACACCAGTGAAAAAATACTGTGATAATGACAATACTTTCAAATATATGACAGAAATAAAATCACACATTTTTGGACTCGTCCAAACGCTCCATACACTAAATGACACGAACAAGTGACGTCACAACGTGCGAAAATGTTCGCGAAGAAAGATATGTTTGTTCGACAGCTACATCAAATATTACGTTTATGGTGATTTCTTAATAAAAGTTGTTACATAATCACTGTCCGCGACGACAACCTCGCCTTACTACGATAATATGACTCAATAGTGAAATGTGTATCACAACCACACAGCCTCAAGATATATCTTATCTTGAAAAATTATATTTATTATTATAAATATATATATTTATTATTTATTTATATTTATTTTGAAAAATACACTTAATTGAGTACCTACCCAAAACATTTTAAGATACCTACATATTATGTATGGCGTGTGGTCCGACCTAGAATAGGACCACAAGGTTTACCTCCGTAGATGTCATAAGAATAGACTAAGAGGCTTGTCAGCTGACAGGCAACAATGGCAATCCCATAGAGAATTGATGTCAAATACGACCCGTCACTTCTCGCTTGTTTTTTCCCGCTGACCCCCGGCTTCGTGGCGTAACAGCCCCGAATGCAACATGCAAGGATGATAAGAGAGATATGCGGTTTCCAGTGAAGCAGCTCCGCGCATGCAACTGGATCGTTGTGAACCTGACGACGCCGGCGAACTACTTCCACATGATCCGGCGGCAGCTGGCGACGCCCTTCCGCAAGCCGGTCATCCTCATGACGCCCAAGGTCGGCCTCAAGCACCCCTACTACCGCTCCCCCTTCGCGGACTTCAAGCTCGGGACCACCTTCCAGAGGTGCGCCATTTTTGTCTTTCTTTCTCTAGTTGATGATTAACAGCTAGTGTGTGAAATAGAAACGCAAAGTACTTCATTAATATTGCCAGGTTGTATGTTACATTGCATACTGGCCTCGACGACTCTGAGCCATGAGGTATTCCTCATGGCTAGGAAATATCCCATGGCCTATATTTATCAATGCAAATGCGACTAGAAGAGTAAAAGCTTTTCGGCAGCAATCGCTTGACATGCCTTCCGAATCCGAAGCATGGAAGAGGTCAAGTTAATACAATTTTGATCCATCGTGAAATCGACCATTGCAAAAGTTGCTCAACCTGTATTCGGACGTATTGATTCTCCGCAGGGCTATACCAGAAAGCGGCCCGGCTTCCCAGAAGCCCGAGGGCGTGAAAAAACTGCTTTTCGTTTCTGGCAAAGTGGCCATCACCGTGGACGAGCTCCGCAAGGAGAAGAAACTGGAAGACCAGATAGCGATGTGCCGCATCGAGCAGTTGTACCCGTTCCCTTACGACGTGGTGCTCCGCGAGTACTGCAAGTATGAGAAGGCCAAGGTGTTCTTCTGCCAGGAGGAGCACAAAAACCAAGGCCCGTGGCCGTTCTGCGGCGTGCGGATTTCGAATTTGCTTGGAAAGAAAATTGGGTAGGTTTTTTAATTACTTCAGGGTTGATACGTAGGTTGTCACACCCACAAAATGTAATGGACGATAGTATGTATTGCCACAGAGCCGCGGCGCATCTAGAATTTTTAACAATATGCTAAATATGTAAAATCTGAACTCATAATATCAATGCAAAGTATATCTATAGGGGACGACTTAAATTTCACTTAAAATTGTTTTAAATACTCTCACAGGTGCATATCCCGACCTTCGAGCTCCGCGTCCGCGACGGGCATCAAGTGGATCCACGCGAAAGAGTTGAAAGAACTCAAAGAAAAGATAATTGCTTTGTGAAGTTTGCGATTCATTTTGTACATATGTTGGCTGTGAATAAATTGTTAGTGCTAATATATGTTGATTTTATTATATGAAGGACGACTGCGTAAACCAGCCTAAGTTTCTTTCGAGGATCTGAGTTTTCATATCAGGTGTTCAGCACTTTAAAATGTCTCAGAAAGTGGCAACTGGGCATGCCAAAGACCGTGCGAAGTGGAGACGAAAAAGTAGGAGAGCGGACCACGAACAGAAGAGATCATCTGAACAACTTTCCCTATCGCTGTCACTGTTTAGGCACATATCACATCCGGCGGGGTGGGCATGACTTAAGTTTTTCATGTTTACGAAGTTTTTATCATAGTCTCTGTATAATTTTATCTCTAGGCGGAATTTCTACTTATTTGGATCAGTGGGACCGGTATTCGCATGTCCATTCGGAGCTGTGACACCGCTGAGTCAACGTAAAAATCCTTACATTTTTCAATATTCGGCTGTGATATTATAACCGTCCGCCTGCCTGACGTTAGCGCTCCTCGGGAATTTTTCCCGCTTTATTCGGTTGCAGTGGGTGCATGGGTAAACAAAAATACCTCGTGAATCCACTGATGGGTGGACGGGTTGCGGCTCATTGTTGCCTATCAACTGTCAATTCGTCTGAACTATGAATGATTTAAAAAATGTTAAGTATATAATATTTATTTATCTATGAAGTATGTATGTAGCTACATAATGCGACATATTATAAAATATGATGACTAAAGCTCTTAAAAATAACAATCTTGTCATAGTATTTACATGTAAATAAATCTGTAAACAATATTTTAATATGTACTTAAGTAATTAAAAATAAATAGTATATGTATCTAATTACAAAACATGATTTTTGAAACCAAAACTAGAGTATTCCTAAAAAATACCTGTACTTACTATAAAATATAATGTTTCTGTTGTATATCGTTAAATGTTTTAGCGCAGATTTAAATTCAAGAAAAAATTGCACATATTTTTTAAAAATTTAGGTAAATAAATAAACCCGTTAAGAATAATTTGTTGCCACTAAATAGTTCTAGTATTTGTTAGCGCTTATAAAACCAACTCTGCCTAACAATAATAACAAAGTATTATTTAACAATAACTGGCACTAATACATATTTTTGTTAATTGAGATTTTCCTGGTGCGAGTTTGACAACAGGATTTTGAGTATTGAGTATTCCGATATACATGCATATTCTGTTATCGAGAGATGTCTAAAACAACAAAGAATAGTTACTATCGTATCTTTCAAACTATTAATAATGTACCTTTTTATAACAAAGGGCTTATTTCTACTATTCTTCTCAATTGAACCAGTTGAGTTGATCAGACTACACAATAACTTTGTACTGTGTTATTAAACTAACTCACTCATTAAACTCTTTCGGCGTTTATCTGTTTTTTGGTCTTTTACTCATGTAAGTTAAATGAAGTCCTCAATGGATCTGCTCCACACGCCGTGGAACAATAGGAAGTATGCTGCTATTTATTAACTGCCATGACCATATTGTGTTGCCCGGAGCAGTTTATAAATTCAAAACTTTGTGGTTCCGGTATCATATTCATATTTGCACAACTTGTAGAAGGGCCCGACAAGTCCATATATTCAAGGCTGTTTTCATCATCAGAATTATTCACATTACTGGCATTTTCCAAATTCCAGTTATATGATATGAAGGCCAATTTAGCCGACCTATCACTTGTAAGTCTGTTCCTTTTTTTTTGTAAGTTGTTTCCATATTTACAGGTAGATTTCTCCATTGCATTCGATGTACAAGGTGCGGTTAATATTCGGCAAGCTACTTTGCTCAACTTTGATGAACCACATATCCCCTTCCACCAAACCACTGGACTCATAGATTTAACATCCCACACAAAACTTTTCCCCCACATTACGCCTTCTTTCGATTTATAATTTGCCAAGTTTGGCATAACGTCAATACCCAAATGTTTAGACATCTCATTAATATATTCAAATGCTATCATTTCCTCCGATTCATTCAATTCGCGACCCACGGCCTTTGGGTCTAACAAATGTGCCGCTAAGTGGATTGGTTTTAAGCACATGAATATTTTGTGATCAACTGCAGTGATAATAATTTCTCGATCCTGATGACTCAAAATACTGATCTCTGGTAAAATTAAATTAAATTTGGATCGGAGATCTTTCATCATCATGAAAATATTCACCATGTTACACTCGTTTGACTGTAACTTCGCAACCACCTCTGAGATTGGTCTCATAATCTTTATTAATTGTTTGGTCATTTCCCAGAAATTATTATCTAGCAATGCTGCTTTAGTTTCCAATGGGAGGATTCTGATAACGCTGTCATCGTTAGCGAGGCATTGAAGTGCAACTTTTGTATTATCTAAACTTTTTATACAAGCGTAATGGCTGCTCCATCTAGTTTTATCTGGAAGTTTTAATGCTTCTCCAGCATTTCGTTCCTTTACCAGTCTGTCAAGTACAGAAGTTAATATTTGACTTCGTTTGATTGTCTTTACAACGTCAATGGCCATATCAATAAACCTTTTGAGAGAAACAAGTTGCATCACATCTTGGCATAAAAGATTTAATGTGTGAGCAGCACAATTTAAAGGGGTAATATGGGGATGAATTTCTTTAACCAGTTGAAAAGCTTGTTGAATATTTGGAGAGTTATCACCTATTAGCACTACAAACTTTCTTGAATCATATTGTGCCATTACTTTCAGTATTTCATCTTTCAAAAACTGGCCATTGTGTCTGTTTTCCCCTATGTTTATACTTTTGATGAATACTGGTTCAGGTTTACAAATAATGAAGTTGATAATTCCAGCATTATTAACATCAGTCCAACCGTCAAGCTTGAGATGAATATAGTTGAGAGATCTTATTTCATTTTCTATGCTTTCACACATGTTCCTGTATATTTCTTCTAAATGTGTTGTTGACAATTGTTTTCTATTTGGTAGTTTGTATGATGGTTGCAGTCTAGAGAACAGTTGTTGCCAAAGAGGATGTTCAACTATGGACAGAGGTGAGCCAGTAACATATATCGCTTTTGCCAATAGTGTGTGAATTTCATGTTTTTGTTCATTAGTTAGCAAATCATCAGAAAGTGGTGTAAGTTGTACTGGCATTAATGAATTTAGATTCATTAAAACATTATCATTAGGCGGGGCTACTTTATATTTCTTGTGTGTAATTTCTATTTTAACAGTTTCAGGACGTTTTGCACATCTGTATAGATGTTTTGTCATTTTCACAGTATGTGCTGTTTTAAACTTGTGCTCACAGTATATACAAACAGCACCCTTACCCCCCGGATCCCTGTAGTGCTTCCATAATTCTTTGTTTCGAGGCCTCACCATGTTTTCTGTAAAACAAATACTTAACAATTAGACATGTTTATCACTTTGGTAAGATAGAAAAGATGGAAGAGGCTGCATTGCAAAAGAACACAATAACGAAACTTTATAAACACTTTAATCTTGTAAAAATGTATTAAATAAAGCACTTTTGATCACAGTTATCATATTATTTATCTTGGATATTAATGTGAGTGAGCATTCGGATAGGTATGTAAATCATACCGCAATACAGGTCTGAATAACTTTTAGTACTTATGTATTATTATTATATTATTTGAACACTACACATTGTCTTACGTTTTTTCGTTCTTTAGTAAATTTATCGGGCTGAAAATGGACCTTTATAATGTCCCGACCGGACGCTCGCCCATCTCAATAGCAATGGGTACCTAACAAACAAGCGTCATTCGGTAACTTCTCCGTAATATATTTTGCCAAATTTCAGCCAAATCGCTTGAGTAAGTAGAACCTTACTAACCATATGCTTTCTTCCTTTATTAATGGAGGTTTTTATTTAAAATACACAATACACACAGGGTATTTCTTTAGTAAGCGTCTTTCAATAACAAAATGGCTGGCTGGGCTGGCTGATTGACATGAAGAACGAGACGAGCTGTGTGGTGTTTTAGTTTAGTTGTCTATGATTATGATTTCAGTAGAACTACCATCATTAACTAAATACCTGCCACTAGTTGCTTAGAGCATTTAAATTAGATACACAGAACATTACTTGAATCTGTGACTAGATAATATAAAATGCAACAATCATAAAAAAAATATTGTGATTTAAAATACATGCAGTGTTCTGCGCTAGACTTTCTTGCACTTCGCACCATTTCTTCATCATCTCTGAAATCATTTTCGCCTATGAAAGTTAATATGTAATGGTAGAAGGTTTGTTTGCATGACAGTGGTAGGTACCATAATAAAAATACCATACGAAAAACAAGATCCAAGATAATGAAAACATGTCCAGCCTGAAAGGGTCCAGGTCCAATCCAACCCATTCAGATTATAACGGTTAACGGTACCGAGTTTGGTTGGACTGCTCCATGCCCGCCCAGTAATACAACAAAAAGAACAAAAATGACAGACATAGTGCATGTGTCACTGTCAAAAAGAGAAAAAAAAACAGCTGATCAGTCATAAAATATAAAAATGCCATCGCCGTCAAATCAAAATAACATTGTACAACAATACGATACGATAAATTAATTTACTCTTTGTCGATAGTACTTATTATACATACAATTTTACGATACCATTTACCTTGTAATAGTCTGTGTATCCAACAAAATTTAATGATCTCAATCGAAAATACGTAACAAATGTTGAGTGACTTGTGAGAGTATTGTTTTTGTAGTGTGTTTTTCATTTCGTTGATTCATAATTATGTCTTCTTATTTTGATTACTTTTTCAAAAATATCGATAGTACAAACAGTGGACATTTTATAAGCGGGACTTGTTATTCCATGTGTCCTCACGACGAAGCGAAATTGTGTGTTAAATACCTAAAATGTAATATTATATTTGTATGAGTTGAGAATGTAACATTTTTTTTACGTCTCCAGGCGAGAAAAAGAAAGAATGGTGCATCTATTGGAGGTGTTAGGTCCAGTGAAAAAGTTGGTCAAATGTTACAGCAGGTCTGCTGCAGACTCCAATGTGGCAATCCCTTATTTATTGCGACCATACAACGTGTTGAAAGCTACTGTAGGTTATTTATTACTAGAGTAAGTATATTTATGTAGAATTAATATAATTAGATGCCTAATAAGTGTTGACATTAAGTCACACTAAGCAGTACATCCTTTTATTAAATCAATTAGTACCCTCTCCTTTATAAAGTAATTGAAGCCAATACAAAACTAAAAGTAGTTAACAATACAGTTCTGAAATATTATATTAAAAGTTTACTCAAACCCAGAACCATGACACTAAATCTAACACCAAATTCCATTCATTTATAGGTACCTAAAAGAGTGTTCCTGTTCACAGAGTAACAAAACGTAGTGATGTGTCAACATGTGTTGTCTACGACTTCATCAATGACAGGCTGAGGGCTGTTCGCCAAGACATGACTATCCAGAGGCTGCCCCCTGAGCAGTGCATCAACTTATTAGAGCCTATGATCCGATTCTATGTTTATTATGGTTATAAGTAAGTTTAAACTGAAGGCGCTGGATGTAGTTTGTATCCAATTGGAAAATCTGCTGTATATCCAGTAATGGTCATCTTACAATCTTATTCCTCATGGCTGAGTCATGGTCATTAACTGAAATGAGACACAATTTCCTTAGCTTATTGAGACACAATTATTGGATTTGCTATTGTTTTCTCAATTTCACATGCTAGCTCATAAATCATTGACTGTGAGGGTGCACATTTTTTCCTGCACTGGAAGTAAATAGTGGTTTATTGATGATCATTACCACACATGATTGAATGTGAACCTGTGACGATGTGGTTCACTCACAGGCAGTTGTCTAAACCATTGAACCAACACTGTTTCATATATCATCTGTTATATCTGTACCAATTTTATATTCTAGATTATGTGAACATCCTATTCATGATTTTGATCCAGTTCTCAATAAAAAATACCTATTAGAGTGTATAAAGTGGTTCCTGAGTTGTTATGACAGTGTGCAAGCTTCAGAAAACAATGACAATATGAATGAAATCACCAACTGTCTCGGTGGCATGGATTTACAAAACGCAAATGGAATAAGTCCTATCTGTGACAGAGTTCTAGTGGAAAGCTTGTACATATTGTGCAATTTGGATGATGTTCATCCATTATTACGATATTTAAATCTGCCAAAAGATATAAAAAGGTAAATAGAAAAAAATATTAATAATAAAAATTAAAAAGTCATCTGTGCATGGCCAATTCTGTTAGTGTTTTTATCAAATCTTTTTTTTTTTTCAGCATTCCCATAGTACAGCTGTCCTATAAAATAGCTATAGCACATTTAAAAGGCAATTTTATAAGACTTTGTAGACTAATGGAAAGACTGTGCCCTCTGACATATTGTGCCTTTTTCATTTACTTGCCAGTAATCCAAAGGTATTTTATAAACATATTAAGTTATTATTTTTTAGTCCTATCGGGATAAAAAGAACCCTATGTGGTATTCGTTATATTCTAACCATGTACCAAATTTCATAACAATCCATCCAGTACATTTTGCATGAAAGAGTAACAAACATACATCCTCAAAAACTTTCGCTTTTATAATATTAGTAGGATTCAGCTTTAAGTTCTTTATCAAAATGTAAATAAATAATAAGTATATACATTATTTCACAGCTAAACTACCAAATCAATTTTGATGAAATTTTGTATGCTTTTCATATATGCTGTCTATTTTTTAAATTTTTACACCCAGCGACCAAAAATGGAAATTTGTATGACAAACGATACATTTTGCCGCGGCTGGCGCTGAAAGAAAGAAGAATATTTGGTACATAATGACAATTAAAACTAAGTTGACAATACAATCCGGAATTAAAGCATGCACCAAAGTGGCCCCCACTCACACTCGCTGGCGGAAACAGCTAGTATTTTTTTTTAATAACAAAATTATTAGTAAGGGGAAGCAATATTTTTTCCCAAATTAATGACACTTGACTTGCAATGTTAAAAATAAACTACAAACTATCAGACAATCCCTGCGAGTCCTGAGCGTGGGGTACAACAGCAAACAGCTGTCACTGCCCACAGACACCGTCAGCAGATGGCTGTGGCTGCCCCCCGCTGCTGCGCGCGAGTTGTGCGCGCACTACGGGCTCAAGGCGGGAGAGGATAGCGTGCATTTCCTTAAGAGCAACTTCAATTGTGATGTTGCTGTTGTAAGTATGACAGCACACTTCTATTAATATTGGTAGGGACACCCCTCGGCGATGCGGTGGGGTCATTCGAGTGGATTTGTTAAAATCTGCTAAAGCTCCTGTTTAAGACTAAAAAGAATATATAATCTCCGAGTTACTCAAAAAATATTCCTTCAGTATTTTTATAGTTGTGTCTAGTTGCCATTGATAATTTAATATATTATTGTTTCAGCATCAGCCAATAAAGCACCTTTTGCATGACAAGAAATTAAATTTGAGTGTGGAGCATATTTTTACGTACAGCACAAATGAATAAATCATATTTTTGATGTTAAGAGAGACTGATTGGAGAGAATTTTAATGGGAATGTGGAGTATAATTTTACGTACAGTAATAATAAATAAATCTTGATTATGGAAGACTGCCGATTGGAAAGAATTTTACTTTGATGACCAAATATATAAATAAAACACCAAATACTATAAAGGAATCCTTTATTTTTATTTACATAAGAAAATTCTCCTAATTATGCAATACCTAATTACAACGGACAACAAAATCTATCTAATATCAAACGGTTGCATGGCTCCCGACTCCCACGAGTCAAATTCATTGCTGCATTTTAAAATATCCCATCACTGTTGTGACCTTACTGTTAAATTAATTCCAACAATGTTTTATACAATATACATAACAATATGTAAAAAGCTGTTAACACGGGGGCGCAAATTCATGAGCTTCAATAAATATAATGAAATGTATACTATGTATTTTTTAATAACAAATCTAATTCTATCAAGATGAACGCAAACAGACCCTTTGCAAATAATACTGGGACACGCAACCAGTTCAAATAATCTCTTATAAAAATCCATCGCTTGTACAAACCATAATAAAGTAATAAAAAGAGTTATCACACCATGGCTGCTCCTACATTTTATTGGTATGAGATTTAAAATGTGTAAAACTAAATGCGATTTTCTAATTTCGATTCTTTACACGAGTTTTGAAAACATGATTACTATGTGATACGTAAAAAAAGTGTGAGAAAGTGAATATTTTAGTTATTAAAAATAAAAAAAATGTTTACTATTTTTAGATCGTCACATCGAAACCATGCGCCGGGGTGGGTGGCTTTTCGCAAGTTATCGCATTGGATTTGCGCGGCTTGGACGAATCCACACAGCATAATGTCTAACATTATTTGTTCAACTTTATTGGCAACCACTTTTTAAAGTAACATTACGAAAGAGATTATTGTATGAAGAATTTGATGACTGGAATATCACTTTTGCATAGTTAAAAATACACTTGAAAATTAAAGTGTGTGAAAAACCCATAAAGTAGCTATCCGCGACCGCGTTTACGATACGAGTGAACGGGTTTGACGCATATGTACTTCGCTAAATATGCACTTGACGATTCTTTTCGAAGTAGGTTAAAAGTTCCCTGCCCACCTGATGGTAAGTGGTCACCCGCAGCCTATAGACGCCTGCAACACCAGGGGTGTCACACACGCGTTACATTTTGTGAAGTGAACAATATGCATCAAACCAGAGTGGACAGAAACAAAGCAATCCGTGAATATAGAAGTATAGAATAGAGATCGGATATTCGGATGCATATTAAGTTTTTGTCTATTATATAAAAGGCACTGTAATTTTTTATCATGAAACAAAAGCAACTTTAACTGTTAACAAAGTTGAGGTTATAAATTATAATCCATTCCATACCCAAAATCCAATTTCATACCCAAAAAACACGTATAATATGTATTCGAATATCCCATCTGTTATCACAGATCGTGGTAAGAAACAGACAACACTGCTTCGTAATAAATTACAGCAAATGGTAACTAATCAGTAGGAATATTGCCGAGGGCATTATTTTTTTAAATAAAAAGCGCGTCCAGCAAAATAAAACACGACAAATAAGTATATTTTTATGTAATATACGATCTATTAAGCTATCCCAACGGTAAGTATTCGTAGAGAGAGAAACTCTGCTAGTTTGATGCAATGGTGATTATCGTTTCTCCCGTTCACTAGTTGAGTGAGGTCTTGGGTGACATTTAAATAAAGGCCGCGAACAACACAAGACGTTCACATTTGCTTTGGACACGGACCTTTCTCTACACCAGCGCCTCTAACGACTATTAACATTCTATTAATAAGACCCCTATTAATATTCATCTGTACTGTGATTTATCTCGTCCGCCAACTATTTGGTTTTTGTTGCAATAAAATCAACATAACCTATAAAATGTCGTCTAGATTTTCGTGTGTAGAGACAGATAGCATGACCAGCTGTCATCACGATTACTACGTCATTTCGTAACAACCAACAAGCGTTTACAGCCATCGACAACGTAAGAGCACATACAATAACGATTTCATCACTAATAGGTATAATCATTTTACATATACATGCTCATGTCTATAATCCCGACGGGGTAGACACGATATCCCAGTATTCGTTCGTTCCTCGCTCAATACGCCCGTTTTAGCACCGGGACGCGAGCCGGGAAGGTAAACGTAAAAAAACCACGAGAACCTAAGTTTAGTATACACTGGACGATATCAGTTGCGCAAAATTCTCTAGTGGTATGCGCGGAAATCCGAAAAATTATCTTGCGGCGATAACATTCCCTTTGTAACTAAAAAACATATTTTTGTAGTAAAGTCTATCGCTAACATAAAATCTTTTATCATAAAGTTCATTACAAAACTATGTATTGACATAAAATCTTTTATCATAAAGTTCATTACAAAACTATGTATTGCGGAACTTGGCATAATACCAGACAATTCATGTTGCGTACGAGAGCAAATTTAAAACACAAGGTTGACACAGGTCTGAAATTAAAATGTCCCTTGATAGATTTTGAAAGGAGACAGCTGCATTGATCATGCGAGACGCAAATACTCATTTGAAATGGAGTTTTTGATTGTAAAATTGCGCTCTATAGCCTGTACGTTATATGCACACACCATGCGTATTCCCAAAATCGATACCTAAAGTCGTCTAGTGTATACTAAGCTCAAACAATTTCTTAAACTTTACGCTTTGAACACATAACTACATACATATAAGGTTCACGATAACATATATGTAGTTACAATCAAAACAATATCATTAGACGTCAAATTCAACAATTTATCCACGCGTGATTTGATCCAACATTGGTAAAAGCTGATAATAAATAACTTTAAAACAACAACATATGTAATTTACACAGGTATGTAACCCACTACACAGTGCGACTCGGCTCACCTTCCAACAGTTGTCATGTTACAGCAGTGGATTGAAACGTGCAGAAAATAACATTGCACTTAAACAATAATGACGTCACGCGCCGCGATTTCACACAACTTTGCGCTCAGATTGTTATGTACAGTCGCCGGCACATCAAGCCCGTATTATTACACATAACCGCTATAACCGCAGCATGTCAGTGAAGGATTGATATGCTGTTGTCTGTATTTACTAAATTGTTATAATACTGTATTATTTTTTACTATTAAATTTATCAAATTTCATAATAAAATACATAAATACATACATACATATATTAGGACAAATCACACTGATTGAGTGAGCCCCAAAGTAAGTTCGAGACTTGTGTTATGGGATACTAACTCAACGATACTATATTTTATAACATATACATATATAGATAAACATCCAAGACCCGGGCCAATCAGAAAAAGATCATTGTCCATCATGACCCGACCGGGGATCGAACCCGGGACCTCTCGGTTCAAGGGCACTTTACCACTGCGCCATCGAGGTCGTCAAAAAAGTTTTTATGTAATAATTTTAAATAATAGGCATGTAATTACAATGATTAGTAATTATACTTATTACTGTAATAATGCTATTTCATGATGTTTTCAATGTAGATTTAGAAAGGTAATATATTTGCGCACTGTAATCTGATTTGTGCCAAACATTCCAATAATACTGTGGCGTATGATGCCGCCCTAAAATAGATATTCTCCTATGGGTGTTGTACGAGGCGAATAAGGGTTATGCACAGCTTTAACAGCATACAGGTAATAATAATATTCCCAAAGAGGGTTGTCGCCAGACAGAATTTACATTGGGAAATAGATAACTTGTACTTGGACACGAGAGTTTAAATTGCTAGAGCATCGCCGCGCGTGACATGTAACAATAAAATAAATTAACTCGCCTCCTGCTATTTCAATCTACTGCGACCCCTGCTTACACCGACACACTGAAACAAACATACGGACATTTTTCTATGTGCTATCCAAAACGACTGGTACTTTTTTTACAAGCTTTTATTTAGTTTCACTTAAGTCGTTGTATGTCTCAAATCAAACCTTGCAAGTAAAATTTCACCAACTTCCGCTTGACTTACAGGACAATTTATCATTATGATAAGCAATAATGCACTCAGGGTCTTTACTGCACGGACGGACATGTATTTTTCTAATAAGGTTTCTCTTACTACAATAAAAGCTTGGCAAGAAAATGTCATTTTTATAAGAAAAATGTATTTGAAACTACTTAGAACTAGTGTATTGCAGTTTGTCGCTAGATGGCGGTGCTTGATGGGGTTCAGGGGGAAGCAAGAAATAATACATGAGCTTGAACTGCTGCGAACCCTTGGCTCCAACGCTAACAAGGAAAACAAGAAGCAAAAAGCCTCACCCAGCTAGTTGAGCTTGAGGAAGGCCTCGTCGAAGAGCTCGAGCTCGTGCGAGAGGTAGTTGGCCTTGTTGCGCAGCTTCTTGGCGGAGGTGGAGGCCTCGTCCAGCAGAGTGATGGCCTCGCGCACCTCGCACAGCTCGCCGTCCATCTCCGTCGTGGCCTCGTCCACCAGCCGGCACAGCCGCGCGAACATCGTCGATAACTCCCTATAGTGTAGCAGGTACATGATAAGGTCAGACAGAGTTGTTCGCCGCGAACTTTGACCTCGCGTACACAATAAATTTTTATAAAATGGTGAATATTTCAAAAACGACTGAACCGATTTTGATGCCTCACGAACTTAAAAATTCTATTGACATATCCTACATACCTTTTAAATTTCATAAAAATCGAACCAACGGTTCGAAAGTTATCGCGTTACAAACATACATACAAAAAATGTATTTTTGCCCCAAGTAGAATGTTAGACCTCGCTCACTTCGCTCGTTCGGTGAATTAGTAAATATATATAATCTAGACAAAATAGATATATTTCGAATCATTATGATCATATGATCATAGACTAACAATGCAGCTGGATCTAAATACAAAGATTTAAAGTTGGTTGGAAAGTCCAAACAAATTCAATTCCATCATAAAAAACTAAAATTTTGTAACAATTTTTATTAAGAAGTCATCACCATAAACGTAATATTTAATGTAATTGACGAATAAACATAGTTTTTGTAGCGAACATATTACCAAGTTGTGACGTCACTTGTACGTGTCATTTAATGCAGCGTTTGGACGAGTCCAAAAATGTGTGATTTTATTATTGTCATAATTATATTTGAAAGCATTATATTTACCGAATAGTCATCAAAACAAAAAATTGTCAACTAGCCCATTGTTGGTTCAAGACTGAAGTAGACTCACTGTTGCACTTGATGGCTGCAATTAGCCGAGGTGAGGTCGACGATGAGCCGCAGCTTCTTGCTGGCGTGCGCCACGTACTGCCTCTTGAAGACCCGCTGCTGCGCCTTGGCGGTCCACGTCAGCCGCTCGTACGCGTACAGCGCCGCGTACAGCGCCCCCGTCACGGCCACGATGCGCCACCCCACTGTTTTTAGTAGCTGGAAAGGATATATACTTCTAGTTTTGTACAAGTAACTTTAATTTTGTTAATTGTTTATAATTGTTTTGATCACTACCTTTTAATGCCCGAAACACTGATTTTTCTTCCAAACTCAGGCGCACTTTGTTTTATTTTATTTTAAATCTTTATTTAGAACTTTTGATATAACTTTTATTTCAATAACATGAATATTATATTATTATTATTATTATCTCCTCATGGCTGAAAGAGTTACTCACACACAACCAGTCTCTTGACACTATTAATGGAGTGGTTTGCCATTGCCTTCTCCATTTCACACACAAGTTAATAATAATCAACCAGTGTGCAGGTTTCCTCACGATGGTTTCCTTCACCGGAAGCAAGTGGTGGACGATGAAAACTACTATACATGAGTCAGATTGATACACAAACTCATGTGGCACGAGTAAGATTCGAATATGGGATCATTCGATTAACAGGCGGACGTCTTAACCATCCAACCACAACCATCTCTTCAAATGGGTTTTTTGCTGGATGTTTAATCGATTTTTATATTGTGTGTGAGTTAAAAAATAATCAATGTTAAACAGAAAAACGTAATGCAAATTGCATATGGAAGTTGAATTTTGAGGAAACAATGTGCAGACGTGATTTCGACCTAAACTCATCTGAATTTTATCATAAAAAATAATTTCAAAAATGTTGTTTATTAATTCCCCAGTGTTTGAGCGTCACAGCTCAGGGTCCGCTGTCTCCACTCCGCACAGTCGTCATAGCAAGAACCGAGCGACAATGTTGTCTGGTTACACTATCTTTCACCCGCGCGTTTTCCCGATAACATAGCATTTATCCGGAAATAAATATATATGGACAAATCACACAGATTGAGCTAGCCCCAAAGTTCGAGACTTGTGTCCTACCAGCCCGGACAGCAGGAGGCCGCCCATGGTGCCCTGCGAGGTGAGGGCGCCCAGCAAGAACCGGGACACCACGCTCCACTCCTCGGCGCTGAGCGGGCCCAGTCCGGCCACGTTGTTGCGGGACACCTCCATGCGAGGTGCTGGCAAGTTGCTCACCGTTGGCGGGATCTGCAAAAAACAATAGTGGGTGTTTCTCGGAGAAGACAAAGACAAGATTTAGTTTTACTATATGACTAAAATATTTAATCTGTACTGTGGTAATGTAAATTTAATTAATATTCATTTATTTGGAAATGATTAGTTCAAGACAAGATTTAGTTTTACTATCTGACTAAAATATTTAATCTGTACTGTGGTAATGTAAATTTAATTAATATTCATTTATTTGGAAATGATTAGTTCCTTGGGAAAATTTGACGGATTGTAATGACAGCGCGGCCGCAGCGGACGGAACCCAGAACCGCCCTAGTACAGTTTATAATACGATTCATACGACGGCCTA
Source organism: Plodia interpunctella (assembly GCF_027563975.2). Taxonomy (NCBI): domain Eukaryota; kingdom Metazoa; phylum Arthropoda; class Insecta; order Lepidoptera; family Pyralidae; genus Plodia; species Plodia interpunctella. Next base: position 10,778,029 of record NC_071296.1, on the reverse strand, counting down.
CTTTGGAGCTATGAATTTTTATCAAAGCTGCAAACTTTATTTAACTTACAATATGACGTGAAAAAGTGCCTATAAAAGTCCAATGATTATTACATTATGAATAAACGCTTTGACTTTGCCTAGTTACAAGCGAAACAAGACGGGCAGGGTTGTCACAAAATATACAAAACGGGGAGAACAAGGCGGGGAGATGTTCAAAATTTGACTATAGAAACTGAGTAGGTCAGTCGGCTGGGGCAATAAGCTATTTCACAGTTCAACATCATAAAAAATTAAATATAGAAGTATTTAAAAATCTTTTGCAGTGACAAGGATCAGACAATGTACAAACATTGAAACAGCTAGGCAGTTGTATATGCGAATATGCGATAAAGTAAATATGCCCACAGCTTTCTTTGTACGACCCAATGCTGTTACCTATCCTGTAACCTGTTAGATAATTCTTTTCATATTAAGACCACCTAGTGTACTTTTACAAATTGTATATTATGCTAATGAAGTTTACAGAAATAAATAGTACCTGAGTGTAAGTGGGGGGGTTTTTGAGAGCAATCTTATTGGTGTTCTTGCCCTGGAAGCGCTGTATGAGCGCGGTGATGCCGTACGAGAAGCGGAATGAGAGGTCCTCGGTGAAGTCCGCGCAGAGGTTGTCGCAGTTGAGCCGGTACAGCACCTCGAACGGCTGCTGGTGAGGGATGATGCAGCTGGCGGCGGCTGCCCGCTTGTGTTGCGGGAGGATGTTGTACATGCGGTCTGCAAATCGGTATGATACCATTACTTCACGCAATCAAATCCGTATGACATAAGAGACTGGCCCTAGGTTTTGGCAGCAACAAACTACTAAATTTCCATCTTCTGATTATAAATTGAAGCGCTGGTGGTGTAATGGTTAAGACGCCCGCCTGTGGATCGAATGGTCCCAGGTTCGAATCCTACTCGTGCCACATGAGTTTGTATATCAATCTGACTCATGTATAGTAGTTTTCATCGACCACCACTTGCTTCCGGTGAAGGAAAACATCGTGAGGAAACCTGCACACTGGTTGATTATTATTAACTTGTGTGTGAAATGGAGAAGGCAATGGCAAACCACTCCATTACTAATGCCAAGAAAGTTGTTGTGTGTGTTTCATTCCACGTAATGACCACGACCCTCAGCCATGAGGAATACGACTATGAAGAGAGAAGATTATAAATTAATAAGATCATGTTATGTACATTAGTTTTGGACATTGACTTAATCATTTTATTATTAATGATCAGGTGTGTGGTGCACTTTTGTAAGTTTGTGTACTTAATAAAGAAAACAAATAGAAAAACAAAAAACAACAAACCAGCCATTTCCTTCTGAGCCTCATCCATTTCGTGTCCAATATCTGAAGATAGCCTCTTCTTTAATCGTGATCCTAAACCTGATTCCACGTGACGGTGTAAAGCTCGTTTGTATTGTTCCAAAGCGCCGCGGTCCGATTTGAAGGGCGCTTCGTATTCGTCTACTAGCGCCGAGAGCCGGCGAATCTCTTGGCTTAGTGTTAAAGATACCTGGAAATGTTGCACTATATTATTATATCGTCCAGATAAAGTTGACTTATAAAATTTATTTTTTTGTTTTAGATTAATCGACAATGTTAAAGATTATTACGCATTCGCAAAGTCGAAATCAGTCTCACATAACATAAAATACACATTTTTTTTTTACAAAACATCATAATCGGAATCGTCAGATTTCTTATTACGAATTGGTGAAATGCCATTGTTAAATCGAGAATGTAAATATTGTAAGCACAGCAGCAGCAGCAGCAGGCTATAAAGAGGTTTACGAATATTTTTAGTCTGTTTTGCGGAAAAATAAATACGTGATTAACTAAATTACAAAGACGCGATACTGTATCTGTTTCCTCACCTTGTGTTCCACGCTCTCGACCATCCGGTTGATTTTGTCCTTCATCTGCCTCGTGATGGTGGTGAGCTGTTCCTCTATAGTCGTCAGCTGCTCGTGCAGTATACGCTGTTTCTCTACCTTCGATGTTTTTAGATCCGTTGCTGTGTTGTAAACCTGTTGGCACAAATATAATATGGAATAAGACCGTCGTATTTCCGACTACATCTATATTCCAGACTATAACCATACTACATCTATACTATTATTATAAAGAGGTAAGTGTTTGTGAGTTAGTATGTTTGAGGCGGGTAATTTCCGAAACTACAGAACCAATTTCAAAGTCTTTCACCATTAGAAAGTTACATTATCCAAGATTGCTATAGGCTATATTTTATCCCAATATTCCCACGGGAGCGAAGCTCCGGGCAAAATCTAGTTAGTAATATAATAAATGCGAAAGTCTATTTGTCGAGTTTAATATAGTTTGTATTTTTATTCTCAAATTTCTACCCTCAAAAGTCAAAATTAGGGGGGAAGTTTGTATGAAAAACGTATCATATACATTTTTTGTTTTGCTATGGAGACAGTTGAAGCTCTGATTATCTCCACATAGTGATGACATAGATTACTTTTTATTTATTTATGTTTATTGCACATATTTAAAGAGGATTTTATTTTTGCCTACTACAGCTACTTTATTTATAAATTGTTTTACATAAGAACATTTTGTTCACTTGAAATGTATTAAGACTTTATGTACACCAAATGAAAGCAATGTCCGGTAAAAACTGACTACAATATCAACCGTGCGAAGTGGAGACGAAAAAGTAGGACAGCGAATCCTGAGTTCCGACGCTCACATGAGAGAGAGAGAGAGACAGAATAAATAAGCTGTACCTGTTCTAGCGCGGCCATGACCTCGGCGGCGATGTTCTTGCCGCGGCGCGAGTGCTGCGCGAACTTGGTGCGCACGGCCGACTGGCTGATGCACTCCTCGAACTTGCGCTCGAAGTCCACGAACTCGAAGTACCGCACCTGGTGCCCGTCCGCCAGTGTCGGCGCTGGGGACCACCAATAAATACATTCTTTTTAAAATAAATCATATTTAATAATTTTACCATCCGCTTATTGACTACCTCGGTGGCGCAGGGGTTAAAGTGCTTGCCTCTAAACCGAGAGGGGTTCGATTCCCGGTCGGGTCATGATGGAAAATGATCTTTTTCTGATTAACCGAGTTTTCATGCTCGTAAAATTTTATGCCGGCTGCTATAAATAAATGCATACTAATACAAACTATGCAATGGTCATGCGTTTATCCGAGTTCGCGATTAGATTTTTTGTTCTAGGGCATAAAGTAAAATCTCTGTCTAAGAAATTCTTGTAAATTCTCGTGCTAAAGTAAAATGTTCGAGAGTAAAAAAATAAAATCTTCGCATAAACTCAACGTGTGGCCAGGAACTCACAAATATAAATGCTTATAAAATTATTGTTCATATTCTCGCAATCGAGGTGATGAGTAAAAAAATTGTTCGATTTCCGATCTCGACGTATGATGAAAGATTTGTGTTTTGACCACCGGACTAGATATGTTTGTTAGTCGAGCTGTGTACTCACAGGAGACGGGCTTCTCCCGCTCGCGCATGCGCGTGAGCAGCGCCTCCTTGGCGGAGATGAAGAAGATGCGCTCCTCAGCCTCGCGCGCGGAGCACACGCGCAGCTCCCGCGACAGGAAGTCCACGCAGCGCGTCGCGTGCTGGCTGCGCACCTGCCGAACGGTTCACACTAAATATCTTACTTTTATTTTAAAGTATTTTTTTTAAAATACCTTGTTTAATTAGGATGAATCCCATGAAATTTCAACAATTATATTTGCGTGAAAAAAATACAAAAATTACTTTTGCAAATCAATATTTTTTTTCGAAATTCCACCATGACAGCTTCTGAGCGGAAGTAAGTAAAGTTAAACGTAATCTCTCCGAGCGGAAGTTAATTTAGTTTCCAAAAGTTACAGCCCTGGATTTAACTCCCAGCGCGTCACATGGACCTCCCAACGCCCTTTCTCCCCCCACGTTCACACGAATGCGCTGCGTGGAAGCGATGAAATTAAGACTGTATGAACCAAGTGAATAGGTCGACTGTGCTAATATTGTAAATGTCAAAGATGATTTGTTCCTTTGTGTTTGTTTGACGTCAAAACGAAGCATTGGATTTAGGTTAATTTTTGGCGTTAAATTGTAGAGAACTGGAGTTCCCACTCTTCTACTTCTTATAGATTACTTCTTCTTACGACATCAACGGGAGGATACGGCGTGGTCGTATTCTAGGGCGGAGCCACACGCCTCTAACAATTACCTGATCTAAATACTCGGGTTCAGAAGCCGAAGCGTCCCATCGATTATTCAGGATAAATATATTCGGTTGCGATATCTTCGTCGATACTTTGTGAAAGAAGTTTTTTTCCTGAAAACAAACGTAAAGAACAAAATTAGCATTATATAGTGGAATTAAATTGCATAGCAACACTACAGACCACAAATTTCTATAAACGCGACAGACAAGTCATAAACAAGACATAGACAAGTCATAAATAATAAAAATAAAATAATTTCTTTCAGACATTTGAGGTCCTAAGAAGTCATAAGGTCATGTATCAGCAAGACTACGTTAATTGAAAAGTGAGCTTTAAATTAAATAAGTTGCTAATAGGTTGGGCGTGACGGCCACCCCTGTCTGTCCACCCGCACAACAATAGTGTGTTTACACTCACAGTGACCATGAGAGTGGACTCAGCATTGGCGACGAGCACGAAGACGTCGGCGTCCAGACAGTACTGGTCGATCCACTCGTCCAGGTTGGGCGTGACGTCCACCCCGGGGCTGTCCACCAGCACGACGTCATCCCGCAGCAGCGCACACAGCTCCCGAGGCCAGTACACGTGCACCAGCGAACACTCTTGAAGGCGCGACGCACATAACGCGTGACCCAGCTGGCTCACCGACTGTGGCATAAATAATACAAATCAAATTATTTTACATATTATTAACTAGCGGTCCGTTCCAGCTTCGCTCGGGTAAAAACTCAATAAATTATACCTAATCCTTCCTCAGGAACCACACTATCTATTGGTGAAAACCGTATGAAAATCCATGCAGTAGTTTATTAGTTTATCAGGAATAGACAGAAAGAGGCGGCAGAGGAATTTGTTTTATAATATGTAAGGATTTTGCTCTGGCCTTTTAGGTTATTTTTTAATACAGTGACTCATTGTGTTAATATAATAGTCAAAACAATTTTATCTTTATTTCCGCAAATTTCCCAGCATCACATAGTCGAAGATACTCCACAAGATTTGAATGAAGGTATTCAATATGATTAATTCAACTTGAATTGAAGGTATTCAAAAATTATACATTTTACATACATTAATGGGATAAGTCCGTCGTCCGTCGCTATTTGTGTTTTTTTTTTGTTTCTTATGTAGCATAAGATTAACAAATATAAGTTATATCAAACAAATTTTTTTGTATTATTGTCGATGTCGCAGTGCTTCGCGCGCTCAGCTGTTTTATCTCATATTTTATCTGAAGATAATATTTTATCAAAGACATAACATTAGGGCAGTAAGGTTTTACAAAAGTATATATATGTAGATTTGATTCGTCCCCACCAATATAGGGTTACTATTTAACCCCAGATAACCGGTCGAAATTATCACAGAATGAAAGTAACGGTCACCAATCTGATGCTTACGCTGGCTGGCTATTTTGTATTTGTGAGTTATAATAGTGGCATTTACCTGTACATTGAGCTTCTCCTCAGAGCCGTCGGTTCTCAGGAAGGCCTCGTCGGTGTCGGAGCCCTCGACCTGCAGGAAGCAGTTGGTCGTGTGCCCGATGCCCGACGGCAATATCTTGTCGTGCAGCATCGCGTTTATCACTGTGCTTTTGCCGTTGCTTGTCCTAATAGACCAAATATTTATTTCTATAAATAAACGGATTATTCTATAAATTCCCTTATATACTCGTCAAGCACAGGGGCAACTGATTATAAAAGATTTGACTGATTATAAAATATTCCAAATTACTTTAATCGATCCCTAATGCATTCATTGAAAAAGTCTGCCAGGATTTCAACAAGGTTTAATCTGCAGATTATTTCTAATTAATTGTTATATTACTGATAAAAAATTATTCATAAATTTATATTTAAAAAATGGTAAGCCCTTCTGGCATAATAGGGACCAACACTGTTTCGAGTTTCTTTCGGAATTTCTTCTCAGCAGTGGTCGTACCGAAATGCTAGTAGTTTGTAGCTTTGGTAAACATAATTTAATTTAGAATATGACGTGAAGAAGTGCCTGTGAAGGCCTAATTTCTGAATAAATGATTTGACTTTGATTTAAAGAAGATTTGATTTTGAAATAGAAGTCAATAAACTGTCTATAAGTCACCTGCCAATAATACGAAGGGGATTATACGACAAAAAGCCTGATAATTCCCTGTGCATAAGAACCACATTTGTCAATTGACTTCAATAAGTGATGTCGATCCTAAGTGCAATGAGGAATTTTGAATTTGAGCTCATAACTCTGGTGATGTGGATTGTTTAAAAGAGATAGACGATTGAAACAAAATCTATTAATCCTGACCTGCCAAAAAAGGCGACTTTCATGTGGTCCCGCTTGAGCACCTCGCGTATCGCCTGCACTTTGCTGACGTAGGCCTCCACAGTGGCGACATCTTGCGGCGACGCGATGCCTTTCTCGCCGGACACCGCTGTAAACAAGGCAAACTATAACAATTTGTGATGAACTCTCAACAAACTAAATATTTAAATGCATAAATACTGCTGACCTCAATTCTATTATGGATGAAAACAAATACAAATATTATGTAACAAACAAAAATGATATGACTTGGAGTCTTGAACAAGTAAATTTCAAAGATCAAAAATTTATATCTACATTTTTTATTTGCTCGCTTGGAATTTGAACTCTTCCATTTCATCAAGTTTATTTATAACATTAGTGATGAATGTCGTTGAAACCAGGTTAAATTAGAGCAGGGTCAAACACAATTAGTGGTACATACCATAGTATGTACTATGGACTTCTGTTGTGTGGGTAATGTAATTTTTATAACCATATTTCAACTAATCAAACAAAACAATTTAATAATTTGTACATCTAAAACTACAAGAAAATTACTTTAGTAGCCCTTCAATTAATTTCAGACAGTTACATATGAATGATCAACATGATTCAATGACACACATACAGCATTCAACCATATCATTTATCTTATCTGATAGTATTGATCTTAGGAATAAACAATATTAAGTTATTGATTATTCTCTACAGTCTTAATTAAACACATGAAGTTTCCTAAACAGACTTTGTAACATTCTCTGTAATTCATCATCATTTTTTATTGTATCATGTACTGTTTTGGAGAAAATAAACACATTTTTTACTTTAAAAAAATGCATATTTTAACCGTTTTTAATAAAATAGTTAAAACATACTACAAGCTAAAGTTGTCTCTTTCTGTCAATGGCAAGAATAGAGTGTGATAGTAACAAAACATATTTTAGCTAATGAATAAAGGGATAAATATTGAATCCCGATTTTTAGTTACCAACTTACAATAATTATGCTTCATAATTATTTTAAAAATAAATAAAACAGTCTTACCATGCATGTAAGTGACAGCATCCTTGACATAGTCATCAATTTCCACAAATATGTCATTGATCTTTTTCTTGGCTCTCACAAATATCTGTAGCGGGGAGTCCACGTTTGACATGTTCACGCGGATGTTTCCATTGTTGAGTGTTGCAACGTTGTGGGGCCCGTCGCCAGCCATCATTGATATAGTGCGATTAACATATGCAGCCATACGGGAAGGAAAGATGCACGGTTGTCGTTAGCTGAACCTTATGCCGGACAATGCCAACAATATAGTAAAAGTACCACTTCTACAGTTCAAACACAACATGCAGGGTACTGCAACAAAACATAACAGGCATAAACAAGTGCGGCCAAAATACACCATAATGTGCAGCAATGTGAAAGCTGTATCTGCATAATTAACATAATTCAACTACATTTCATTACACATGGGTAATTTCCAAGTAAAAACTGTAGTAAATAGCCTATTTTTGGCTCAGACAACCTTATACTCTCACGATTTATTATATTCAAGGTACTGCAGTGAGACAGCTAAACATCACTTTGATACCAGCTATTAATGTATGGAATAAAACCAAGAGGTTATGTTTGTGACTAGATTTGTTTCTGTGAAGGAAATAAAAGAATACAGGAACGCAATATAGAAATAAAAAAATATGTTGGAAAAGCAGAAGTACACATAAAGCAATCTACACAAAATGTAAAAAATGCACCTTATCATCTCGTTGCATCATCGCAATCAATGCACATCCCTGCAGCACGAGCCGCGTGTAAATTGGTATACACATTAGACGTATTCAGGTATAAATAGATAGGAAATAGCAGGATAAAATACAGTAAGACGTAAAACAACTGACAGCCGCTAAATATAAAGTCAAAAATATTTGCTTGCAATGTTTAAAATCACCATATTCTCCATAATTTTGGGGATTTTACGTATTTGTTTAAATTTGGCTTACCTGAGTTTTATAGAATCATTTTCAACATTTTAACTATTTGTATGTAATTTATTTTAGGCAGAAATTACCAATAATTTTTTTCATAATTTTTCTGCCCTGTTTTCAATTTTCTCTCATAGTTTTTTTAAATTTTTGTTTTTTAATTACATGATAGGATTTTGTGATTGGTTTTTACGAAAAATTGTTAATTATGTCCAATCACATGCGCATATAGAAATGATCATTGAAATTGGTTGGTTGGCAATAATATTGGGTTGCCATAATTAAACCACAGATGAAACAAAAATCTTTATTTTCTATTCGATTTTTATATCGATGTAAAATTTTAAATAAACAATCTCATAATCATGGGATTTGATTGCACCGAATCCTTACATATTATAAAACTAAGCCCTCTGCGTCTATCTGTCTGTTCGAGAGAAATTCAAAAATTACTACACGGTTTTTCGTGCAGTTTTCCCCAATCTTAAGATAGTGTTATTTCTGGGGAAGGTTTAGGTGTATAATTCATTACGTTTTTACCCGATCGGGACAAGCCGCTAATGAAATATAAAATAATGCGATAATTAACAACGACAACCGATATCGATCAATCCTCTTGAACGAACTCGTTCAATAAAATCAAGTTTGTTCGTCGTTATAAATAATAGCAGCGTTTTACCTACCAATAAAACGCTTATTAATTTACTTACCTTATTCGAAGCTTATTTAATTTGAGATAGGCATTTCCCTTCCCGCCTTATATTTCTATTTCTTTCTACCCCATATTGCCCCCTATTTCCACCCCCACCACCTGGCAGTGGGGATTGTCCGTTGTTGGACAGTTCCCCATTTCAATAGTCATTGAGTCGAAAATATACCAGGCAGAGTTTCATCATAAGCTTCGAATAAGGTAAGTAAATTAATAAGCGTTTTATTGGTAGGTAAAACGCTGCTATTAATTTGACTTGACCGTTATTCGAAGCTTATTTAATTTGAGACTTGTTTGTTATCGCCTGGTGGTGGTGAATAATAAAAGACGCCTAATGTGATTATGTATGTAAATGAGTATTCATTTCAAGTGAGGCTAAAATAAAACGTTCTGATGTAATGATACATGGGTATTTATATTATGAAAAAATAAATAATAATTTCATAACCAACTTGAAATTATATTAAGCAAATAGCCATCTATAACAATAAATCAAATAACAATATATCCATTGCTTATGAATATACCCACATTAAATACATTTTCTAATCAGCTACACTAAAAAGTGCAGTTACAGAAGGGGTGACTGATGCAGGCATAACTTCTCGTCTATAAAATTTACAAAAAGTGTTACTTGATCGCCAATTTCCTCTTGACAATACATCTTGTAACGGGTAATTGTCCAACCAATTTTTCGAAGCTACAGCTGATCGTATGCTTCCTGGAGTAGCTGTTATGCCTGAATCTTTCATTATGGTTTTAACCCAACCCCCTATGATAGTTCGAGAAGCTGGTTTTGGCTTGCCTTTAGTATTTACAAACAATGTATTACATTTGCTGGACTTTCTAATGTCGTTCAGTAAATCAATTGTATGTTTTATCCAAAATACAGGATCCAGGTTACGACTTCCTGGATTTGTACTTAACCTCCAGCCTGATTGCCTATAATCTACGGAATCTGTCTTAGATCCGAATATTGGCCAAAAAACAACTGAATCTTCAAAGAGGTTACAATGATTTGGATCTACGCTAAGTAAGGTTAAATCATGAACCCTTCTGCCTGAACATAACAACAAAAGGACAGCGGTATGACGTTGGGTCTGAAAAATGTTAGTTACATCTATGTTATAATTTTCTATATAAGAGGCTAAAACATCTATGTTCCAAATTGGTGGTTTTTGATGGCACGGTTTTTGTAATGATATAGATTTCAAAACTTGTTTAACCACAGGATGTGAACTCAAAGTCCCTGAACATTCTACATTGCATAGAGTGGAAATTGCAGATTTATGTACTAAAATAGTGTTGTATGATAATTTATGTTGCAAATGTAACTCAGCTAAGTATTTAGCAAGGTCATTGCCATTAGGGCTATACGGGTCAATTCCCTGGTCTCTGGCCCACACTAACCATTTTTTCCAGGCGCAATCATATATTTTTCGAGTTGATGGTCTCCAAGATTTTTGGAGAAGACTGATTTGTTCATTACTCCAATCTTTTAAATTATTTACCCACCCCCACATTTCCACACTTCCAGTGTCATATGGTCCACATTCGGAGGTGGGAGGCCTGTCGTTACGTCTATTAGGGCTTCTTCTAGATTCAGAAGTGTAAACGGAGGGGCTAAAGCTCGTGCTTTCACATCTGCTCTCCAGAAAACTCGTTCCCATCGGGGAACCACTAGTAGGTAAATCCCCTGGCACTGGTTCAAATGACTTAATACCCTGGGAATGAGAAAAGGTGGGGGGAATACCCACGCCAGAGGATAATTCCAAAGCTGTGAGAATGCGTCGTGAAACAATGCTTGACGATCGTTCATGTCTAGGGAGACATAATTGATTACTACATGTGCGCGACTGGACGCAAATAGATCGATTAGGGGAATTCCCCATTTCTTGAATATTTTCTGAGTACTGTTGGGAAGGAGATGCCATTCTGGAGTTTGTCTCAACCTCGACAGATGATCGGCATGTCCATTGTACATCCCTGGGATGTGATGTATTTTTAGGTGTATTTGATATTCTTTGAGAATCTGATATATCCGGTAAGTCAGATTTAACAGAGGAGTCGATCTGGTACCTCCTTCGTGACGGAGATATGCTATTACGGTTCTGTTGTCGCACTGCACTAAAAGAGTGCTGTGACTCAGGCGTTGACAATGATCTTGTAAAACTTTTAAGATTGCGAGCATTTCTTTTTTATTGCAATGAAGGTTTTGTTCGAAATGTGTCCAAAACCCCGATAGCGCTAGGTTGTCTAATCGAGCTCCCCATGCCAAATCCGATGCATCCGTGGTAAGGTAGTGTGAGGGTGGAGACACATGAATGAGCGATGGGCGCCTGCAGTTCAGCAACCACCACCTCAGATTCTCTCTGGCGTCCAGAGGGATCTTGTGTTGATACTTGGGATTTCTTTTCACTAAAATATTGAGAAGATTTAATAGAGCGCGATAATTCAGGCGACCCAGTGGTACAGTGAAGCTGGCAAAATTCAGGAGGCCCACTAGACTTTGCAAGTCCGCGAGATTTGTGCTGCCTCTTTCTAGCATCGATGTCAGTTTGGACGTCAATGAAGGGAGCTTTTCCTCGGGTAGTTGTTTCTGATTGATCCATGGGTCCCAATTGATGCCCAAGTATGTTAGTGATTTTGACGGCACTAGGATCGACTTGTTGTAATTTATAATCCATCCTAATGTCTCTAAAGTTTGTATTGCCAATCGAACGTGATGTTGAAGTGTGGTCCTGTCTTGATGAGCGAGCAAAAAATCGTCCAAGAACACCACTATCCGGACATCCTGCTGCCTGAGTACTTGGGCAATCCAGTTGGTTAAACTGGCGAAAGTTTTGGGTGCCGTACTCAGGCCAAAGGGTAAACAAGTCATCTCCAATAACTGGCCTTGATACATTAGCCGAAGGAACCTCCTGTGGCTGCGGGCGACAGGAAGATGGAAGTAGGCCTGTGATAGATCTACTTTGCAGAGCCAATCTCTCGGTTGCAAAAAGTCTGGAATTCGGGACATGTTGAGCAGCCGGAATTTTTCTGTCATTATAAATGCATTTAGTGCCTTTAAATTGAATATCGGGCGAGATGTCCCGTCGCTCTTGGGAACAAGAAAAATTGAGGATAGAAAGCTCGGTCCTGGCACTGCTTTTGCTAGGACTTTTTGGTCTATCATTTGGTCTATTATTGCAGACATTTCGTTTGATGGTGGCACACTTGGATGGTTCCTCAAAGCATCTATGTGAACCAAAGGTGGCTTGCGACAAAAGGGTATGCGATACCCTTTTAGAATCTTTAATACATAATTTGGAGCATTTAATTGTTCCCATTCGCGAATGAATTCTTTCAGACGGCCCGCTCGAAACTGCTTCGAGTCAGAATTTTTTTCGCTTATTATCATTGTTATTTTCTGACTGCGATGCTGACCTTTTTTGACCAGATTTGTTTTGACTTTGACCTCTTGTATTGGTACGAGAGGAATGGTTTCGAAAGGAATTTCGATTGTTCGGTGCTGTCGAACGATGATTATATCCTTGCGAAGGATAATGGGTATTGCAACCACCTTGCGGAGTTGGGTTATGGCAATGTGTGGCATGCGAGTAGTGCATGTTACTGCATGACCCATTGAAACAACCTTGCGTAGGTTTTTTGCGCGCAGCCCCCTGCGAGGAGGTGCTAGGTTTAGGCTCAGCCTGCGAGGTAGAGCTATTATTCTTTTTAACTGGCCAAAAACACTTACGGACTCCACCGGCCTTTTCAATCGCATTTGAGAATTTCTCAGGATTGAACAAATATGTAGCTGTCGGTGGTATCTTTTTTAAATGTGTTTTAACTAATGGGTCCTTAACTTGCTTTGTAACACAATCTCTACGCATCTGAAAAATTTCAGCTCTGTGGCCACAAATGATCTGCAATAAATCTGTAGATGTTTTAAGAAACTCTCCTGTGGAAAAAAGCTCATTAATTTTCCCGTGTAGGGAATCATAAGAAAGGTTATCAGAGTCCTTAGCCCAGCATAACAACTCCTGCAAGACTGTTTGCAATGAATCCCTCTGCTTGACAGCACACATTGTCAGGGCAGCGAATGCTCGGTCAGCATGTATCAAATGACGGGGGGCGTCATATTGTTTTACTTCCTCATTTAATTCAATATCTGTATAACCAGGAGTATGGTTATATAATTTTTGAGTTTCTAAATATCTTATTGCATTCCATTCAGAATTATCTAAATGTTGAAAATGATTAAGCAAGTTCAAATGCTCAGAAGAGGTTTTCGGCATGATTGGCTCCTTAAGTTTAGTTTCAATATTAAACGAAAATGGTTTTTCATTATCTTTAACATTATCGGGAGGCAATTCTGTAAAATCATTATACAAATTTTGGCTAACGCCAGACAGAATAGAAATAGCATCATTATCGGAATAATTATTAAGTGGCAAACTCACGGTTTGTTCATCTCTTCTCATTAATTGCTTGCGAAGGTTTCGTATTTCTTTTGAGAGTTTATGCACTTTACGATGAGATTTCCTTCTGCGCCCTCCTCTTTTTTTGAGGCGCTTACGGTCACATTCCGATGAACTCGTTGATGAAGAGGATGAGCTGCTACTAGATGAAGATGAACTGCTTCTATTACGAGAACGCTGCTTCTCTTTATTTACACCAGATGGTCCTGCCACTGGTTCTATTATTTCTTCATTAACATTCATGCTATAAATGTCGAAAACTTAATAAAAACAAAATATTTTTGAGGGTAGGAAAAGTATAAATTATTTAAATATAAATTTAAATCATTAGATAATCGAACGAAAATTCGTTAAAAGTTTATTCATTTACATAAGTAAACAATTATTGACAGGTAATCTATTTTTAGCTTTTAACTAAATTGAATATTATGACCGATACTACAGCCAATTCATATTTTATTGTCTCCTGTCATTAAATTGTCATCATCAAATTATAAAATTCATCAATGGTGAACGAAAATAGTAGAAAAATTGTAACTCACGTTCGTGTTGTAACCTTACACAATATTCACTACGGTTTCTCGACGTGAAAAGGTTTTTGAAGCACGTCTGCACACGGCGGGAAACAAGACGCCAATGACTATTGAAATGGGGAACTGTCCAACAACGGACAATCCCCACTGCCAGGTGGTGGGGGTGGAAATAGGGGGCAATATGGGGTAGAAAGAAATAGAAATATAAGGCGGGAAGGGAAATGCCTATCTCAAATTAAATAAGCTTCGAATAACGGTCAAGTCAAATTAATGATAATTATTTACTTAGCTAGTATTCGTATCTGTATAATAAATTATTCTCTATAATTTCAAAGAGATTTCGTAGAAATATTATTATCCCTTTGACCGTCATTAAAGCAAGCTACAGTTCCGTAGCAAACAGGATTTTTGGTTCCTGCTTCTATATCGATTGAGTTGTGTTTTCAATTTCAATCTGTCAGGTAATTCAGTGACAGCATAAAGTCAATTCTGTATTCTGTCATGGCGTTCGGTTCATGATAGATAGCGGTGCGTGTTGGATGTGTGAAAAAGTTTATTTGAAAACGAATATCATCACAAAATTGGTGTTTTGTTCGCTATTTCTGAGTATATGTACCCGTAAAGGAATATTACTATTATTGGTGAATAGGTTACTGTAAGAGTAAGTAGAAAAATGTCACGTTCCGTGCGGGCCGAAACGAGAAATCGTGTAAAAGATGACATCAAGAGAGTCATGCAAGCTGTGGAAAAAGTTCGCCATTGGTAAGAAAATATTATGCATCATAGTATTTTTTTTGTTTTATAAAAGAAATATAAGTGAATACTCTAGGCTATTTGTGTTAGTACTTTGTTTTAATTTTAATTTAACTTTGCAGGGAGAAAAAGTGGGTGACCATTGGAGAAACTACTATGAAAATTTATAAATGGGTCCCTATATCCACTAACGAGCAGAAAAAGAAGCATGCATTAAAAAGGGAGAATAAGGAAAATACTCTGACGCCCAAAAAGATGCACGATTCATCCAACTCAAATTTCGGCATGGCAGAGGATTCCAACACATGTAAGTTTTGGCAATTTACCATCGACATATGATAATCTTCATTTACCTTATCGTCAGCCCCATTGTGTGAGAGTGTAAACTTGTGATTTGTCATTGGTTTCATATCTATAATTCATTAAATTCTCTTGTGAAAACTTTAACAATTTGCAGGTTTCTCAACAGTGAGTGACTCTCAGGGTCCGACAGAGTTCTCCTCAACACACATGAATTTCTCTGAAGACTCCAATTCGCAGAGCAGTGGCACCACAACTCCAGCCAAGAGATTAAAAACAGACTGAGTAAGGCTCCGCAAGAGGGACATCTAAGCCCCGATGTCTATCAGTGCGGACCCTAACTTTGTGCGAGCTAAAAATGTCATAAAACTTAGACAGTGATGTGCTGTGAATAAATTTAGGCCTGTGTTTACAAAGCACTCTTATTGCACTTAACATGTGCTCAGGAAAATTATTTACTGTTACTAAAACTTGCCCCAGGAATCAAAAAATGTTATTTGACCAGCCTTCAGTCATAGTATGTTTTAATATTCATGATACACGCCAATCAAAATTATAGTGTTAAAAAAAAATCTTAAATGGTCAATGCTCAATTCATTAATAATTCAATATTTTGTTGGAAAGTAGAGTAGTTGCTGCAGAATAAGTAAGCTAGGGAGTGGTGGGAATTTCTTAGGCTAAGTATTGGCCTCAATATTTGAAATATTTAATGTAAATATGTTTTCTTAGTAGATAGATGTTCAGAAGGTATGAAAAATATTTCTGATTGTTTTTTATTTTTTTCTGCAGGCATTTAAAAATAGAATAAACGAAGAAATAAGTTCAATTGTAAATAGAATGAGTATTGTGACTTGAATGAAAATATTGATAACTTGACAATTTAACAATATTGCTGTATTGTGTATGTGTTGGTAATTAGTTGTAACATAGGATACATGCATTAGATGGTAGGTACATTGTGTGTATGAATTGTAATTCATATATATAAAGTGAATGAAAAAATGAAAAGAAATGCTTTTTTAAGTACTTCCATTTCTTTTGTCATTAGGCTATAAATGCAATGGAATGAGCTTTTTATATGCATTGAAAAATTATAAGCACATGTGGCGATTTGATAATTTAATTCTTATTTACGCAGAATATGTTTCTTTTTTTGCATATTATAGGCTATTTCACTATTTCCTTAATGCATTATAATAAGATTGTACATTGCTTTTTATACTTTTAAAAGTAGTAAGTACTTACATAAGTGACAAAACCAATAATATATTTTAATTTTGCTTGTAAGGCATTGTCTATAGTCTTGTTACTTGTACACGCGGAAAAACGCAAGGACACAACCCTTTCGAACCCCTTCAATCTTGCAGGACTAGATGATGGCTAAAATTGTAAATAATCTTAGTTCTATGAATTTTGAAGCATGAAAAAATATTTTTCAAGTGTTTATCCTGCTTGACATTCATACACATTTGTGAATTTGTGTTAGCACTCGACACACGTTGAGTTGTTTACAATTGAAATGGAAAAAAATATGTATTTTTGTATGAATGTCATGTTTGTTATGTTTTTGTCAGTTATCGGGTCCTGTCAGAAAGCTAGTGTTTATCATGTAACTCTATATATGCCACCAGAATTTGAACCGTGTGTGGTAATATGATTTATGCAATTTATATTCATGTTGACATGAGAATAAAAACTCATGATCTTTTTCCGCCTGGACAAGAAACATCTTTAGTTATTGAGAATAAAAAACGAAAATGGATTTGATTTGTAAATTGTAATATTAATTGTAATAGACGATATAATGCAAACTAATAAATGTGAGACAAATTCAGTAGAATCTTTCTTCTGAAGTGGATGAGCCCGTGTGAGAGTAGCTGATTCCGGACTCCAGAGCTGACAGTTGGTCGGACAGGTCGTCGACATCTTGCAGACCCATTATTTGGGTCAACAGGTAGCTGAATGTAATTTCCTGAAATAGGACAATGCTGCGATGTTATCAAGCCAGCAGGGCAGCACTAGCATAAGGTCTGAACAGCGTATTTAGACATGACAATAGTAAGTTTTCCAATGCATGGCAAATGCTGTTTGATGACACGGGTAGTTTGTTTTCTGCATGTGCTGGTATCGTCATCTTTTTTGTCTGAAAGTTTAACATTCAGGACATTGGACTTTACGTAAATCGTCGTTTTACACAAGACGTAATAGATAGCTAGAGTTTCACAGCTGACCCGGTATATCGGTCGTTCCCCTTCGTCACCTCCAGCTTGTCTCTGCCGCCGGTGACGAGCGGGAATTTTCGTAAAAAAAAAAGTCACTCGTCACCGGTCGAATGGAATTATGCTAGAAATATTTTTTTTATTATTGAGTTCAAAAACAGTAATATATAAGTTCCTAGTTGATTTTTACATGCCAGCGAGCATTATCGGCCAAATGTACTGAATATTTTTCCATTTTCATTCCATTGAGGGGCGAAGCTGCGGGTGACGAGCGGGTACGACCGGTACCTATGTTATCACCTGCGGCAAGAATGAGAAATCTTCTTCGCTCATAGCTGCTCTGTCGTCGAAGTTCTGCCCGCTCAGTATCGACAGCAGGTACCAGGATAGTTCCTGTGTGAACTTCTCACCTGCAAGCATTTATCCATCGTATCCACTAGATAATATTGATGCGCAACAAACTTAGCATTTTCTCACTCAGCAAGACTTGCACATAATCTTATCGACAAAGTTTATATTAAAACTACCTTTTGCCCGCGGCTTCGCCCGCGCGAATTTCATAGTAAAATCTCGGTTATTCCTTAAGAAAAATGAAGGTAAACATACTCGTTTACCAATTTTCAGCTTTATATTTCGAAATTTGTATTAAGTTACATACATTCTTTCACCTCCTTTTGAAGGGGTTGAGGGTTAATTTTCAGAAAAACTTGAACCACATGTTCTTTAATTTGTTGTAAACAACTAAAATACAAATTTTCAAGTCACTAAAGTTCAGCGGTGTAGAACTTTCATATAAAAGTTTTTCACCCCTTTCACCCGCTTCGGAGTGGGATTTCCAAAAATCCTCTCTTAGTGTTCACCTATACTCCCCAGGCGTATAGGTAGGTATAGGTATAGGCGCCCAGTAGTTTCGGCTGTACGTTGTCTGTCAGTCAGTCAGTAACGGAAGAGTTTTATATGTATATATTGATTGATGATTAACAGCGCATCTCTCTTATGAGCATTTTTCAGTTGCTTCCTATTCATTTGCATTTCTGCATCTAGATTACTTACCAGTATTGCTGAGCATGTTAACAAAATCTTTCCGTCTCATGACGTAATTTTCCTTGCGGTAGGCGGCGAACGCGCGGAATGCGCCCATGACCTGATGGTAGCCGACGTCGAACGCCGGCCGGTGATTGAGGTACAGCTTCACGAACTCCTCGAAGTCGATCTCTGTGCTCATTTTACGCTGGTAAATCTTGAACTTCGCCTCGACTAACAGATTTTCTACCTGTAATGTACCTAATGACGTTCTACAATAAAGTCCACAGAATTTATAATACTTACTACTATTATGGAACATAATATATATCATAAATTCTGTAATCGAAGGTAATCAAATCATATGGAAATCAAACCTTTTTCCATTCTGAGCGAATTCCCAGTAAGTCTCCAGTCTTTCAAATCAGTGGCCCGCCTACCTCAGTCTTTATTTTATATGTTTGTTTGTTTGTGCAGTTTTTGATCATTCAAATAATTCCTTTTTGTGTTGTGAGTTTACTTATTCTTGGCAGTCATCACCTCATATTCCGACGGAAAGAACCCCAATGCCCGCATCAGATCAGGCAGAGAGTCGATTGGGATGTAATCCTTGACGCGTCTCATGGCCGGGGAGAAGGTGCCCTGACACACGATCTGGATGTAGTAGAACATGTCCCGGATCTCCTGGAACAGCCAACCTGGACGCCCGTTCTCGACCAGGCAATAGTAGGGGTCCAGGTCGATCCCGCCGAGCTTTGTAGTCGATTCTACTGACCTGTGGATGTGGTGTGGTGGACCTAAATAAAAGTTGGAAAACGTGGCCCTGGCCGGCCTCCAGCAACTTGGACACGAACTATTACCACGAGTGCTGACCCCTAATAAATTAGGATAAAGCAAGAAGAATATCTAAATGCACAAGTCGATTTGATCACCAGTAGAACTTACGTTCCCAGAGTTTTAATACTTTCTCAATATTTTTTTTCAGTTTAATAAAAAATGTCTGGATCAAGATTATATGGAAAGGTATATAGAAGCAAAATCAGTTACGCTTGGAAGAAGTGTTCCCTCTTGCCCCTCGGATGAGTAAGTTTTTCTCATACATATTTTTAATTAATTACCTATACAAGAATAACATACCTGTAATTCGCAGCCCATTGGCACATTGTGCTGTCTCGAGCTCCTATAGTAAATAATGTGCCACTATCTTCACGGAAACACATTTGTGTCACCTAGAAATAAGTTGAAACGTATTCATTCTAAACTAGAAAAAAACTCAAAATCATTTCTAGTTACGCAAGCAAAACCAAGCCTGGAATCAAAGCAGTTCTCCTTCCATTACAATATTTTGCATAAAATATAACTACTCAAATTTCTTTGTCGACATTTGGTCAGATTCGAATAGCGGCGCATCGAAGCAATATTTTGTATCATTCTCACTAGTGCTATTGAACATGAACGTAGCAATTTTAGGAGCTGTTATTTATCACGACGTGTTACGACTATTAACCATTTCAAAATTTGTGTCCATAAAACAATTTTCGTCACGTCTCACTAAGTCTATTTCTAAATCAACTACTTTTATAAAAAATTTTGACATGTCCCGTTTAAAAGCTTTAACGACAATATCTCTAAACGTGAGATTACCACAATCCTTACCGCTATTGGATGCCCGAGCAGCCCCACATGTTTCCACGGGTTGCCATCCAGCGGCATCTTCTGCAGGCCTATGACATTTCGCGTACAAAAGAGCAGGTACTGCAGCTTCTCGTTGTTCTCCTCCCGCCAGACTAGCTGGATCCTGCGCACGGGGTGGTCGTACCGCGGCCCCAGCACCGTCGCCATCGTCATCGTCGTGTTCGCGTTCACTAGCTTGTATTTGAACTGGAAGGTTATTACATTGTTAGTCAAAGGCCAGCTTGTGTCGACTCAGGCCGATGATGTTGATTGGATAAAGGACCGAAGCATCAGTGGAAAACTGCATTACGAGATGATTTATCATTTGTGTCAACTGGAATAGGTCAATACTAGGCAAGTTTCCATTGTTATTGCCAAGAAAGTAATTGTAAGAGTTTTATTTCACATAATGACCACGGTACATAAAAGAAATACTGCTAAGACACCTCACAGACACAGATACAGATTCACCTCATCATTCGCGACAAGCATCAATTGCAAATCCGTGCGTTCCTCCTCTTCGTTCAAGTTCTCAGGATTGGGCCATGGAATGGCGCCTAGCGGTACAGCCGTCTGGTCCATCCTGTCCAGGCTGTATATGTCCAGAAACTCCTCACTGCTGTTCGCTATATCGTATTCCACCATTATCCTGTCAGCCCCCAGGGATATCAGCTTGTATTCGTCGCCGACATTCTTATATGGCAAGAAGTTTAAAGCCGTGATATTCTTGTAGTGAGCTCGGTGCTTCCCAATAAAATTCCAAACAAATTCTGTGCAGTCGTATTTGTAAACGCAAATTGTTTTGCCTTCATCCTGTAAAATGGACGTTACGTTTTATATGTACTTTTGATAATATAGGAACCTTATTTTTATCTTCAAAATTTGTTAATCTGCAAGGTTTCATTGATGACTACCTTCGAGTCATAAAATAAACATCACACTACTCCTACGGTTAAATAAAAAAAAAAGCAGCAAAATTCTTGATAAAATCCAACACTAAGCTACAAATGTAAGTTGGCAAACTCTTCGTTCGGCTCACAGCAAGGGCCAAGGTCAGCGAATCGCAGCTGTAGGTGATTTGCTGAATGGCATATTTCGTGTCCCGGAACGGAGTTTTTGTGAGTATGGTGATTGTGGTGGGGTCCAGGAAGATCAGCTCGCCAGAGTTCAAGCCACATGCCAGATGGAGCCCTGTAAAATTTTTATTGTTTTAACACTTATTGTTGATTTAGTTTTTTTCGTTGGGGCTCGTTTGTGTATACTATTTGATAAAGATACAGATTATTTTTACCATATAAAAAAGGATGCGTCGAAAAACCAAGAGCGTGTATTGTGCTGCGCCATATTGTGTTGCTGGCCTTCCATCACTTACTTTAAATTTTATATCTTATCAAGTCGACACAGCAACCAAGAATATAGCTTTTTTTTACTGAAAACTTTTTGACCGGTAAGTGGCCACAACAATCGCCTCATTAGCCTTATATGGTGCATTTAGGCCTTCAAATGGTGCAGAACGAGTGTGTATTGTGTATGTATATTTCCAAGATTTCGCACCTGAAGGTGAATACTTGAGGCAGGTGACGCTGAGCTCTGGCACCGTGATGTCGTAGTTCCCGTTGATGGAGTCGTCCTTCGGCGGGATGACTATCTTGTAGAACTCCCTCAGATTCAGCCGCGCGAATAGCTTGTGTTGGACGAAGTTGACGAGCTCCACGTTGCCGTCCGAATAGCCTATCGACACGAAGGGCCTTGGAAATGCCACAAATTAAGTTATACATACATAAATATTTTACCTATAAATGATCTACGAGCTACGAGCAGTTATAATTTAAAGAATCGAGATTAAAATCTAAACGGCAAGCGAAACAACTTGCATTGGTGGTCTGTTGTGGGAGGTATTTTTGTCCCATGTGATATTAGGTAAAGTTACGCACTTTTCTGGATGGACTGAGAGAGCCAAGGCGTGTGCTGGTTTATTGTCCAATACTGTGTATAGTTTCTCAACAAGAAAGTCTGCGAAACTGACTCCTTCATTTTTAGTACCTGAAATTGAAACCTCCTCTCAATTCTGCTGACGTGGATAACTAGGACCTTCTCAAAGTTCTCAATAGGTTTTAGTAGCACATTGTAGATATGTGATCTTCAAACTGTATGTAATTTTTCTGATGATGATCAATATATACATATACTATTGGCAATAACTGAAAATCAGTGTTTCAGTGCTAACCTGCAGAAAGCCCATTGAGTTCTGGCCTTTGTGCCTTGATGCAGCACACTACTTTGTCTAATAATGAGTGTATTAGTGTCTGTGGCAATACAAATAAACGTTTTCTATATCCATGTCTAAAACCAAGAGAAAATTCCCGACGAAGACGTTGACAAATAGAGGATGAAGTGTAGATTCTCACAGACTATAAAATCCCGGATCACAACAGGCTTCCCCGCAATAGAGGCGTCCCCAGGCAGCTTCCGTTTGAGCAACTTCTGTTTCACCACCCCGGTCTCTGGGTCTGTATGCATCACCACCTTCTCCCAGCATGGACAGGGTTTGCCACCTGATAATACAACCGAGAAAACGATTGATATTCTTTTCCTAGATATAGCAATGTTAGCCTCGAAACAAAAACAGAAGAGCGGAGCATTTACAATGATAGAGAACTGCAATGCAAGAAGTTTAAGGCCTTTTACTACTCGTATTACATGTGTACTAATTCTTGCTTTCATACTACTCGTATACTAAATTAAAAGCTTTTGAAAATTGTGTGTAAAACATAAAAATAAATGAATGTATACTTATATGATATAGCGAAATAGAGGATAAAACTGAACGGACATTTTGGGTCGAATATTTTGTAGCTCCTGGGCGAGACGTTGAAACTTAGACTCTTGACGCAGTCGGGCTGGAAGCCGTGCACCCAGTACACCAGCTTCATCTGCTGGTCGTAGAAATGGATCTCCCCGGCGCTGTTGCCCGTTGCTACCAGCCTAAAATAGTTTATTATAATATTTAACCGGCAAAGAATCGACAGACGATGCCGGAATAATAAAAACTATTTCTCAGAAATTTGTCCGCATTCATAAAAACTATATTTCTTAAAACGATCGTTACCAAATACATTGACTGCTTTCAATTACGTGAATAAAATGTTAGATTATGCCTTTTGTTCGATGTATTTGAGCCCTTAAATTCGAAAAGCTAACACAAAACGTATTTACCCATCAATGCTCTTAATGACATTGATCCTGAAGTTCTCCAATTTAAACATCTTCACAAACTTCAGATCCTTGAAACTGGCTGGCTGGGATTGCTCTTGGAACTCTATGCTGTACCCGTAGATGAGGATGTAACCTCTACTGGTGGCCACTAGTATCTGCGAGGTATCCTTGATGAACACGAAGCATGTGAGCTTACCAGCTTCCGAGGTGATGGTTCTGTCCACCTTTCGTATTTTTAGCTCGTAATTATCTGTCTCTTTAAGAAGACCCCGTTCGACGATGAATACTTTCTATAACAAGATTTTGTTGTCAGTCAGCTGACAATATGGGTTGGGGATAAATTACGCACTATGGTACTTGATATACTAGTCAATGGCATTACGGGTAGTTTGGTTGCTGTTAAGACTTGTTGAAAGCCGATATTAGCCCCTTCGCATTGCATTGGGCTGGATGATGAGTCAGCGCTGTGACGTCTTTATCCACAAAGGGACAGTAGACAGGGCAGAATTTGCGAAATTCGAGATCACGTTGAACTAGAGGTATTGTGTTGAAATTGAAAGCTGGAGATTCAGTGTTATTGGGAATTTCTATATTTCACCACAGTTATTCTTTTTGTGACATTTGTTGTTTATGTGTGGGATATCACAGATTTAGGTACTACCTAAATCTGTGACACACATAACCTACCTTTAACCTACTTATAAATATTGTTTACTACTACAGTAAATACTTACACCAGAAACCCCAATCCAAATGTCGGACTTCGTCAACAAGAGGAACTGTTCGCTTAGGTATGGGTTGAAATCCATAGAAATCACCGAATCTTTTGGTATATCTATCTCCAGTTTCGCTAAAATCATAAAACATCATCAAAAAAGTAACATATGTAGGCTTCTTTTTCAGTGGAAAGAGTAAAGGCCAGATGGGAAAAAGGAAAATCTTAAAGGGAGACAAATATCAATTGTATCGCGCAAGGTATACTAATAGTGCCACAAAAGCAATAGAATTAAATTTTGAAGATAACTTACCATGAGGCTCATCCAGTCCGAACGACCATATCCACCAGAATATACACGCCTTTTCCTTATACGCCAGCGTGAGGAGGTACTTAGCATCAGCACTCAAGGCGACCTTGCTCAATTTCGTTTCGCGGTGGGGATTGAAGATGGTCTTCTGGGGGAAGTAGTCGGTGCTGTCCCAGACGATGATGACGTTCTCGGGGCCGCTGTCCGCCGTCACCAGCCAGCGGCCGCTGCCGTCCACCGCGAGGCACGTTATCATGTGTCTCTGAAACATTGAGATCGCATGTCAAAATTTATTTCTTTTACGATTAAAAAAACACAGTTGAACAAGCGCATGCGCATACAAGGGTATGCGTTCCATATGCGACCACCTTCCAACATGATCGTCTGATCTCCTCTAATCGGAATCAGTAGGGAAATTTTACACGCTTCAGCAGACTTTCTCAATACACTCCATACGATACAAACAAGCAAAAGTTACACGTCTTGGTCGAAATTTTCGATCACAAGACGTAACTTTTGCTTGCGCCGACACGAAACAATACAACGACTTGTATTACATGTCCCTGCAGGATCCGCATCTGGTGGCTGGTCCAGTTGTACAGCACCCCGCAGTTGTTCGCAGCGTAGAAAAGGATCGTGCTGCCCTTGTTGTTCAGGTTGATCACTTCCACCTTCGTGTTGTAGCCGTGGATCCAGCGGATATTCTAAAGAATTTGATATGATATATCATTACTATCTTATTGCTATTGCTAGATTTCACCCACATACATTTGTTATTGACTAGCTTTTGTTTCATTCCACTGCATGTTATGGTGGGTCACCACCAGGGTAGTTAGAAGCCATAATAGTATTTCAACTGCAATAGCTACAAACAACTAACTACTACTTACAAAAGGCGAAGGTTTGTAGTGATACTCAGGAGCCTGTGAGTTCTTCCTGATCTGAGACAGAGAGAGGCTGAGCATCCGCTGCAGGTCCAGGTTGCTGGTCTTACTGCCCTCGTGCATGTTCGGCAGAGATTGCGACTCCGTGCCGGCACCCGTTTTACCTTGCATTTCTGATTTTGAGTGCCAAAAATTTACAAAAGTATGGACACTGTATTTATAAATCAGCAATAAATAGAATATTTTATAAAATTATCAACAGACTCAAATGTTATTTACAAGTAGGTACAATATTTACATTTAATAAGTCATTGTGACAATCAGTCATTTTGGAGCTAAAACCGAAAGGTTTTAATCTAATAAGGTTTGTAAAAAAAGGGTTGTGCGTGCGACATTATGGCGCTTGCCTCATACATCAACGAAGGACTTTACCATTGCATGGATCAAATATAGCGATGGACCAAGTGTATAAAGTTTTGCACAGAGACGTCACGGAAAGGCTCCACGGCTCATTATTTCGGTGCATTCATTGGGCGACGGACTAGATGTAGGGGAACGGGCCGGTGTTGCGTTTTCCATGCTTCTGCCTTCTTCCCTGCGTATCGTGGTACAGAAATTGCAATAGGACATCTCTGTTTCATGGACTTTATGCAAGGATTGCCGGACTTAAAAACGGATAACATATTAATGAAGAATGTATAGATCTCGATGTAGGTAGCCGGGTGGTCATAAGATCAGAGTCGAATCAGATTATTTTTTATCCGGCTTAAGCACAGCTGAAATCCATCCAGCGCAACAGCAAAAACAGCGTGCCATGAGAGACAAAGAACAAATAAGATCGCTCCCTCTTTTCCAGGAATTATGACGGAACTTCATGACTCAGTAAATAAACTTTACATATAAGGGCATCAACCACACATTATATATAGTGCACTATGTTTATTATCGAAAGTCAAAGGTCATACGAGTACTCTTTTAGAATGATATCTTGATTTCTGAGTTCATTCTCTGTTTGCGCGGGCGCACCATGTGGTCTTATTTGGTGTTAGTGTTTGTGGTTGTGGGTTATGTAGATGTTGAGGGCAGGACTATTTATTTGGAGCATAACCAGCCTACGCGGGAAGAGGTTAGTTTAATGTTAAGTTGCTCTCTATTTAATCGTGCGTTGCGTTTATTTAGGTATAATATCGTCGTGAGGTTTCTAAATTATATTACATTTGTGTATACCTACTTAGTAAGATATAAAGAACCTAATTAGAGTGATGTTACTATTTATTTATAGCAAATTATTTAAATGTTGTGGGTCAACTATTTTCAACCATGACAGTTTGGCAAACGACTACATTGCAAGTATACCACTAGACGCGGGAATTAGTCGTAAAAAGTCATATCAGATGCCTTTAGGTGACTTGAATAAAATCAGGTGTTAGCAACCACACCCTTTCGGGTGAAAAAAGACCTACATGTAATGTTAAATATCCAGGTAGCATTCCTCAAGCGGTACGGCTACATGGACGACCAGGTGGACGACGGCGACGCGACGTACACGGAGCAGTCCATCTCCGGAGCGCTGCGCAAGATGCAGGCCTTCGCTGGCCTGCCCCAGACCGGCATCCTGGACCCGCAGACCAGGCAGGTGAGGCCATTGCAAACATCACTTTCATAGCGGCAAAACATTTTAGGACCAATTACATTGTATTGTGGTTGTCGTTGCGTTACCATAGAGCAATGTGATGTGTTCGCTACGTCTCACTTCGAATAGACAAGGTGTGCAAAACTAGTTACAGCCATTACATTACACAAAACAAACCATTATAATTAAGAACTGGGTTTTAGCCCAAAACATACACACTCAGAAAGTTTATAAATTAGAAACGTAAACAAAGAAAATACAATATTAAGAAGCAACAGATATTTATAACAAACATACGACTAGAATACAAAACCTACATTTGCACTAAAGATTAAATATTAAATATGCATTGTAACACACTCGATTATGACATGTAAATAGCACAATTGCCCTACGCACACAGGAGAAAGGAATGAACGGCGACCAGCAGTGATATACAACCAAACCAAGTGGATGAGACAAACTCAGGACATGGAAAGATGGTGTAAAAAAAGAGGAGGCTTATGCTCAGCATTGTGCGGAAAGACGCTGAAATGATGATAATAAAACAGTGTTATAATGCAAGTTCCTAACGATGTCCACGTCGACGTTACTCCTCCGTTTTGACTAAAGCTTCTCGTGGTCTATTTAGACTCCTACATTATTTCAGCAACTATTCCTAGTTTATTTCTTAGCTGGAAGTATTTTAATGTGGAAGTTATGTAACTCATTCTTAATTACTTCTGTCTTCCGTTTCAGCTGTTCAAGAGGAAGCGTTGCGGGGTAAAAGACATCATTAACAAATCGTCAAGAAAGCGGAGATACGTCATCTACGAGGGGTGGCCCAAGAAGAACATCACTTGGAGGTAAGTATTTTTATACTTTGCCTTTCACATGCGTGTGACAGAGATGGCCTATTACCCTTTCATCACATAAGTTATGTGAATGAGATTTAAATAGAAATCTTGGTACTGGTCTTAACAGGATATATTTACATTATGTTAAAACAACACACAAGATACATAACACATGTACAGCGGCGAAACTTATCTCAAGTAGTCAAGTGGTCTTACACAGTCAACCGGCATTTCTTTGAATTTGAATCCAGCGTATTGAACGGCGCATCAACGCTGGACAAGCCCAGGGTGGAGAGGCAGGTGGCCGCGAGTCTGGCCATCTGGGCGCCGCACGGGGGCCTCACCTTCACCCAGGTGCAGCAGAGCAACAAGGCCGACATCAAGGTCTCCTTCGGGAGAGAGGAGCACGGGGACGGGTGAGTTGCTATGTGCAACACATTACAAGAAAGTGTGTTCGTTTCTTCTTCTTTCTTATCAAAACGAGCATTGGATTAAAACTAGATATAGAAAGACAAAGGCTACCTTTTGACCCGACAAGGCTATTTTTTGTCCCACAAAGGATGCCTTTTGTCCTGACAAGGCTATCTTTTGTCCCACAAAGACTGACTTTTGTACCGACAAGGCTATATTTTGTCCTACAAAGGCTACCTTTTGTCCGAACAAGGCTATCTTTTGTGTCTCAAAAGTTACCTTTTGTCCCTACAAATGTTATAAAATACAACAAACAAAAATCCATCAAACAACTTTTCTCTTCCAAAGGTTTCCTTTTGACGGGCTGGGCCAAGTGGTGGCCCACGCGTTCCCCCCGCCGTTCGGTAGCCTCCACTTCGACGACGACGAGCTCTGGGGCGACGACCCCGACAAGCAGCAGCTCGCCGACAATGACATCACCGACTTGTTCGCCGTCGCTGTCCACGAGATCGGCCACGCGCTGGGCATGTGCCACTCTGACGTACGAGACTCGGTCATGTACCCCTATTATAAGACGCCTGTTGAGAAGCTACACGAAGACGATATTATGGGCATGCGCGAGTTGTATAGTGAGTATTTAGTTTATGTTTGACTGTGCTTCGGATAATATTTATAGGGAATCTTGATTCTTTATTTCAATTTGTATCATCAACATAGGTGTTCAGCACGGGTGAAGAAGAAGCAGGGCAATAAACTTCACCGCAACCTTTTCTTCAGACGGCAATCCCAATTATATTATAAAGGCGAAAGTTTGAGAGTGTGTAGCTGTTACCTTGGATTGACACATAGGGTACTTTTTATACCGAAAATACGAAGTCTGATAGTCAATGGCGCTTCATATGGTAGATGGCGCTATTGTGCATAACAACGGTGACGGAAACAGTATCACCGCGGCGTGACAATATTATAACAAAATAGACGAGCGTCGCCTGAGCTACGCTTGTAGAAAATACAGTTTGATTTCAGTGAAAGATGTGGAACCGATGGCAGAGGAAATAACAGAGGGTCCCGCAGCGCACTCCTCACTCGTGCCGAAGTTCACGCTCGCGGACCGAGCTGACCGGGACGATGATGATGACGATGATGAGGAGAACGAGATCCCGGACCTGTGCTTCACCAACTACCAGACCATACAGGTCATACAGGGCAAGATCTGGGTCTTCGAAGAAGAGGTGGGGATGCGTTTTTCTGCGACAGATTTTGGTTACAGGATTTTTTCTGTATTTGAGACTACAGACATAAGCCGCAAATATCACTCTCTTTAGAAAAAAATAGATGCATCCCCGGGCAAGATCTAGTAAATTATAATTATAGGTTATGCTATTTACTACGGTTATTATACAAATTAAACCCTAATTTTTAAGAGTTTTAAATCGTCAACAAATTAAGTGTCCTCTGTAGACATAATTTACATTGAGAACGAATTAGCGAACTGGTCACTATTAACGTGAACCTTTGTTTCCAGTGGGTGTGGGTCCTGCACGACCGGAGGGAGATCGAGAAGGGCTACCCGCGGAGATTCCACGAGATATTCCGCGGGCTGCCGGCGCACGTCAGCTCTATACGGACCATCTACGAGAAACGGAACGGCAATATCGCCATATTCTCAGGTGAGAAACATTCAGATGTATACAGAATCGAACTCGCATAGGATATAAACATCAGCGCATATGTATTTTCAGATGAGAAACATTCACGGATGTGAATAGCGCTATATTCCCAAGTGAGAAACTCTCACGAAAAATATATGTCATCGGGATTTAAACTATTTGTGACAAACTTAAGCCGAATATAATATGTTTTAGGTAAAGATAAACACAAAGTGCTGTTTTTGCACTACATATTATAAAACAAATTCGCTCTCGGCGTGTTGTGGTTTTTATGCAATTTTCACTGTTACCGAAATTTCAATACAATAGTTTTAAACAATAAAGTGACCTTCTTCACATATCCAGGAAGACGTTACTGGGAGTTCGACCGCGGGTTCCGGTTCGTGAGGCGCGGGCGCCTCGCCGACTACCGCCTTGGACGCGAGGACGAGCTCACCACTGTCTTCGTCTCCAACTACAACAACAAGACCTACCTCATACAGTACGAGCGGTTTTGGCGGTATGTGCCCTTAACAACTTCTCTTTCTGTTATCTGAGCGTTTTCCCGGCTCCTCCCTTATGTGTTATGCGTTTTCCGCTTTTTCTTCCACTTCGCATGGTGAGTTGTCGGGTCGTTGGCGCTTATCATATTCTCGGCGACAGTAACCCATTCCGTCAGAATTCTGGTTGTTTCTTGTGAGAAACTTTTGAGAATTCGGTGATTTGTGGTACAAAACAACGGGAAACCTTCAAGAAATCGGAGAATTGAACGACGACCCAACGAGAAATCTTCCGAGAAATTGGTGAATTGTGCAACCTTACAGTTTACTGGCCACCTTACTCGAATTATACCTAAAAAGTATATCAACAAAAATAGTACTCACTTTAGATATAGGTGTAACGGAAATTAAATATAAGTAACCTTTTCGCAGGTTCGACGAAGACACTGGTAAAATGGATAAAGGCTATCCGAAGGACATGTCCGCGTGGCGACAGTTGCCAGCTCCCGTCGACGCCGCCATGGTCTGGAAGGGAGGTGGGTTGGACATTCATACTGCCTAGTTCTTACTTCTCGATCTGCCTCTTTAAGTTTCGAATCCTACTCGCGCCACATGAGTTTGTATACCAATCTGACTCACGTATAGTAGTTTTCGTAGACCACCGCATGGAAAACATCGCAAGGACACCTGCACTGTGGTGGACAATTTAGTTTGCTAGTGTTACCAGCCACTAGATGGCGATACTAAGGTAGGTACTCGTAAGTCATGTCAGATGCCTTGAGGCGAGTTGAATAAAATCTGCCAGCAGTATTAGCTCACTCGATATGATGATGAGTAGACGATTTAAAGAATGTATCATTTGCAGACACCTATTTCTTCCGCGGCCCTCGCTTCTGGCGATTTGACAACTTGCTGGTGTCGGCTCACGAGTACTACCCGCTGCCCACGGCTCAGGTATGTTATGTTCAATACAAATATTCTTCTTGTTCGATACCAAGTCCGATTTTAAATGACCTTGGCGAAATAATGTATATTCCTTCCACAACTGTCGCATCTTATCATTCACTTCTAAGATTTCCATATCGTTCCTAACTCTCCTTCAATCTCTTCTTAGTCTTTCTCTTTCTATTCACATTATCACAATTGTTACGTACGTCTTTTCCCATCTCATTACACGCCTAACGCAGCAGGCATTTTAAATTTGAGTTATATTGATATTTTACAATATTGAAGTTTTATTCCTTAAAGGTTTGGTTCCCGTGTGCCGCCTCATCCGACATGGACAAGTACGTCGTCAACGAAGAGCCCTAGCCACGGAATATCTTGTTTCTACAGACTGACATGAGAAACACTCCTAGCGTGTTGTAAACCGAACTGCAGCCCTACGCGTTTTCAGATTAATTTATCATAATAGAAAATTAAAATTTTTCATGTAATAGTTTTAAGTATTGAGTTCATCCATAACAATGCCGCTCACTGCCAACATTATTACGTACTTGCTTTGATATAAGTATATTGTATTAAAAATGTAAATAAAATATTTGTACAAATGTAATGATATTTTAATCTAGTAACGCAGTGCTTGTTAGAATTATTACTAAATGAAAAAGAAACGTCGTTAAAAATATATCACTTTATTAAGTTGAAAATCACATAAAAACAAGGTGACCAATAAAACTGTCCTTTTGCTCAGAGCATCCGGAATGTACACCTGGCGCTGCTCCGCTGGGTTGTGACGACACTGCGGGCTTCACACGACGTACAAGTGTTAACAACAAATACAATTTGATCGTATATAATTTCCGAAACAACAATAAAATACATTTGAATAATCATGCACTACTTAAACGAGTCACCAAACATGAAAATATTTTATGTGAAAATCTAATTGAAATTTCTGAACATATTGAAAACATTTAAAGAAAATTATCGAGGCGATCCAACAAATTGTGCTATTTGGAAACCTTCATTAAATAGTTAAAACATCTAAAAGGTATTTTATTTGTGCCCAGAAATTGTTACTATATTTAATTTTTTTTATAAATAAATATCAGGTGTACGCGTTCCGTGCAACGAACATAAAACAGACAATAAAACGACGATATAAAATAATAATACAAATAGTATACTTGAGTAACATTAACATTTTATGGTGTTGAATTGATGACTTGAGTCGAAATTAAACAAAAAATAGGAATATAGTTTCTGATGATCAAAGTTCGAATAATGATAAAAATAAAACGCATGTTTGTATGTTAATGTACAGAATACTTTAAAATAAAAAGGAAAAAATGCCTGCAAAATGCAAACTATGAACATATTTCTATTTAACTTTTAAGAAAAATAATATCACTTTCACAGGTAAAATTTAATCACTTTGACGTCATCAGGTCATAATTTTTGCCTACTTTATTAAATAGATGAAAACGTCATTATCTGTTTCGAGGACTACTTTATAATGATTAGCTCACATCTCAAATTATTGTTACTCTACGTTCAACATAACAGAATATACTCCGATCCTGAGTCACGCGGAAAAATGGACAATGACCTACAATTTGTGTCGCTTACATGCAAAAATACTGCCACCACATTAAGCAAATTTCATTATATATTTCTTAAACTTTATCGTTCTAATATACAACTCACGAGCGGCGAGCTTAATGTCACCAGGTCACATTAACGAAAGATTGTCGATACTCTACAGAAAATGGGGTTCTTCAAAAATGGCATGAACAGTTTCAAGTTTTTGCCGCTTTGCTCGCTCAGTGGTACATTAAAAAAATCGGGGTCATTGTCCGTTTTTCCGTCCACACTTGAAACGGACTACACCTCGATAAACCCAGTAGCGGAGCCCTAGCTGCAGCAGGAGGCGGGGTTGGGGTCGCGGCCGGAGCGCTTGGTGATGTTGAGGCGCGTGAACTCCTCCGCCACCGTCGGGTGGATGCCCACCGTGTTCACCAGCTGCTCCATCGTGATGCCGCATCTGGAATTACACCATCATTTCATAGTTATAACGTCGGCTCCACACTATCCGCGAACAGTTCGCTAAACTTTGGCAGATACTATGCTGTATATTATTCATGCATTCGCGTCGGCATCTGTCTAGTTCGCGATTTGTGGAGGCTACATAACACAATTGCTAATGCAAATGCTGAGATCTAGTCTATTCCGCTTTCAGGCTAAACCGCTAGACCGATTTTGATGAAATTAAGTATGCCTGTAATTTGACCCCCTGTTCAAACAGACTACTTTTTTCAAAAATCACTACAATGGGGGATGAAAGTTTTTATGAAAATACTGGCTGCTCCGCTTTCGCAGAGAAATTCACGCAGGCAATGCCGCGAGCAAAAGTTAGTAAAAAATAATAATACATAAATCTTGAACTCACTTGATGGCGGCAGCGAAGCCCTGTATGACCTCCCCGGCGACGGGCCCCACGAAGTGGAGCCCGAGGATCCGCTGCGGCGCCTCGCGGAGCGCCACCGCCTTCAGGTAGCAGTTGCGGATGTTGCGCTGCGGGATGAAGAACTCCGTGGGCTTGTAGTACGCGTGATATACTTCGATGTTGTCTGCACCATGTCTGGAATTACAAGTTTTATTTTTTAAGTCTGTTTTGTGTCTGTAAAGGGGATAATGCCCAGCAGTGGGACACAAGACAAGTTTTTTTTATAATAATGTCATTTTTGACGCTTGTCGTGTGAGCTTATTGTATTCAAGGACACTCGCGCAACATGTTTTGACGACCTCGGTGGCGAAGTGGTGCTTGCCTCTGAACCAAGAGGTCCAGGGTTCGATCCCCGGTCGGGTCATGATGGAAAATGATCTTTTTCTGATTGACCCGGGTCTTGGATGTTTATCTATATATGTATTTGTTATAAAATATAGTATCGTTGAGTTAGTATTCCATAACACAAGTCTAGAACTCACTTTGGGGCTAGCTCAATCTGTGTGATTTGTCCTTATATATTTATTTATTTATGTGCTAATGTAAAATTTAGTTGTTACCCAAACATTTTTTTTTAAATAATTTTATTCAACAACAATTTATTCACGTTTACACCTTATGAGATAGGGACCTTAAAAAACGGTCGTATATACACGATTCAGATAAAATATAATCCCATTACCAAATTCCTAAACAATTAATTACGAGGCCCATCTATAAAATGCGTATTGTGACCGCACAGATAAGATAACACTCGTAATGATACTGTGCAGCAGTTATTGACAGCGGAACGACGATAGCGACGCAGAATGTCACCTTCGCAAAATGACTCGTCAAAACTTAGTCATTTATTTGGACAATTTCGAGTTGTTGATTGACGTTTATATCTTTTTACTCGTGAACTCGTTTGCCCCGATCATAAATTACTATCGATACTACTGTCGATTTTACTTTACAATATAATTCAACGCCAGCGGCTATTACATACGCTAATTCTTCACAAGATTCTAAGAAAACTAACACATACAGAGAACTAACCTCTGAATGGCGGTCTCCTCGCTGATGCCCACGCAGCCGTACTCCAAAGGCGTGAACACAGTGGTGGCCACGTTGTCGTAGTCCATGTGCTGTGCGCCGCCGGCGAACAAGCGGCGCGCGAGGAGGCGGCCGGCGTGGATGGCGACCGGCGTCAGCTCCGGCCGCGCCTCCAGCACGTCGCCCACCGCGTAGATGTGAGCCACGTTGGTCTGTTCCGTCTCCGCTATTATCTTGCCGTTGGGAGACACGCTCTGTCAAGTTTGTACAGTATAGTTGAGTTAGTATCCCATAACACAAGTCTCTAACTTACTATGGGGCTAGCTCAATCTGTGTGATTTGTCCTGTTATTTAGAAAGTTTACAGATTCGCTGATATATAGATCTGTGAAGTATTTTTATATTATCTTGCCGCTAGGGGACACGCTCTGTCAAGTTTATTAGAGATTCATTGTCAGGTGAGGTATTCTTCCATTGAGAAAGAAAGTGAGATATTATAGAAAGGTGCACTAAATATGAAAAAAAAAATACAACAGCAAGTATAGTATAAGCTGCTAGGTCGATTTTGATGAAATTTGAATATAAATGATTCATGGTCAAGGTTTGAAGTGACCGCAACAGCAAGTATAGTATAATAGCATAGTTCATTTGACGTGAAGGTCTTATCTAACGGCTTTGCCTTTAAAAGCGTGTCATTCCCACCCTATAGGACCATTCCATATCCACCCGATGATGAACGAAACGACGAAGGGACAGAAGGAAGGGAGAGTTGACGTCAAATTTTGGTATCATGTCTCCCCTGATAATTATTTAATATACGAAACTTCAAAATTTTAAATTTTATTTTTTACGCTTTTGGCTTTGTGGCGTCACAGCCCTTAATTGAGAGGGAATATGCGATGAGAGATATACTCACGTTGACGCCGGCCGCGGGCAAGTTGATCTGTTTGGTGAGCGCGTACCGCCCGGTGGCGATCAGCACCGTGTCGAACACGTCTTCGCATCTGGTGGCACACGGAACATATCACACTTTCTTCCAATGCAATAAGGTTGCTAATATATTACGCATGTTCTGAATAATGGTGTAGTATAATAAGAACAATTATTCTATCTATATTATATCTGGAGACGTAATCAAAAGCAATAGCTTATTTAAAAAAATCAAAGTAAGCAGGTATTAATTTATATACCATACTAGATGTGGCCCGGGGTATCGCTCCCGTGGCCTATAGCAATCCTGGATAATGTACCTTTATAATGGTGAAAGAATTTTTGAAATCGATTCAGTAGTTTCGGACATACAAACGCTTACCTCTTTATGATAGTAAGGTGTATAGTGTAATATTAATTTTCTTTTGTTTTGGTTACCTAAAAATACAAATTTGTGCCAATTTATTTAGTTGTTTAATGTTTGTGAAATGGTCTACTATTGTGTTCGTTTCCATTTTTGTAACCTAAATAAAAAAAATTAAGAAAAAGAAGATAACTTACTGCTCCTGAGTCTCAGTGTTCAGCCAGCGCGCCTTGAGCTGTCCAGATTCCAGCTTCTCAACGGACAGCGGGATGCACTTGTGCTCCATCCTGACCCCCTTCTCCTCCATCTCGGCCGTGACCAGCCGCGCCATCTGCTGGTCGAAGCCCCGCAGCGGCACCGACCTGATCAGCACCGTCGCCGGGAACCCGAGCGAGTTCAGGAAACCAGCGCATTCTAGACCAATGTCTGTTGTGCAGTCAAGGTCATTTTTTCAAGGTGCTTTGATATTTTTGTTTTTAATATTAATATAATATAACTGGGTGTTTTCACACATATTGAGTTAGCCCCAAAGTACAAAACAAGTTACTATTTTATTTATTTATGTGTGCATATTACTATTGCACATTTTCATAGAGTATACAGTACAGTAGTGATTTTTATCAATACTTGTAAATAGACAACATGCTGTTAAAATGTTAGTCTCAGTATTTTTACTGAGCAAATTAACATTTTACAAGTCATTCTTTTTTATCGAGTGTGTTATTAGTCAAATCACCAAAAGGCATCTGACATGACTTACGATTGTCTGACTAAATAAATAAATAAATATATTAGGACGAATCACACAGATTGAGCTAGCCCCAAAGTAAGTTCGAGACTTGTGTTATGGGATACTAACTCAACGATACTATATTTTATAACAAATACATATATAGATAAACATCCAAGACCCGGGTCGATCATAAAAAGATCATTTTCCATCATGACCCGACCGGGGATCGAACCCGGGACCTCTCGGTTCAGTGGCAAGAACTTTCCCACTGCGCCACCGAGTTCGTCGTCGACTACTGATTATTAATACTAATTGCCACTGCAAGGAAGTACATAGCCACCGATGTGCAATAAGTTTCCTCATGATATTTTCCTTCATCAAATCATTCATTCATTCATTCTTCACTGGAAGCTAATGGTGGTAAAATGTCATACGGACAGCAAACATTAGCTAAATTATGGTTAACACATTTTTGCATTCGGTTGTTATAAACTAATATATATTTACATAGACAAGCGAAATGATAAGTTAATCTAATAGTAGCATGTGTCACGTATGTAATATCAGCACTGTAATGTTATCTGAAGAACTCATAGATTTACGATATACTGATCAACTCATGTATGATAATCGTAAGGACGCGTTATTGGTTAACATGGATCTGTTAGATAAAACAAATGTTGAAACAATCAAGTAAGCAAAACTATGTTATTAAATTGATGGAATTCGAGTCAAGGAAGGAAAATGTGTTAATGAAATTATCTATAAGCAACGCGTCATGGTGGAAATTTTACTTTAAAATATATATATATATATATCTATCACATTCATTACTGAACAGATAATACCTTCAATCTCATTGAACTTATTGCTAGTTTCATAAAACCAATTTTTATGGGAAAACAAGCCACCATAGGTATATCAATGAGAAAATTATTGCAAGTTCCTGATGATATACATAATTGTTGTACATAGATATGTATGTATGTATATATATATATATATATATATATATATATATATATATATATATATATATATATATATATATATATATATATATATATATACATATCTATATATATATAGATATATATATATACATGATACATATATATATACATATCTATATATATATATATAGATATATATATAGATATATATATATACATGATACATATATATATACATATCTATATATATAGATATATATATACATGATACATATATATATATATATATATATATATATATATATATATATATATATATATATATATATATATATATATTTTATTAAGCCACAGTGGCGTTAAGAGCTATATACCTAACGTTGGATGGTCTTAGTCTATGTATTTCTCTAACTAATGTGCTTGTTTGTTTTCCATAACAAGGAAGTTTCTTGGCTTACTCATTTAGTGCCAATA
Organism: Plodia interpunctella; assembly: GCF_027563975.2. Classification (NCBI taxonomy): domain Eukaryota; kingdom Metazoa; phylum Arthropoda; class Insecta; order Lepidoptera; family Pyralidae; genus Plodia; species Plodia interpunctella. The sequence continues at coordinate 10,739,753 of NC_071296.1, read as the reverse complement.
ATGATAACTGTAACGATGTAACCCGATGCCAAATTGTAATACATAAAAACTGATCTAAAATAAGATTTTAAATCCAAACGCCAGTGATGCTTTCTAGCGTATTTACAGCGCAATAATCGTCCCTATTTTTTTATAAATGTATATTTCAAAGGATACATCCTGCACCTATAACGAGGGTCTTCCCTGGAGGGTGGCTCAAGCTGAAAATATCATCACTGGTGATGCAGTACTCCAGAGCCCCGGGTATCTCCGGATAGTGCGGCCTCCCCCCCACCGCGATCACAAAGTTCTTAGCCGTGATCTCCTTCTTCGAGCCATTCTTCAACGTCGCGATCAACGTATGTGGGTCTTTAAACTCTCCTAATCCGTTGATATACTCAATCTTCTTGTCCCTAAGGTCGACCCTGGTGACCCAGTTGACAGACTTGATGTGGTTTTGCACGGCCTGCGTGAGCGCCTCCCAATTTATTTTCACCTGGTCTATTGAAGGCACTTGCCAACCGTAGGATACCGCTTCCTGAAATTGATACACGGTTCAAATAGGCCGACTGGTGTGAAAGATATACTTGTGTATGATATTATTCGAAGATTAATACAAAAACATAATGTGATGTTCCCCGAGAAAGGGTATAGAGGGAAGTCGCCTTAGACTTGCTCATGGTCGCGATCTTTTGACTATACAAATATTGAGTCGAGGCACGTACAATATTAAGATAGAAGTATTATCTATAAGCAACGCGTCATGGTGGAAATAGTCAAATTTTGACGACCTTGGTGGCGCAGTGGTAAGGTTCTTGCCACTGAACCGAGAGGTCCCGGGTTCGATCCCTGGTCGGGTCATGATGGAAAATAATCTTTTTCTGATTGGCCCGGGTCTTATATGTATTTATTATAAAATATAGTATCGTTGAGTTAGTATCCCATAATACAAGTCTCGAACTTACTTTAGGGCTAGCTCAATCTGTGTGATTTGTCCTAATATATTTATTTATTAATAAGTAAATCCACTAAAAATCTAATAAATAAAATTGTTATTACAGGTAACTAGGTAATAAGCCGCCGCTTCATACATTTCCGAATGAATATAAGTAATTGGGTTGTGATGTAATTCACTAATCGGATTATCCTTGATGATACAACAATAAAATGGAATTTATGGAATGACTAATTGAAGGTATAACTTGTATTAGAAATGGTATGGTACCTATAGAATTTTTTTAATTAGAATTATTTCCTTACTAAATGCAGCTCATGGTGTTACCCGCGTACAATAATTATTTAAAGTAAATTAGATGGCGTGAGTGAGACAAAAACATAGGGAAATCCCTGGGCTCCGGCTCTAAGGAAACAACCGGGAAAACGATGAGAGAGAGAGAGAGAGAATTATTAGTTATAATATTCATTTACAGTTTTAATTCAAAAGTTGCTCCAAGTCCTAATTTATCTAGGTTTCTTTGCCAATATTAACAACATAATTTTCAACACGTCTTAACATCCAGAGCAGAACATCCACAGCCATACTATTGTAAATGCTAAAGTAAAGTTAGCTTTCACGGGTAAACCGTTGGGCCAATTTTGATGAAATTTGAAATATATAATGACCCGAGGTCAAACATAGGTTACCTAGCTGCGGGCAATAGTTATTCAATATTTTATCTGCTAGCACTCCAACTACATACGACACGATAATAACTCATATGAAAAGCGGCCATGACTGTGAATATTAAACGTGTGAATACACACACATTGTCTGCAACTATAGAAAGACGACTTGGCGGCGCTACAGTCGCTGACAATAGCTAAGAAGCCAATCTGTTTTTGATAGTTCCAAATATTGCCGCTGCACTTTGCTGACAAGAACTCTAGGCATATATTTTCAAGTTTATGCGTTCGTCCACAATGCCACATGCTGAACAATAGCGGTAGATACAAAACAATTGAGTAACATAGTATAATTAACTTAGCACAGCGTATATAATGACTTTTTTCTTCGCCCTATATAAGGTGATAGGTTTCTTTACATTGCTTTACGAAATGTAATCTTATTACTTACCGGTATCTTATAGGGAAAAGATATTGTACATCTGTTCACAAAAACATGACTTAAAACTTTGCCTCATGCAAGACTTTTTTCACTAGTGAAAGATGATTGAGTGATATACAGATATCAATTAATAAAAAATCAAATATCTCAACAAATCTGACGACCTCGGTGGCGCAGTGGTAAGGTTCTAGCCACTGAACCGAGAGGTCCCGGGTTCGATCCCCGGTCGGGTCATGATGGAAAATGATCTTTTTCTGATTGGCCCGGGTCTTGGATGTTTATCTATATATGTATTTGTTATAAAATATAGTATCGTTGAGTTAGTATCCATAACACAAGTCTCGAACTTACTTTGGGGTTAGCTCAATCTGTGTGATTTGTCCTAATATAATATATTTAAATCTATATCAACTACTAACTACAAAATTAATTATGAAAATATTCGAAATTATTACATTTGCTATCTCATGAAAGCATAAAGCGTAGTAAATACATAATATAAGACTTAATACTTATTGTGGAAGTGTATGAAAAGATTTCGACACATTTGGTAAATCTACATTGACAACTAGGTACGTACTCTTAAATTGCATCATAATCAGTACTGACTATGATGCAATTTAAGAGTACCAGTAGTTACAATTTACTCATACAATCTTTATAACATATAGGAAATAGGTACATAGTAAGGTACGGATATTGCTGGTATCACGGTAATTATGAGATCGATCAGTGACGTCACGATGACATCATCGGCCTCCGAGCACTTGCTACACGATATCCACGACTTGGAGTCACACCATGACTGGCGATTTTCGCACACGCGCTAAAATAACCCGCGAGATAACATTATCAAAATATTGAGAATTTTTATATTAAAATCGCTAATTTTAATGAGAGGACAATTATCATTTATCTTATTTTTTCCTATGTGCAATGAAACTAGAAAATCTAAAGTAGGCTGAAAATAATAGTCTATTGATACTGTCGCTTGCTTTTATCTATGCATTTATTTATTTTATTTATAACACACTAGCAGCTCATTAAGCTTAATAAGCTATATATGTCCTATAAAGCTTAATAAAAGTATTTGGAGTTAGTCTCATAAAAGATTATTAGAGTTTTTTCTGAGTAATAAAATTTTATTTTACCTAATCACAGAGAAAACGACATCTTCTGAGTAAAAAAATTCCATACATACATAGCTACTATTGTTCCAAGTTTAGGTTAATCTTTGTCAATCGTGATGTCTGAGTTCTGGTTAAATTCGATTGAATTAAAACTAATGCGGCGTAAAATAAGCTTTACTGCATTAGGCAGCATCTCAAGAATTGTAGACTTTAGAATCATGAATGAGTTACATCTAAAGAAGAAGTTGTGTGATGAGTAGAATGGGTAGATAGTTAAAATTTCAATGACAATCGTGAAGTTGACTGTCTGTGCTTAAAAATAATATTTCAAAGCTTAGTATAATATATAAAACTATCTACTGAAGAACTACAATAAACAGTACATGATTTAAAATTAAAAATTGGTGGTTTCAAATTAAGTACTGGATGAATTTACCAAAGTTAGGCCTACAAAAATCAGAATAAAAACAAACAACACAACAAATTGAAAAAAAAAAATGAAGCAGACCAAGAATAATCCGTGGGGCCACTGAAGCCAAGAGGGAAGGGATTTCTGGAGAGGATCAGGAGTGTCACTTACCAATTTCTATAAAAAAAGGAAATATTTATTCAATATGTATGAAGTTACGGCTTAAGGAAAGATATGTCACTTTGTAAATATCTCAATAAACCACTTTATATAGTTACCAATAGACTTCCATGAGTAATCAATTTTTATTCGCTTCAAGTTGAATTAGTCAACCAGAAATAGTAAAATAGGTTACAATACCACAGATATTGACTCTTTTCCTTCCTTCATATTGAATTTATGTCACAGGTTTGGATCAAATAAATAAATGGATCTTAAAATAAATAAAAATTTGACTGCTACTCACATGAATACTCTCTCCGAGTATTGCTGCCTGGTGCATCAATTTTTTTGGTATGCATCCCACGTTCACACAAGTCCCTCCAAGACCCCATTTTGTGCCCTGTGGTGATGGCGTCACGAAATCTAATACAGCTACTTTTGCACCCTGGTTCACAGCCTCCTTTGCACATGCGAGGCCTCCAGACCCGCCTCCAATAACGGCCAGGTCATAATCAAATGTTCCATCTAAAATGTTGGTCCAATCCAGATGTCAAACAAATTTGGTATTACAAAAATTACATTGGTTCCAAATAATGTGCATTCTGCCCTTTTCATCTAATTACATCCCACAAACCACAGATACCAAAACATAACCTAAATTGATAACAGATACCAAAACCTTTGCTCATGGTAATGGCAGTGCAGAGCGTGATTTGAGTCAAATGTGCTAAAGTAACTGTAGTAGTAAGAGAACCATTATCTTATTCATATGAATCCACTAAATTGCTTTTTAAAAGTGTCACTTTTACAATTTCTTTCTACAATTCTGTGATACTAAATACAATAGTTTGTGCAATCAAGCAATGCAACCCATATGGACAAATGAAGTAGAACACACTATCCCGTGATACAGTAGATCGGTCCACAGTACCTGTTTCTATGCATTCATGTGGTGCAACAGACTTTCTCTTACGGCTACAACACACCAAACTGCCTGAGCACCATCACATTCATGAAAATCATACATTTTATATCAATCAACATGCACTGCAACTGTGCAAAATTCTGTGAGCCTGTCTCTAAGAAATAATGGTTGATATGATGACAGACTTATGTCATAATAAACTTTTGTATTAAAGTATATCTTAAATTCTTTCTAACTACTTTCTAAACATTAAAGTGGCTTGAAAGTTACCGTGGGAAAAATATAGAATTGCAAATTAGCACAAGCTTCTATTTTTTCATGTAGATAGTAGGTAGGTTGTGTGATCAAAACGAGAAGTGAGGTTAGTAAGATGTAATCACGGACGCCAAGGCCAGAACACAATTATTAGACAGTTTAGTTAGACACGACTTACTGCCCCCGAGAGTTCTTCTTACGACCACTAAAAGATTTTCTTGCCGCCTTAGCGGATTTATTATTTTATTGATCCTTGTAATGTTACTCAGTATTGTCATTTTGACGTAAATGAAATGACAGAACGCGAAAATAAAAGTAATCAAAAAGAGGCAATAAATGAGGAGGGAGGTTAGAGATAATTCTACCACACGTCAAGTTTTTCTTTCACAAAGACCCTATGTACGGTATCTAGAAATTTTAAAATGAAATCTGTGCTAATCACTGGTGCCAACCGAGGCCTTGGCTTGGGGATGGTGAACTATCTTGTGAAACAAAACAAGGCTGAAAATATCTTCGCTACTTGCCGAAAAGGGTCAGAGGTGCGTAATCACAACTATATAACTTTACCTATAGGAGCCATATTTCTGTTATCTCTTTTATATCACAACTAGAACAATACACCACTTCTGTTTTTAAAATATGTAGCAGAAACAATACACCAAACACCACAAGAAAGACTCGCGTAGTGAGCAACTACTCTGGCATCCGCACAAAATTATTCGTTTTTGTATGAACATTGACAGTGAGTGCGAATGAGATAGCTGCTGATGCCTGACCTGACGCAGCTGACGTGACCAATTTGTTTGACAGACGGCACAGCTGACGTCATCTTTTAACCGACTTGTAAATAGAAAGTGTTAAGTTTAAATATGTTAAATAAGAACCAATATAGTCTTTTCTTTTTAGTATGAGACTAGATACACAAACAAATCATTGTATTTTTACACTCTAAAAAAAATGCTTATTGAATTGCTAAATATTGCGCAATGTAAAAATTGCGTCCTGCACGAAATTGTATGTACCTAAATAAGTAGTTCGGATAATTCTTTATACATAAGTAGGTACAAAATATATTATCATAGCATGACATCTTGATTTGGATACATTGTGCAAAAGGCGGCCTTATCGCTGTAAGCAATTTCTTCTAGACAACCAAATTACTTGAATAATATTGTATAGTAATGCAATATCATTCAAGTAATTTAATTACAATTTTACCTAACGCGATATTTATTTCAGGTCATAAGTTCCAATTTATATTAAGGTGGGAAAGCTATAGGCGCCGTAGTACCAGGGCCATATGCATCTTCTCTATTTTACATAAGTGTCCGTCTAAATTTGTTTCAATGAAAAATATAAGAAGTAGAATCTAGTTTCCATTTTTGTTTCTTTCTAGAATTGTTTAACGAGTCAAAATGAAAAGGTCACGTTACTAGTGAGGATTGAGCGGGTGCGTGGGTACCACTGTGAGACTTATTACATTTGTTGTTGTTTGGGATTAAAAAAAATACGTCAATCGTAACAATAAAAACCTAACGTTATGTACACATTATACTTCTTTGTAATTCGACTGATAGAAGCATGTAGGTATTATTATATTATAGGCAGGTAGTGCGACATTGATTCAGTTATTTTTATGCCTAGTACTTACTTAGTAATTATTCCTGTTGGTCCTTAGTTGCCAAAATCCTACTTAAATTGATTCGAAATGGATTTTTTTTTCAGGAACTAAACCAGTTAGCTCAGCAAAACAAGCATCTCCACATCATACAATTAGGTATGCTACGTGGTATGGTATGCCGGCTCCACACTATCGTTGAACTCGGACACAGTTGCCGACTTAGTTGCGAATATCGAAAAGAAAAATCAGCAATGCTTGGCAAGCCGAATCCGCCAATGTTTGGCGAACTATTCGCTCATAGTGTGGAGCCGGCAGTAGATACTTTTCTTTTTGATGATTATTTATATACGCAATTAATGTCTAATTTTTATGTAACTAAGTTAATAAATACCTACTACCAACTAAAATAATAATTTATAGATATTTTTTTATTTACAAAAGAGATAAGAACTAAGGTTTCTTATGTTTTTATTTGCAGACGTAACAAATGTAAACAGTTTCGGCGATGTCTCTTCGACAATCAGCAAACTGGTGGGGGCTGGGGGGCTGAACCTGCTCATGAACAACGCCGGAGTGGCCACCAAGTTCACCAAGCTGAACATGGTGAAAGCCGAGCAGATCTTGGAGAACTTCACTGTTAACACCGTTGCGCCCATCATGCTCACAAAGGTGGGATGATGTTTTTTTTTTGTTTTCTTAATCAATCAATTATTTATTTATTTCGTCAGAAATTGATAGTATATGGTATATAGTGAGGTAAAAACAGTATACTCATACTATGCGACGCCACGCACCTTCTGCTGATTGATTGATTTCAGCATCTTTGCATACCTATCACTCTAGGAAAATCCATAGCAGGGCTTTTGTGGCTTATTACAAATTGCAATCGTTTCTAGATGTCCCTGTGGATTTCACTGAAATATCTGTCGATTTATAGTTAGCATCTCCATGAAATGATAAAACAAGATAAAGACATAAGTACGACATAAGACGTAAGGTAAAAAAGAGGTAGCTTTGGCCAAAGGGCTCCGCTCGCTGCAACACACAAACAACACACACACAAAATAGATAGTCTAACTAAACCGCTTTTCTATAGTTGCTAAAATTTGAAGCCGCATGCGTAATGCTCATAGAACAACAACATTGTATTCCAGGCCTTGCTGCCTCTGCTGAAACAAGCGGCGGAGACCAATAGCGACAAGCCGGCTGGCGTGCAGCGGGCGCTAGTCGTCAACATGAGCTCCGTGCTCGGCTCCATCGCGCAGAACGACCAGGGCGGGTTCTACCCCTACAGGTGTTCTAAGGTAACTCAACAAGGATACGTTCCCGTGGTACAACCCGTACAACCAGTTGGACGACGGGTCGGGAAGGGGAAACCGGCTATAAAATAGAAGATTCTTCTCAAAGGCGATGAGCTAGCAATCCTGTCACAATGGTTATATGTATATACCTATCAGGTGTGCTATAAGTTATCTTGTGCCAGTATTTTTCACGCGGTCAATTATACGAGCTTAATTAAGTTTTTACATTTTTAGGCGGCATTAAATGCGGCAACTAAATCAATGAGCATTGACCTGAAGAAGGACAACATCGTCGTGGCGTCCATGCACCCGGGGTGGGTAAAGACGGATATGGGTGGCAACAACGCGCCCCTTGACATACCCACCAGCATTGAAGGGATTTTCACCACCATAGAGAAACTTGGTGAACAAGACACAGGTAAATTCTTTCAGTATGATGGCAAGGAGTTGCCTTGGTAAATTGTGAAAAAAAAATTGTATACATAAAGAAAAATAAATATTTTGCTATGGTAATTTTACATTGTTTTAGTGTAAGTTTTCTCCTGAAAAACGACGATGAACTTAACACATTCATTTATAAAATAGCACCATACAATCAGTATCCGTTGTGTAAGGCCGTGTTTGGACGAAAGTAAATATTACGACGCGATAGAATTTTAGCTTTTGTCCTCATACATATAAACTATGCATATAAAGCTCAAAATTATAATTGAAAAAATTGGCTCAACTATTTTGAGCTTTATATGTATGAGGACAAAAAAGGACAGAAAATTACCAACGCAACGTAGTAGGTAATTATAACGCCCGTCCGAAGACGGCCTAACAAATCTAGAACATGTTATATTAGCAAATAAAATCAGAAGAATATGCAGTAAAGAATTTATTTCCGAAGTTTGCAGAATAATAAGATAGTGCACTTACCTTCTCGAGGAGTGTACTTGCCCGCTTCCCCCGCGACTCCTACGCGAGAATTCACAGGACCCCTGTTAATGTTATTGCCTGAAAAATTATATAAGGATGTACGTACACGGCTTTATTCAAAAGGCAAATTCGCTCGCTTGAGACTACTTGAAATTTAATTGCACGGCAAGTGAATTAGCCTTTTCATTGAATAAAGCCTTGCCAAAACTCCAAGAGGCTGAAAACTTGGAAAATCCTAATAAGGTACGCGCACAGGCCATTCAACTGAGTTGTCTGTCCTAACTATTCAGTTTGATAGTCATGTACTTAGTGCTTCTTCAGAGTTCCCGTTTGGTTGAGTAATGTATTCGTGTAAATACAAAAAACCCAAGGTTTGGTCGTAATGGTAACTAGGTACATCCGGTACCTAAACAATGTATTATTTGTGAAATAATAAACAGTTTGGACTTATTATGTGGTTTTGCAATATAATACTCACCAAACTTATTACACTGATCTTTTTTGCTACAAATATCAGAATAATCCATGGTCTAATTATTGAATTGAAGTGCACGTGTCGACGAACCTAATAAGTACATTGAAAAAAAAATTGTAAAGAAAATAACTAAATAAAGTTCGGTGAATTGGATTGTCTACATTAATATTTATTCGTAATTGATTCAAAATAATAAATATAGGTAATTGTAATGATAATTAAAATAAAGTACATACATACGTCAAAGTTCACCTGCCTGACATTGATCCACAGACTGATATTACCTAATTAAAAAATATGAACCTTCATGAGTTTAATCTTGAAATATAAACACAAACACAGAAAAATATTTATAGTCAATGGGAGCAGGGTGGGTAGGAATACTCGGAATTCTCGTTACCCGTTATGAACAAATATGGTAAGTGCTGGTAGACAGGTAAATTTTAACGTCGTTATGGGGATAACTTCTGGCCCTATTAAATGTGTACTTTTGCCAGCACCAGCAGCTTCGCCGCGTCACAGATTATATAATACTTTCAGTAGCCTCGTCATCTTCCCCATGTCATGATTGTCCCGACCCCATGGATTTAGTAAGTACTTCGTTAATTCCATGCCCGACCCAGTCTTTCCCTATGAAATCCGTTGAGTATTTTTTACTTTTTCACAAACAGGCAAAGGCAGCGAGGGACTTTTGTGTAGTAGTGACATTAATAATAAAGTATAGACGATCATGCCGCGACGACATTGTCGCTTGGACTATGCACCTCACTATCCTGTTATCGTGGAAGCAGTATGAAATAAAAATACAGAGTTGGTATCAAAAATCGGATTTATATTTCCGTCTTGCTGTAGAAGTTTAATGCCAGTAACAAGTTGCCAGGTTACAGATTGACCGCACGGCCGGTATGAAGCATAACATGTACTTTTTTTTTTATAACAATGATACATTTTTTCAGACCTAATAACCTAACTTACACAAACTACCTACAAAGATATACAGGTAAAGCTAAACTATCTACAATCAATAAGTTATATACAGAGTATAACAGTACAGGAAAATTTATATACAAGTTGAATTATCTGTAACCTGAAAAACTTTGATTTTTCCTACATTCTGGGCAGTACCACTTGCCTTTGGGCGGCACCATGATACCGACACACTCGAAGTGGAACCACTCGATGGAGCAGCCCTCGGCATCACAGGCGATCATCTCCGACACCTCGTCGTACGGACAGCGGCAGTAGCAGTATACGCTCTCGCCCTCGCGCGCTTGCCGTACTGCGGGCCTTTGGAATGGATACGGGAGACTGGAAGTGCCCGAGTTGAGGTATGTGGGAGGCGGGATTGGTGCACTATCGTACATATTATGAGGCTGGCATATCTCCAGATTGCCCTCGTCGCTGGAGTCGGAATCACTTGACGACATCGACTCTGTATTCATCAAGATTCGTGGCGGCTCTGGGTCTGGAATGGGAGTTGTCAATCTAATAGGCTCAGTGTAGTTATACATCCTTTGTGGAATAACTGTCGATGGCATTTCTTTCTTAGCTTTGTGCGTCACTGGAGATGGGAGGTCCTCCTTCCTCCATTCTAATTTTGGTGGCTGCTGAGGCTTCAATGCCGACAAACTTGGAGTCGACGGAGTTTCTTCGTCACTGGAATATCCATAAAATTTATTTGGAACTCTTCTCCTTTTGGACGCGCGCTTGTTCTCTGAGGATGCTACTGGAGTACTGGTGTTACTGGGTATTATTGGAGTAGCTGGCAGTTCTGGCAATTGTACAGTATTGGATTGTAAAGATATAGTAATTTTGTTAGGAACTAAAGGTGGCTGAGGTGTCTCTATTTCAGATTTGGCTATCACGTCTTTAGGAATGTTAATTTTTATAGGTGCGTGTTTTTTGGATCCCTTTGACTTCTTTTTCTTCTTACTTTTCTTTTTGCTACTTGATGTTTTATCTTTGACTTCAATTTTCTCCTTTTCTTCTGTTCCTTGTTTTGGAGGGTCATTTTCTTCCTGTTTCACTGGCGTAGCACAACGACTGGCGTCACCAGAAATAGACCCGCCATCTGAAGGAGCAACAGATGCCAAAAGCATCAACTGGTTGCGTTTTTCTGCATGTAACTTATTTGCTATTCTTTGAGGATTCTCATCATAAAATTCTTCATCTGTTTCACTTTCTTCAGTTTCCAAATCAGTTTCAGCTATAGGAGGTTCTGTTTTCTCAGGAATCAAAATAGGTGTCTCAGACATGCCCATCACATCAACATTAGAGCCATTACTTAATCTTCTACTAGATAATGTCTTTTTGAGCTGCTTTTTCTTCTTCTTTGCATTGCCATTAATTGAGTCATCAGAAGAATCTGAATCTGAGGAGCTGGAGGAGGAGGAGCCACTGCTGGACGAGCAACTGCAATTGGACCCACAAGAACAACTTGAATCACTGTCACTGCTGCTACTACTTGATGATGATAAGTCACCATGTCTTTTCTTGGGCGACTTCTTAGTTTTCTTTTTATCCAGACCAAATGAATCCTCATCTCCGTTCAAGTCAGTAGGTATTATGCAATAATCATGATCAGATTCGCACACATGTTTTCTTATAAGAACCAAAGGAGGAGTTTTTTCCTTGTGTTTTTCAACTTTGGCTTGGTATTTTTTGAAGTTGTCCCAAATTTCAAGAACTTGTTTCTCATCTGGCTTTTCATCTTCAGCTGTTGCAGGATTATCTTCAGCTTGAGGAGCAAGAGGCATCTCTGAATCAGCTTTTGCTTCATCTTTCTGTTCATTAACAACCTCTGTTTTTTCTTCTATGATATTTTCATTTGTTGTTTCTTCTTTCTTTACTGGTGGTGCTCCACTGTCAGACTCGTCACTACTGTCACTCTCTGAAAGATCTAGGGCTGGAAAATTGACATCCAATAATAATGCATCTTTTTCTTTCATTTTCTTTTTCTTTGCTTTTTTAGAAAGTTGCTCAGTGCCGGCCTCAGCATTATCTTGGGAAGGTCCAGCTTCCTCTTTTGGAATATCATCAACCAAATCAATAACAGGTATGGGTTCTTTAGATGTCTCTAATGGTGCATCTTTAAATAGTGACTGCTTCTCTTCACTCAAGTCCTCAGTAATTAGTTTCTTTCTATGGTCATCAACATGCTTCATAAGCAATTTCTTAGAAACAAATTTTTCAGTGCATCCTTCTTCTGTGCAGATGTGAGGATATTCTTCTGAATGTAATCTTTTATGAACTTTCAAATAAACAGCTTTAGTAAACTGTAAACTACATTCTTCACAAATAAATACTGCTGGTGGTGTGCAGAAATGATAGACATGAGGCCATTTTTTCTGAAGACATCTCTTACACAAAACACTTTCTGTGCCATGTTTCCAAAATAAATGATTGGTAATATCACGCTTATTCCTGTAGGCAATGCCACAACGATAGCATAAATGGTGCAATTTATGTTTCCATACATGATTAGACAATCTAACTTGACTTTGACAAAATTCTAAACAAACATCACATGTGTGGTGAATCTTCCTAAGGTGTACCATTAACCTAAATGATGATGGTATAGAGTCAACACTGCACAAACAACATCTAAACTTTGCTTCATACTCAGAGTCATAAGTTCCAGGGCATAAATGACACAACAGTTCACTATAACTATAGAAATTAGATTTACACATAACACACAGTAATATTGTTTTTTGATGCATTTTACGATTATGTAAATAGAGATCTTTATGTATAGCAGTTTTGAAATAACACTGAAAACATTCAAATATGTGATCATATTGTATATCTTCATTAGTTTCTTCACTGTCGTAAGAGTTCAAGTTTATAAACACAGAGCTCAAGACTGGAGCTCCTGTTATTAATTTTGCCGTAATAGTTTCAGGCATCAGCTCTTCAGCTGTAATGCTATCCACAGTGGCCGAAAATCGATGTTGAGCCACCATATGTAAGGCGAGTTGTTCACAATTCACAGCTATTTTGCGAACATAATTACAATATATACAATTAAAGGCAGTGGAAGCTACAAAGACTTTCAAAAGATCTTTTAATGGGTATTTGTCCAATGGTCTGTCCAAGGCAAGTTCGGTGACTGGAATCTCTGGCTCTTCCATTTTAGTTTCAGTCATAACATCTATTTCCTCATTTTCAGTTTTAGGTTCCAATTTGACTTCTGTTTTCTCTTCTGATATCTCGGGATTAATATCTCCTTCTTTTGGAATAGTCTCATCTTGTTTCAAAGATTCTAAACTTGCAGGAAGCTCTGGTTGAGGAATATCAGGAACTTGTGTTGGTTGTTCTGTAGGTGAAACAGGTACAGATTCCTTAAAATTCTCAGACTCATTCAAAGTAGAGTTTTCATCAACAGTAAGTTTGTCACTGACATCACTGTCTGAAGAGTAATCGCTAGAAGAGTCCTTATCCAGTAGCTCCTTAGGAACTCTTACTGTTAGCTTGGGTACCCTGTTTAATGTGTTGATGTCATCCTGCTTGTTATCATAAATTGTAGATTTGATTGTGTTCTCTTGCTTATGTTCTGGTGTCTTTTGAGGTGTTTCCAAATTATTATTTAATACAGTTTTCATTGTCATCTCTTTATCATTTTCATAAATGGTTGTCTTAACAAATGAGTTATCTGCTTTGTCACATATAGTCATCTTAATGGATGGGACCTTTGGCTGTACAGCTGGTTCAGGTAAAGTCTCTTTTTCATACCTTTTAGGTGGCCGTCGAACTCTTGTAGGTGGTTTAGTGACTTTTTGTTGTCCTATTGTTGGGTCTACAGTAGAATTTATTATAACAGGGGAATTTGCTTTATTCAAACTCAATTTTAGTTTTATGCCACCTTCTCTTTCAATAGGAGTACATATAGCATCTTCAGGCTTACTTGTGATATCATAATTTGGATATTTATTTGATTCTTCAGAAATTGGAGAATTACTTTCATCGGATTGGTCTACTCTTTCATCACCATTTGGATATGGATGCCTATTTCTCTTTGGACTAAAATCACTTTTGTGAATTGGGCTCACTTGGTGAGTGAAACTGTCTGGCTCTTTCGCACAATCCACAGAACTGGTAACCTCCCGTGCAGCTGAGCTATCGGAACTGATGCTTGTGTCACTGTGAGCTGGCTCTAAGTCCATGGAATCTGGTAAGACTGGCTGCGATTGGGACGTCACCGTTTCATGTTTCAATTCTGCATATTTATCATTTAATGATTTCACTGCTTCTTTTGTAATAGTTGGTGGACCATTTGATGATATTTCATTACAACTTTTAATCTTTGTGGCATTTGACTTCTTACTTACAAGTACAGGCACAGGTTTTGGCTTCACATTATTACAGTCATGATTGAAGAAATCATCTTTCTCACTATATACTTCATCACAAACACAACACATCAAATACAGGGTACCATTGTAAACATTGAAAAATTCATCCTTGCTATCATAGTTGAACTCTTGCACATTATGTTTATTTGTAAGGTGAGACGCTAATTTTTCTGCTTTTGAAAACATACCGAGACAGAACAAGCAAATATGTCTATTGTGCACTTCTCGCATGTGAAGAAAGAGATTCCAATTTTCATAATAGGTACCGCATGCTGAACATAAATAAACCTTGCGGGTGACCCTTGACGGACCACCGGGATTGGCTTCTGTGGTTGGTGCAGCCTCTGGACTCATAGTTGGTTCCTTTGCCTGTGCTCGGCAAACTAATTGATGATCTTTTAGCATTGCTAGTGTCTTGAATGACATAGAGCAACATTTTCGGCATTTGAATTTGACCATTGGTTGTAATCCTAAACTCTGAGCATATTCCTTCAACTGAGGTCCCTTTTCAATTTTACCCTTCTTAAATTGCTGCACCTGGCTTTTAGGCACAAGTCGAGGTGTGGGTTTATCCTGTTCATTGTCAACTGTTGTGCTACCCACCTGTGAGGAAATATTGTGAAACTGGAGGCGGTCACGTTTCGGGATAAGTTTAGGTGCTCTATGAGTTGTATTTGCGGGTGGCCTGTCATTTGGCTTTGTTATTAATGGCCTCTTTTTCTTAACAGAACTGTAATATTGTAGGGAGTTATCTACAAATGGTCTCTTTCCAAGATGTATTCTCAGTGGATTTATACGTTTTTTGAACTTATCGTCTTTGGCGGGATCGATGGCGGCGTGCGCGGGCGGGCAGTGATCGTAAGCGTCATCGGAATAACTCGAGCTCTCGCCTGTTGGGTCGTGCCCATTTGTCGTCAATTTCGAACCTCGTTCACCATACAAATTTGCGAAGAGTGCCGTAGCGGTCTTTTCGTCATTCGTATTGTGAGAATTACCATCTTCCATAATTTTCTGAAAAATCAACACGTGCTTTTAGCAATAGGGAAACAAAAGACGTTCAATTGTAGAGGAAATGGAAACTGAATTCAAATTACAAATATTGCTATCACTATAGTAATCAAGTTTACCTCTGAAATCGTACGTCCAGTACGAGTACAGCAATAAAGATTTGTTTCCATGCATCCGTTTAGGAAGAGCGATCCTTACATCAGGCTTATTATGAGGCAGCCGCGGGCTGATCATTCCCGTAAAATGGCGTCACTTCGCTGAGCGAAGAATGGTGATAATCAAAAGCGTCGTTCCAGGTTTGTATCACTGATGTCACTATCATCAATCATTTTTCATGTTTTATGTTGCACAAAATAATATTTAGATTTATAATTAATCACTTATAATTGTTTATTTCCAAACAAATTAGAATGAAAACTGCAGCACGTTACGAGAAGCTAATTCATGAACCATAGACTATTTTTTTGTTTTAAAATTTTACTTTTTTACAGTATTGTACACATAACTAGCTCATGATTTTGCCAACACGTGTCGCGTGTAATAAAATCAGATTTAGCGTAATATAGTACAGAACAACAAAACAATTAGAAATAGGGAGTATTACTGCATATTTATCCCGCCAGAGTACAATACACTGTATGTTAAGTACACAAAAGCTTTACCGCGTTTTGCTATGTCGATTAAAACGTTTATTTTAGAGTACTTTATTAATCCTGTCATTATATAAGCATTCGTTTGTGAAAATATAAAACATTGTAGCATATTTGTGTGCCGAAATATTGGGAAAAACCGTTTACCATAAGATAAAAATGGTTGCCTGTAAAGTCGGTTTTACGGGCGAAGATTTTACGTGACAACGTCTTTTTACGCGCGCGGCAGACCGATCATAGTTGAGTGGGAGAGAGACGCAAGGCATTCGGCGGGCCTCTCTCTCGTTCGGTGACTCATCGTAACGTTACCGGGCGTTACACTTTTTCATAAGTGACTCCCAGCCGCAACCTAATTTAAGACGTTGTCACGTCAAAAAACTTCGAATACTATGAAACGCCTCACTTTTTGCCTCCATTGGCAATGTTTGTGTACCTTAGTTGTACCAGTAGCGCCATCGCGTTGAGCTTTGCTATTCCATGTTTCTAGGTTTCTATTCTACCGGGTTTCATACCTCGCTTTCATCCATAGATCAACAAAAATAATACCCATCACGTTTCATAGTAGTAGTTTTTAGATTATGTGTGCGAGTTTATGAGTTCAAACGACTGGCAACCCAGCTTAAGTAGATGCAGTGTTGTCAAAAGGGAAGGGTGTAGTTTTATTTTCTATGATTTTTATTTAGTGGAATTTCTTTATTTTGTATTTATTTGTGTAGAAATGCTGATTCAAGATGATGTCTGATCAGTTTAGGAAAGTAGAACCATATTCACCAAAGTCCTCGCCGAGAGGAGCGAGGTCACCAGTCGTTTCTCGGCAGGATTCGTCTGGAACCCTCAAGACCACAATATCGCTGGGCAAAAATCCTTCCATAGTGCACAGCGGACCATTCTACTTGATGAAAGAACCTCCAGGTATACAGTATCCTTTACTTGACTAAAAACGTGTGAAATTTATATATATTTAACTAAAATCTGTATTTTTTATAGGTGAATGTGAGCTCACTGGGGCCACGAATTTAATGTCATATTATGGCCTGGAACACTCTTACAGCAAATTCAATGGCAAGAAATTAAAAGAATCGTTATCATCATTTCTTCCAAATCTACCTGGCATATTAGATGGACCAGGTCAAGAGGACAACAGTACATTGGCGTCAGTGATAGCTAAAAGGCCAATTGGCGGTAAAGAGATTCTGCCATTGACCAGCGCGCAGCTGGCTGGGTTCCGCTTACACCCCGGGCCACTTCCTGAGCAGTACCGCTATGTTAGTGCAGCCCCACCTAAGAAACATAAGAAAACACATAAAAAGCACAAGCACAAAGATGGCGCTCCTCCTGGACAAGACACTCCACTACAAGGTAAGTTGATAATGTCAATATTGCTTATAAGTTCATCAATAATTACATATTCCATTTACATCTACCTTATGAACCGGTGCAAATGCAGCGGTTGAAAATATTGTTTATCTATTGTGTCTTGATTGCATGTGATTGACAGGTTAACAGATAAGTATACCTTCTCCATATATTTCAGACTCTTCAAATCCAGACACATTTGAACGAACAAAACGTAAAAAGGAGAAACGGCATGATGATGATAAGGAACGCAAGAAAAGGAAAAAAGAGAAAAAGCGGAAAAAACAAAAACATAGTCCAGAGCACGGAGGCCTCATACCAAGCCAACACCCCGTGCCTTGAACCAATGTAAAAATGTAGGTTAAGCTCACATTGGGCCCAAAGAGAATCAAAGATTTTGTTGAATTATATAATACCATTGTGTATTCAATCAATAATATCTCACCTGTGATAAGAAAGATAATTTTTGCACCATTTTCTTATATAGGTAAATAAAGGTGATAAAGCCAATTTACACAAAGTTAACCCCAAAGTAAGTTTGAGATCAATATGAGAAATATATAATTTTCTTATCAGAATCATAGAATCATTTTTCTGATTTATATTTTAATTAATTTGTATGTATTCTCTTTGGGCTTGACATCTTTCATTTAACATAATTATTGTAAAGAATTAGGTTAAATTGTACAATAAGGAGAATGGAGAATCTTTTATGTTAATATGTTCAATTGAGCAACTCTATCCCTATTTAATGCTTTCAGATTATTTTTACATTAATTTATAGGTACAATTGCGCCACATGGGACCTGTGAAAGTAATGTCAGATGCCTTTAGGCAATTTGAATAAAATTTCATACTAGTGTTAGGAATAACACACTTGAAAAAAAAAGGAAGACCTGGCGTATTATAGGCTGTCCATCTCTCGCGCATTGTATCTACAAATCCATGTAGGCCATTATGCGAAAATCCACAGACAAATCACTATAGACTATAATATTTGCTGAAGATTCAAAATTTTTTATCTTAATGACCAAATTTAACGAAAGGTACTCATTATTATTTGATCTTGTAGAAATATGCCAAGTCTAAAAAATATTACTCTGTTACTCATCAGCTATTTGAAGCCTCTTGAAAAACCTCCCACACACACACACACACACACATTCTTTGATTATAAAGCTTTAACAGAATTAAAAGACCAAAATGGATACAACCAAAATTATTACTTACGTAAAGTTTTCATTTTATCTTTGGTTATGTGTTATTTTTTATAATTCATGTCACCTAATGTTAAGCTGGTCTCAACTAGACTTAGATTGGTGTACATATTAATTGTAAGCGTAATTAAGCCGCTTTCTAGTAAGAAATAAAAGAAGTGTATTTAAAAATGCTACAATACAAATAGGACATCTGTCGTATCATACTAATATACAAATGGGAAAGTTCGGATGTTAGTGTGTGTCGATGTTTGTTCTATACTGAATGGTATTAGATGAAATTTGGTACACAGGTTGAGAAAATATATCGGGCAATTTTTATTCAAGAGGAAGCCCCGAGCACGGCTAGTTGTTCATAAACTAATTTGGTTTAGAATCTTACTTATAGTTTGATAGCTAATGGTAATTAATAGAACTCCCTGGCTAAACATTTGTACATGTAGATATCAAAATACGGTTTCCCGCGCAACTCTTTTAGATATAAATAAATTTGATAGAATGTTCCTGTGTGTTTCATTCAGTCTGTAAGATTATTCGATTTTAGAAAACCTCATATACAAAATCCTACATTTGACTTTTGAAAATCTGCGGTTTCTCTGAATGTACATAGTATCAATAGCGTTTTTGGAATGATGAGTAATCTATCGATATACTACTGTACTATAGTCAAATCCTACGATACAAGTTATAAAAATAGCCAACACTTGATAATGGTAGACTCCCTCCAGAATTGCATTGAAATAAAACTTTATGCAAAAATCTGTTTGCCCGCGCTGGGAATCGAACCCAGGGTTTATAACAACACAGTCAGTTCACAGAAATCAGTCCACTTAATGTCCTAGTGGCTCCCTTGGGAATGTCTGCAATTAGTGCAACATAAAAGTCAGCGCATACCCGCTGCGGTAGTCACTATCGGTTAGGTGTACACATTACCCCCTTGAAATTAAATAAAACAACACTTTAGGAGCGAAATTTATTCAAAATATCCAAATGTATACATTAAGTCGGTTTCGCTTCATATAAAAAGTGGTCATCCTAATTAAAAACAAATAAATTAGTAATGCAGCACCAAAATACATACATCATACTTACAAAATGATATTCTAACTACACTTACTCTGACTTATGACGTATCAAGAATGGCATCGGCCATTGGCCCATACCCTCAAGGCTTACACGACACACGAGTTCAAGTCAAATGGAACTCTATTTACATGGACACAGTACTCAATTTCCCACCATCGTGCAAGCATTGAGACTGAAGGCCCTCACAACACAGCCTATAGACAGAATTGACTAACGCTATCTACAGCATACATAGACGATCATTACAATGAGTTATACATTCTCTATCCCCATAGGGTTGCCAGATATTCGGATGAAATGGGACTTACGATATTTATTAAAATTAGTTAGTACATTTTTTAATAATAGTTTTTACATGACAGTTCAAAATTTAGAACGGATATTGTTTTAAGGCCGGTGCACACGGACTGCGTAACGTGAGCGCGTTTTTTGTATGAAATTGTGACTGGCAGCGCTGACGCGCGTGACAATTCCATACAAAAAACGGGCACGCTACGCTTTACTCTGTGGATGTGCACACCGCATACACTTACAAGCACAACTCATTTACACTCGCTACTCTACTGTACACTAATACATTTGGTGCGCGATGGCACGGTTACGTGAGCATGACTATTATAATAACAACTATATTACCAGATTGCCTCGACGGACAGTGTACAATCATCTTACATTACGGACACAAACACTATAGTTACTATCAAACCTGAAAAGGAATACTACAAGCCACTTAGCTTGTTTTAGTCTGTGATTATTTAAGCTCGGTCAGACCCAATGCGTGTGTAACTATGCGTTACCGTATCCGTATCAGAAACGTCAGTATTGTACGGAACTATATGAGAAGTGTCACACTGATATTCCATACAATATATGTCAAATACGCATTACTCCTTCGCATTCGGTTTGGGCCGGCATTTAAGTTCGATAGAAATGGACTCTGCCATCTCTTGCGCACGTCAGGTGCGACAAAGACGCACTTAATGTTTATGTCACGCAGCGGATGTGTGTCTTTCAAAATTTAACTTATTTATTTATCGCCTTTCGTAGCACGTAACAATAACAAAGTTGGATACTGTCAAACTATTTTCGTAATACAATGTACAAATTAGATTAACTATATTATATGGAAGTTGGGTTCGTGACAACATTAGTGAATATCAAATACATTGCAAGAAGATTAGTAGACAGTGGTAACTTTCCGGTTCGGCAAATAATTTCAAATGTTACAAAAAATACTTATACAATTCTAGTATAATTAAATAGCTGATATACAATCTGCAACAATATTTTCTAACAGAGGTAAGGCGGTAACACACTCACCCAATTCTTTGTCAAATATTATTTCTCTTTCATCTTAGGTAAAATTACGAGTGCTAATGCCAACCAGCCATTGTACTTTTACAACTTTAATATTGTACAATAAAGTATAATTAAAATTTTAAACATAACATTATTCGACAAAGAATTTGACAAGTGGAATAACGCCCTAAGTAAATATTTATAGTTACAAGTTAATAATGCTGTTTTAAGAAAATACAATAACATCACTCATTATATCGCATTAGGATCTGGTTACTGCAATTGGTTACAATTTGTATTGCAATCAAAGTTTGAGAATTACAAGGAAACAATGTACTATTACCACACTGAAACTGACCGTAAAAGACGTGTCACATACAATTTTCTGTACTTAAATTCGCCATTTTCTCCCCCGGCAACTAATATCAACTACAACGGACGTCTAAATTCATGATAACTATCACATAACTGGATATAATTTTGAGCAATCACTTTGCCGTCGCTACTACGATATTAGTCGAGAATTATATTCATTACAATAAAAGCAGGTTACAATAGTGGACGCGTACACTAAATTTAATAAAATTTGTGATACCATTGGCAAGTCGGGAAATTATAAAATTATTTTCATTAATATTCATCATCATAATCAATATTACACGAAAGAATAAAATACGCAATCGGCAAGCTAAATAAATTCTATATAGAAAAATAAGAACATGAATCTATTTATTATCAATGAACAAATAAATTATTATTATTTTAATTATACACAGTACTATATTATACAAAATTATTTCCATCCATTTACAAATAGTGCTTGGGCATGCAAAAATTAGAGTGTGCTTAAAGTAAGAGTAAAATACTTTAAAATAAGGACAGTCTAACTTTTGATTGGGCAAGCTATACATACAAAATTCAATTCTATACAATCTCATAATCATTAATCACATAGATTGGAGTCGCAACTTCGCAACATTCATCAAACAATACTGTCCATTTCAAGAATATATTAGTTTAAATTGTTATTTTAAATTTCGATCTTTTAAATCAGTTTCTAAATTATTATGTCATTGGAAAACAGTTAAAAATCTTGAATTTTGAATTTAATAACCGCAACAGATTATTATTGGATGAACACTATTCGCTAATTGCACATCGGGAGCTGGTCCCAAAATTACTGTCATGATTTATTAAACTATATTCAAAATTAATTCACCATAAAATATTTGAAATTAATTAAATCATCGTGTTTAAAATGCAAACATAATGTTTTAACTTTGATGTATTTAAAATGCATTCTTTATTTTGAGTAAAAGTATAAAAATGCACAATATTTAGTCCAATGCAATGTGTTAAGTCAATGTTATTAAATTAAAAGTTAATTCGTAGTTACAGAATATCAAAGCATTGATATTAAAATGCGATATTATATATTTTTACTGTTTAGACCACACTGTATATTCGCTTATTCAAAGAAAAAATTATGACACAGTTATACATTTATTAGATAATTTCTGCTAAGTCAATGTGTGTGTCGCGTGTTTACAATAACATAACATTTCGTCAATATCGAAAGCGCGGCATCGGCCATTTTGAATATAGAATTGTTACAAGTTAAAAGTTCATAAAATCATGAAATAAAAATTGTCATATTTTATTAATTTAGCTTCTGTGGTGATAGCATGTTTTTTTTTTGAGAGAACCTAAACGTAACAACAAAGTCAAATGACGGCTCCACACTGTCGTCGAACAGTTTGCTTAAACTTTGGCGAATTCGGTACACATTGTTGGTTTTCCATTGCACAGTCTGAGTTCGGCGACAGTGTGGAGTTAGCATAAGAAATGATGGATTTAGAATCCACCAGTTCTTAGGCCTTGTTCGCAACGCGCTTTAAAAATAGGTTCGAGTGGAACAGATTGGAGTAATCGTGTTTCCGTTCAAACGACACTGCTTTTTTTTACCGCATTTTGAGACTTGCGCGTTGGAAGTTAGGTTGAGTTTCGAATGTCACATGTCGAAAGTAAAACGCGTCAATGTCGGAACTTTTTTTTACGTCGACCTGTTGCGGCAGAGGTGTTAATTTTTGACTTACGTCGCGCATTCGATGTAAACAACAAGTGTAGTTCCCGTTCCCGGCGGCGCACAGCCGGGCCCCGCTCAGTGCTGTCACAGATCCTTGAGCAGCGCGGACTTGGCGTTTTTCAGTTTGTCCAGTCTCTTCGTCAGGTGGCTGTTCTCTGTCTCCAACTCTTCCACGCGATTGAGGGCTTCCCGAGCCTACAGTAATACAGTATTCGTTAGATATTATTATGTAATTTTTGAGTTTGCGCCGCTGTGGCGATTTCCGGAAACTGTACAAAGCAGATGAAAATTGTTTTACAAAAGCTACTGTGTAGAGCAATTTTCGTTATGTAAGTTTTTTTGTGGGACATTTTTAAGCAGTGGGACATGTCATTAAAAGGCTAAAAAACAAGAGTTTTATAAAAAAAAAGAGTAAATAAAACGTCAGAAACATTTATGCGTTAATAAAACGGCCTGGTAGAAAAAATGCGAGTTTGTCCAAAACTAGGTCTTAATGATTTTATTTCATGAAATTCAAAGCAAACAGTCCGACAGGGAAATTAGGAATGTATTATTGTCATTTGTTAACGGTTTAAATATTTACACCATATTTATATTTATTATTGTGATATAAGGTAAATGATTGGTATTAATACAGAGGGCGAAGTGTTGGTTTGCACTTCACATACCACTATCGAGTCGATACGCAGTGAGACGTAGCGAACCAATCACATTGCAGTGTGGTTGCCGTTGCGTCACAATGGCTCACTGTGATTTGTTAGCTGCGTTTTAATTGACTCGATGGTGAGATTTGAACAGCAAAGTAGCACTACGCACACAGCATATAAAGTTATGGGTGGGGGTCCACACGGGGCGAAATTACTGTACCGTTAACTATTGCCATTATTGATTTCGGCCCAGAAGTCAACGACTTCCTGAAAACATCATTATATAAGTTTGGGTTGTAGAATAATGACAATCACTTCACTGCATACTATAAAACAAAATCGTTTTCTGCATTTATGCTTTCCTCTTTTAAAATCTCTTTGATTTTGATACACGTTTCACTGATATTTAGACAATTTATTTCCGAAGGTTTATAGATCTCGTCAGTAGTCGGGTTGGGTTGTTAGTTATTCATAAAAAAAATAGTGAAAATAAAGACAATCGTGGAATGTGGGATTCCATCGTATTAGCTGTGGATTACTTTTATAAGTTAGACGTAATTTTTTTTTTCTGCAATATGTAGTGGTCTTGTTTTGTTTCACGCGTTTCTCTTCTCGCGAGGGTTCAGTACAACATCAGTTTACAAATGTTATGTTGTCACGTAGACGTGAACTGTACTGTAATGTGAAACGTCTGGTGTCACCTCGCGCTGCAGCTTGCGGCGCTCCTGCTTGAGCAGCTCCTCGAGCCCGTCCTGGCGCTCCTGGCGCGCGCGCAGCCTCGCCAGCTGAGCCTCACGCCGCACAGCCGCCGCGGCCTGCAGCGCCGCCTCCGCCTCCGCCCGCGCCGCGCGCGCCTTGCTCTCCGACACGCTCCTGCGCAGCGTCTCCACTGCATCATACCAATGTTATTCCTTCAGCTTTTCACTTTCTTGTGCGCACTCAATTGGAAAAATACTATTAATATCAACATAAAAAATGGTTGCCTGTAAAGTCGGTTTTACGGGCGAAGATTTTACGTGACAACGTCTTTTTACGCGCGCGGCAGACCGATCATAGTTGAGTGGGAGAGAGACGCAAGGCATTCGGCGGGCCTCTCTCTCGTTCGGTGACTCATCGTAACGTTACCGGGCGTTACACTTTTTCATAAGTGACTCCCAGCCGCAACCTAATTTAAGACGTTGTCACGTCAAAATACACACAGTTCTCCCGGTCGGTGACCTGACTACACACAAAGTTGGTTACTAGACCGGTATACCAAGGCTTCTATTTCATCAAAACTTTTAGACTCTAACCAGCTAGCAACAGCACTTTTACAATAGATAGCATTATCTAAAGCAATACGTACACTCGCTCTCATACTCGGCGTCGTGATGGTTGGCGACGCCGTTCTGCCTGGCCGCGCGCTCCTCGTTGAGCTGCAACTTCAGCTTGCGAACTTCTGACTCCAACGATTGCTTCGAGGCTAGCAGTTTCTGCAACCGCACGTCTGAAATTGCATAACATTTTAATCAAATTATCAGTCATATAGATAGGTCCACTTTATGTCTTTATTGTATCCATTTGTTACTAGATTTTGCCTGCGGCTTCACCCGCGTAGATTTCTCTGCGAATACAGAACCGACATGATTCTCATATAAAATTTCACCCCCGAATTAGTCTATCGGGGGATTGATTTTTGAAAAATAATGTAGCCATGTTTGAACTGAATAAAATACAAATTTTCATCAAAATCTTATGCGTGAAAGTGGAACAGACAGTCATTCAGACTTTCGCATTTATAATATTGGTATGGATTTGTAAACTGTATGTTTATGAGTCACCCTGGCAATGAAATCGTCGACGCAAATTGGTATACTCGTATACTACTCACGTAAGATATACTATTCTGTCTAAATGAAAACATATATATACAAACCAAATGTAAACATCAATCATACGACAACCATTTTCTTTTTACTAACCCTTATTGTCCCACTACTGGGCAAAGGTCTCCCCCATCCCCATCCTCCAGGTTATGGGGGAGACAACCATATTACTACAGATAAATTACGACAAAAACAGTGCAATTGGTAGTATTGAACTTAGATTTTAAACTTTCGTGGTAAAAATTATGTGTGTAGTCATGTAGCTCTTTTTTCCAATCGGACCTGTCTTGCTATTTGAAGGTGGTCCTTCTCATAGTAAAACTTGTACTTCGTAGAACGTGTGTGAATTCGCGAAAGATTTTGACATTAAAATTCTATATGAAACCTAACATTTCACAACACCAAATTCGGCAAATTCACTCGCGGTAGTCATTGCAACCAAATCCCGTTCCGAACGCAAAAAAAAAGTTTAACCAAAAACCAAATAAAATCATCTCACCCAGCGTGCCCTCCCCCGCGTCAGTGAGCAGCTGCTCAGACTGCTGCGACACGAGCGCCAGCGCCGGCCCCGCCCCGCCCCCCTCGGGCGCTGAGGCCGCGTCCACGAACGCGAAGCCCGCGGCGAGCGCGGCGCCGTCGCGCGCGCGCACGGCGTCGCGTGCGCTCGCTAGTTCGCGCTCGAGCGACGCGTGCGAGCGCTTTAAACGCTCGTGCGCTGAACATTTCTCTTTGTGCTCGCGCTGGAAACAGTTTTGTATTAAAAGTCACACTTCTACTGCACTGCTCCCAGCCGGCAAGAGAACGGTCATTGAAAAGTGAGCTTTAAAGAGTCTATTATAGACATATTTTACATTAACAACAAATTAGTTGACAAGCATTAAAAGCTTGTGGCAACCACCACTGTCTATTACTATTACACTTAATATTATATTGTAATCTGACAGATAAACTAACTACTAGACAAATCTGCTTGTTGTGATTAGCCAGTTAGCCCAGCCCTATCGAGCACTTGTGAAACAGAATTGTTAACTCCTATTCGATATGTTACATAAGCATATAATATGCTATCAGATACTTTAGCAGCGTGAAACAGGCCCCAAATAAAGGATTTTTAGTATGGACTACCTGGAGTTGCGCATATTCCTCGTGGAGCTCCTCTATCCTGTCCTTGAGCAGCTCCAGCTGGTAGCCCAGCGCCGCCTTGTCGTTGTCCAGCTGGGCGTTCAGGATCATGGCTTTGCGGAACTTCTCCTCCACCTCCTTGAGCTCGTGCTGGGAAATATAAAATGAAAAAATCTAATTTGCATTGCTAGTGCGTTATTGAAATACCATGGAGTCAGAATTTATTCAAATCGCATATGGCACTGACGTGACATTTAAAATGGCCGCCTTCTAGCTGCAGTTTTACAACATTGGTTTGATATACATACACATGTATGTAACATGAGAATTCAAATCTGGGATCCTTTCACTCTCTCGACAACTGCTTTGACACAGAAAAGTCCCTCTTTCACCTTCGCCTGTTTCAAAGTAAAAATAAACCACAGAATTTTGAAGATTCGGCTGAAGTTTTACAACCATGAAAATGCTGATTGTTGCCCAACCCAGGCTTTGTATCACTCAGTATTCACGTAAAACATAGCAGGATAAAGTGTAGTTATATTCAAGGATGGAACCTAGACAGGTGACTGAAAGGTGCCCATACCCTGAGTTCCTTGAGGGTGAAGGTGTCGTCGACGGAGTCCTCGGAGCTGCGCCGCGGCGAGTGCACGGCGGGCGACAGCGCCGCCAGCCGCGACCCCGCGCGGCGGCCCACCGACTCTGCAAGGGGGACACGTTCACATTACTCATTTTAAAGTAAAACCATTATAATGGTCATAAACATCATAATCATAAACATAAACCTTCCTCAGGAATCAAAGTATTTTTTTTTTAAATCCGCATCAAAATTCGTTGCGTAGTTTTAAAAATCTAAGCATACATAGGGACAGACAGTGAGAGGCGAGACTTTCAATATTCATTACGCTACAACTTTTGAACGGCTAGACTGATTTTGATCAAACATATCTAAGAACCATCGCATAAAAATTAGCTATCAAATTAAAAAAAAACCGCATTCAATTCGGTTCACCCGTTGACGAGCTACGGTGCCACGTACACAGACAGACAGACACACTAGTCGGTCAAACTTTTAACACCCGTCTTTTTGCGTTTTGGGGTTAAAAACAATCATGACCATCATCTAAGTTGAAAAGTATTTGGTTTATAGAAGAACGCACCTGCATACATATCGTACGCCTTGTCGGCATGGTTCTCCTGTTCTTGTTGCTGCTTCTGCAGCTCTCTCATGCGGATCTCGCGCGCCTCCGCACGCGCCGCTCGACGCGCCGCCAGCCGCTGTTCGGCCTGAAATTGACAATACGTAATTTATTTCGCTTCTCTGTCACTCATTATGGTTAGCTGAGAGATGCTCTATGGTTAGCTGGGAGATGCTCTATGGTTAGCTGGGAGATGCTCTATGGTTAGCTGGGAGATGCTCGTGGTATTTTTTCTCGGAGATTATTATGAAGTGTAAAAATGTTATTAGATATTCACATTTCATTATTTTGTCGTAGTCATCCACAAACCAAACTCTTAAACTACAATAATAAAAAAAAAAGAATGTATACAGATACAGTCGCTAATAAAAGCGTTTGAAATTGCTTCAAACTGTACACATTTATATAAAAAAGAACCTGCTATATAATTGGTTTTCATACAACAAAAAATTAATAACTATCGTAGTTTAAAATATAGCAAGGAAATTGCCTTTTTATGCTAAGTATCTCTCTCAAGTAAGTGATCTCACTATAATTTTTTTTGTAATCTTTCGCGTGCCTAAAATTGCTCAGGATTATAATTTATAATAAATTAAATATGAAGAATATTAATTAAATTATGTAGAGAAGAAGAACGAAGAGAGACCTATGCTCAGCAGTGGGCACAAAGAGGCTGAAATGATGATGATATGTAGAGATCTCTTAGTTGAAATCAGTATAAAATTATATTTATAATAATAAACTGATATTAAACGATGTCCATTTAATTTACAACATTTCCAAGAAATATGCATATTGGGGTATACTCGTGTGGGAAAAACAATTTGTGGTATCGCAACAATTCTGTTGTTCGTGTGCAATGCACCTCGTTTAATAAGAAAATAATTCCATCTAATTCCATCAATAAGGTTACTCCCAATTCAACTTTACTAAAAAATTTTATAAGTAGAAATATTTGAGAGATCCGATTAGTATTCACTAATGAGGTAAATACAAACATTGTTATAGCACTTTGTTGTTTATTTTTCAAATTTAACCGCTGTAGAACGAACCGAAGAAAAGCCGAGACAAGAGATATTCGAAGGCAAAGCCATCATAAGCATTTGTTAAGAAGTTTGATAAGAATTATTGGTTACTAGAACTAGATGATTTCAGTCGAGACAGCTACTGACTCAGAACTCTGAATTTTAAAACTTTTAAACAGTTTTAAGTTTCTGTTTCTCAGGTGACATTGTTAAGCAGGAGCAGAATCATTAATGTATACTACAAAACAAGGATGTCTTAAGGTAATAAAGGCGCACGACATATGCCAAAGTCATATGGTTCGCGTCACGGGAAATGTAATTTGATGATCGATCTCTACACACTACACACGCATCGTTGTGTTATTATTATAGCAGAAATGTAATGATACATTTACTAAACAAACCACAAATATGACTGGAGATTAAACTAAGCAATGTGCGATGATTCACCGTAAATTTCTACATTTGAAAGAAGCATATCCCGGTTAGAAGCACAATACATTGAACTACAAAATTACCACCCTTGTCACCCGAACAAATATCCAAGGTCAATTTTGAGTCTTTTTTGAGTGTACGGAGACATAGACATGACGAAGGCGACTAAATCACACGACATTGACTTTTTTGTTTCTGGTCAGGAAAGTAATAAAATATGACCTTCAAAAGCAAAGCAAAATGATGATACTTGAAGCATAAAAATGCATACAAGGAACGTGTTGAGTGTTGATAACAAGACGATAACTTTTATTGTGTCGTGTTGAGTCATTGATAGGAGATCTGCAAATCCGATAGCTATAACAGATGTGCGACAAAGTGGGCATAGTTTAAGACGAGGGGAACTTAAAAATTTAAATAAATTTAGATACTCGCAAATAGCTTAGTTTAAATATTTAAATGCTCTCAATGCCAGTAGGGTTTGGTTTTTACACTATTCCGTGTATAAACACGGAATAGTGTAAAATCCAACAGTAATAATACTGTTTCTCTGATAAACTTTTGAACATTTGGTAAAAGTTCGTTGTTGGTGTGAATACAAAAGTATTACAAGTGTTTTCATCGGCGCGTTGTCCCACTAAAGATACATATATAAACAAAACCCAAAATAAGAGTATGACCACAAACAAAAATTGTGGTCAGCTTTATCCTAGTGGTGACATCACGCCGGACCAGACGAGGATATTGGACCCGCCAAATTACTGTTTACTGACCAATGTATCTATTGATATGAGTAATCCTACAGCTTGCTGGATTAGTCAGATGAAATGTTGATCATGAATGATTGATATATGTTTGGATGTATGAACGAACATTGAACATAGAACAAAACAACATGTTGCGACAAAACTATGAGTTTCGAAAATGACTATGTAAAAAATTGTGAAAAAATACATATAAGTATTAAATAAAATATTAATAAAAAAAATATGGTATTTGTTCTTTACGATTTCCATCAATCGAAACAGATTTTTGGAATTTCATACAGGAATAGATTTCGAATGAATATAATAGTAGGTACAATAGGAATACCAACTGAAGACTCGTACATAAAAACCCTGGGCATACCTATAGGCATATTTTAATATATTTCGAAGAATACGACTGTACGGGGAAACTGTTATAAAAAGGAAATAATGCGCAAGGCGTAGACGAGGTATTTATAGACCAACGCACATAAATTAATAAAGATAAATATTCAGAGACACATCAAAATTCACATAACAATGGCAATGAAATGAAACGCAGAAGCAATGCTGTAAAGGAATTCGGTAGAAATCAATCGACGCACATCGGACGAGCGGTATTCGTCGCCAATAAACATAGGTGTCCCACTTAGAGTGCGATAATCCGAAGATTGTTTGGTTTACAAGTTTACATCCATCCGATACTATTGTTTGTAACTAATGAACCATCAGGACGAGAAAATAAACAGACCGATCGATTGACACATATCTTCATTATGATAATAATTTTATGAATTCCTGTAATGGATCTAAAGAAAAAACGTTACACAGTTATTAGATTAATTAAATTTATTTCATAAGATAAAGATACTAGGATAAACGTTTTGCAATGACTTCTTAGAAACAAATATTGTTTCCAAAAGGCTAAACTAAAGACTGCTATCAAGATCATGAATGGTTATCATGACAATTTTGCTTTAGTTCGTGCATTGTCTCACACTCGCACATCAAAACTATCGCGGATATTTCAATTCTCTAAGGAATTGTGCTTTATAAAAATGGTTAAAGGGTGAGTCAGCCATTGTCTGATGCGGCTGATGGTAACTTTACTGTCCGTATCAATTGGTAAAACGCTTATGATTTCTCTGACGCCATCGTGTACTTCCGTTCTCGCTATACGATTACTAAACAAGATATATATTTTAATTTCCATATATATTTTTTGTAATTTTAGTATGATCAAATTTAATACTGCGTTTGTTTTCGAATAAAAATGGAATTGGGCAATAGGTACGCAAATTGCAAACTGGAGTTTGATCAAATCGAACTCAAATTGAACAGTTTCGATCAAATCGAATAAATTGAATACGAGAAGCGAGTGAAGGCTTTAGTGTCCTTAGCCAAGCGACAATAACAAAGTCGACAGTTCAACAGCATGAAATCGATACGGTTCAGTGAATAGCTAATTTAGTTTTGCCTTTTTGTAGATTTGTTTTGACGTATTCTATTTTTGGATCGCGTTAAGCTTTAGCGATGATTAGGATAATGGTGTAGAAATTCTTTGTTAACAGGGATACAGTGACATCATTGTGTGCAAAAGTGATGTCAGAAGTTAAAATTGCATAAGCTAACGTTGTAACTACCGAATTCGGGGTCGCTTGCAAAATGGTGCAAAACATATAAGTACACACACAACACATGGTGTGTGGCTTGAGACGTCGGCGACTTAACTAGTTTGTACAGATGCATAACAAGTACAACTATTTACCAAGACGAATGAGCTCATTTGTATGCGACTTGAATTTAAGATGAAAACGAGGACAAATCTGTACGACTTCAGGTGACAAACAATGACAACTTTTTGAGACTTGGAATACGATTATCATAACATTTTATATAGGAAGATCTTCTAGAAACGGTTGTAGAAACTGTCTGTACTCACATAGAGCAGTAACAATCTTGTTGCAAGTCGTATAATGATCTCCGGCGATGACATCTCAAGAGTGCCGCTTGTCGTCGCGTCGAGGTCGTACGTACCCTGAACACCTGACTCAGAGCGCTTCAGTCACACGGGCGTCAGCTACAGTTGTCACTATTGTACTAAGTATTTTCATATGTTATATGTAGTAATTTTCTTCAGTTTTGTTGACACCACATGCCAATCCATTGTATGGAGTATTTACGCACCTGACACGACTGATCAGAAAATACAGTTGTATTCTACACAGATATAGAATAGAATTAAGGTGGCTCCGGCCAGATCTATATCATTACGGAAATCTCATATACCAATGCAACGTCGAGCTACGCAAGGTTACTTCACCACAGTTATTTTAACACGTGTTTCTCTCAGCACATGCGGTGGACACACTGCTCAAGTAAAACTTGATTTCTCATGGTGATGTCCCGGCGATTCACATTTAAATTAGAATGTCACGACATTGTCATCGCATTCAGTCTTAAAAACATTGTTACTTTGTAGAACACATCACAAGATGTCTAAATTATAATAGAAACAGATTTAAGAAACACGTTCGACGATAAATAAAATAAACATTATTCATATCAGACAACCTACCACAAACTGTAGGCCTCTGTAACCGGCATACATGGAGAAATTTAAATTAAGATAAGATAATCTCGCCCTTGGACACTTGTTTGACAAAACATATGTTACCCTAATGTATGAATAAGTATATGCACCAGACAAGGAGAATATCGAGAAGAGAATAAATCAATTGCAGATTATTCAATGAGTCAACTGTCATTCATGATATGTAACAAAAAATGAACAGCAAAATCTGACCTTCACTTGACTTGATAGGAATTCTATAAGGTCAAAAAAATTTACAATATCAATTCTCCGCATAAGTCTATACTTACATGATTCTGTTGATCGCCCAGTATTCCCACGATAGAGGGATTTTGTTCCACAAGAGAATCCCTTCGTACATCTAGTAATCCATTATCAAAATTAGCATTGTCTACTTCACTATTGTGTCCATTATTGTAATTCTTTACTCCATTCATCTTCGCCTGGCTGTCATAGACATCAGCAATTGACTCACAACCATTTGTTTTCGCTTCGCCGTTTACTGCTTCATTAACTGGTATATTTGATGTTTCAACACTTCCATTTCTCTCGACTACCGTCTCGTCCTCGGAGTCTTCAAAGTCACCGTCGGTAAATGCGTCTCCGCTCTCTTCGTCACTATTACCTGGTGTTTCTAATTTTGATGTTTCGCCCATGATAATTTACCGGCTATTGTGCTCATTCGAGGAATTCAGGCTATTTGATTCGCGCTATGTTTTCGCGTTCCCACATTTGCCGCGTCCGTCAATGCAGTGTGTTCCCGGTGTATTGCGGTGCTTGATAGTTGCATCGTCAAAGCTTCAATAGAAAGGAAGGACGTGATTCTCGCCCGCGGTATCGAGGCCTTTCTGCATTATATAGGTAATAATCGCGATAAATTATATTATTGTAGTTTTATCTTATCGGCGATATTTTCCAGAGCTTGACCAATATTCTTTGTTTTGTATTTTGCGATAATGATTTATACGCTTGTATATGTTCACTTCACAAATTGTAGTTTAGTGCACCTGTTAGTTTTGTTTCACGGTTGGTTTATAACTAAATCGTCTAGCACGTTTAGGGCGGAGATGTTGGAGGGCCGCACGTTAGCCTGCGGAGGCGCGTTCGGTCGACTGTCGGCCGCGGCTCGCGCGCCGTCATACGCTATCGTTTTCGTAACCACATTGCACCGTTACTTACTATGATCAGGCGTGTATGGCATAGAAGGAGGGCGGGAATGCAAGCAGTCGAAACATTGAATGTAACCAAAAATATTGTTTAGTGTTTAGATATTAAAAACTGTTGTTAATGGGTTTTTAACTGAAATATAAGACTTTTTTCCCTGTAGCATAATCAAAGTTGCATAAATGATTTCAAGGTCCGAACTGATTGTCAATTCTATATTACGGCGTTAGTTAAAATAAAATACCACTAACATCTTTATTGTTAATCATCTCTCCAGAAATAATATTTCAAAATCTATTAGAAAATCAATTGAATACAATATACTGTTTGTGACAGTGATAAAATGAAATAAGAGTATTTATCGAGAAAATCTCAACCGTGTTTTCTTTGGGCCAAGTCATGAGACGGAGGGAAGGGACATTTTGTGAATCACTACGACTTGCAGGTTGCAGGTGACTGTTGTGATTTATCTGGTACTGTTCCATTTGAAGAACTTTGGGGGTCATTACATTTATGAAGTTCTCAAATAATTGCATACTAATTACAATATATTAAAAAGATAAAAAGAGTTTCTTTGCCGACTGGAACTAGTAGCAAGATTCTATATTCTAGAAAAGAGAATTTGAAGTTGTGAGTCTTCGCGCCTAGATTGTGTATATGTTATATGTATATAAGGCCCTTCAGGTATAATTAATTACATTCCTATTCCCAAATACGAATTGATATGAGCTCATATGAGCGGTGATATATACACAGTCAATATAGTGTATAATTAAAAACTTTCGAATCGAATCATCAAGTAATCACATAACTAATGGTTATTAAATTAATATTACAGTCAACCGCAAGTAAAGTTACCGCATATGGACCTCTAAGTACAGTTAATAATGACGAGTTTGCAATGAATTGGTGCTTTTCATCTTGCTTGAGCATAGAATGTAACTTTTAATGACAACCCGCCGAATTGAGAAACGATTAATATAACAAGCGTTTTTAAAAGTATTCGTTTTATCTTTGTTGCTATGTCGACAGCACATCAAAATACCAAAACTCATTGTAAATTCGCTGCTATATGACATAGATATCCATTCAGTAAAGACTTATCCAGTATCGCTTGATATATAAACATATTTAAAAAAACTCTAGTAGCTAACTGTGAGATAAATAAATAACCAAAACTACTGGGCGTAGATAGTCAAAATTTGGCATGTACGTGCCTTATGTAATGAAGGGGAGCACAAAGGGAGGATGTCACGAAATTCTCACGCGAACTGGAATACTGAAAATACATACGCGCGTACGATGTTTCGAGAAATTGCTAGTACAATAACAACACATAATCATCCAGAAATCCACATCCGAAATAGGTAAAGATCGTATTCAGATGAGATGATATTATCAGAGAACTCCTCAGGTATTCCTATTGTGTTTTAGGAAACATTGCTGTGTACACACGGGCATGTCCAACTATAAACAAAGAGGTCGTCTGAATATCGCACATTTGTCCGGATCATCTGTTGTTGAATGAGGATTTTGGGACATGTACGGTACATGTCTGTTTGACTATTTCCCATCAACAGACTGGTCTAGCTAGCAGAAAAAGAAAACACACGAACTAAAAAGGGCTAGAGAAACGTCACGGACCCAAGACTCTAAGAGAAATATTTCGAAGAATGAGAATAATCCTACGGTTACAGTTTGCAATATTTGAAGATAATTTAGTAAATAAAGTAAGGCAAAGTCGCTGGAATGAGAAAGGAAATTTCTTGGCTAAAAATCATACGGGAATAGGTCGTGATAGCGAATACAGCTGATCTGTTCTGCCCAGGTATGAAGACAAGGGACTTGTATATGCTAATCGCTGACCGTCTGTTCTTAGAGAGGCAGTATTGTAAGAAGTCTCTCCTGACTGTGGGATTATAAAGCCTAGACCATTGGACCGTGGAGGAACTAAGCAGATGACTGTGGTATGCATTGCCGCCCATTTAATAGGGGATTAGAAAGTTAAGCACCGCGTAGTGTGTCCGGAGGCAGCACACTTTCCATACGGGAATCATGGAGCATGGAGAACACATGTTTAGCATGTTTTCTATCATTATAAACGTGTTTACAAAATTAATATTTAATATCCCTGAATAGAAAGAGCTATGGAAACGAATTTAGATACCCATGTCCTTTTAAATCTAGTGTGAATTTTAAAGCAGATACTAAAAATGAATAAATATTTTAAGGTCATAAATAATTACATAATTGTTTGTATTGTAGAATGTCAGTGTTCATACGATGCGAATTTGTAGTGAGTGACTTAAAGCGCGAATGCTAACTAAGGAAAATAAAAACATTGGCTAGACAGAATGCGAGACAAACAAAAGTTGCCAATTTAGCCAAGTTGTTACCGTATTAACAAAATCTGCATTAAGTGAAGTGTGACATTAGTGCTAATTTTAATAAATCTTAAAACGTAGATTTAGTTTTGCCAAAAAACACACTTTAAATATCGTTAGCATGATAAAATATGTGTAGGTACTAATATGCCAAATTGTAACGGTCTAAACAACGACATTGAACTTATCAGCAGGGAAACCGCACAGCATTACAAATTACAAAATGTTGATAATGGCGCAGGAAGCCCGCTCATTATATTGTCTTGATTGACCAGCCAGCCAGTCCGAGCCACTCACTATACGAACTTAGTACTACCTGGTACATTGGTCTCCTCGTTACAATGTATATATCTGATTTTTATAGTAATTTTCAGACTTCACAGTTTGAGCTTGACGATGTAGGTATCATTGTAAATATGCAAGGTTCTATCGAGGTTAAAATCAATAATTGTACTATATGTAATAAGTGTTTTCTAAAGTATTACACTATGTAGAAGATGTACACTATACTATGTACGATCCGGGACTGGACCATGGAAATTAATGATGACGATGTTATCAAGTGATAGTAGATGTAATAAGATTTAAAGACACTATATATATATATACTATACTGATAGTATAATAAAATATTATCTGATAGTAAAATATTATCCCAAAAATTACAAACTGGCTCGAATGAAGTTACCTAGTTGATGCAATAATCGAAATGCTGACTTTGCTATATAGATACGTTCCATAAATCTGTATAAATTTGAGTTTGGTACTTTTGCACGCAAGACACATGCGCAAAAGACACTTGCGCGCAATCACTTGCGCGAAAAGAAACTTGCGCGCAAAGAAACTTGCGCGCAAGAAAGGTGCGCAAAAGCACTTGCGCGCTAGAAACTTGCGCGCAAGAAACTTGCGCGCAAGAACTTGCGCGAAAGACTAAAAGGTTAAGGAATTAAGACGTTGCGTTGTGTTGCGTTGCGTAGTGTTGCGTTGCGTTGTGTTGCGTTGCGTAGTGTTGCGTTGCGTAGTCTTGCGTTGCGTTGTGTTGCGTTGTGTTGTGTTGCGTTGTGTTGC
Organism: Plodia interpunctella; assembly: GCF_027563975.2. Lineage (NCBI taxonomy): Eukaryota > Metazoa > Arthropoda > Insecta > Lepidoptera > Pyralidae > Plodia > Plodia interpunctella. The sequence continues at coordinate 10,702,209 of NC_071296.1, read as the reverse complement.
GTTGTGTTGCGTTGCGTTGTGTTGCGTTGCGTTGTGTTACGTTGCGTTGTGTTACGTTACGTAGTGTTGCGTTTCGTTGCATTGTGTTGCGTTGCGTTATGTTGATGTTGTTGCGTTGTGCCCATGCGCGCAAATGTCTTGCGCGCATGGGTCTTGCGCACATGGGTCTTGCGCGCAAATGTCTTTGAGCGCAAGTGTCTTTGCGCGCAAATGTCTTTGGCGCATGTGTCCTGATACGTATAAATTTAGAACGAATATAAATATTGATTTATAAAATTACACCTTTTGAACGATTATTTCTTTTCTCCGTTTCCGGCGCGTATCATTAGTGGCGCACTTCATACTGTAACATTTATTAAAGGTTCGATCTAATCCGGATTAGCAAGTCTGTCTGTGACCTGGATGACTAGACCTAAGTGGATCAAGTACTTATTGCTTGTGATAGTGATAGCTTGACGACTCGATATCTTAAGATCTACTCATGATGTCACTATGTTTGCACCTAGATTAAATGGCGAATACTTGTCTGTGACAGTGATCGCTAGACAAGATCACGTAGAAAATTAAGCAATCAATCCCAACATATTTTCAAATTCAAAATTCTTTATTCAATTTAGGATGGTGTATACATCACTTATTGACGTCAAAAAATTACTTAAACTAAGTCTACTGTCGACTTCCAAAGCGTCTATTAAACTATTCCGCTTCTTCTTCACCTGGAAGAAGAAGCTGAATAGTATAATAGACGCGTCAGGCAGTCACGAAAACTACTATATCTACGAATTAAGATCCGAAATCAGATAATGGTGATGAAAAAGTCAACAAAAATAAACCAGACAAAGACGCATAGACATTTTAAAGAGAGTTAGAAGCTAACAAAACGAGCGCAGCTCTCACAAGACCAACAATGGTGCAAGGACGTCACGGAGAGAGGGTTCTCACAATGCCAGGAGTACGTGAGCTATAATGCTGACGTCCTCCTCCAATTGAATTATTTTCAACACATGAAATTGCTTATTGACGTCAATAAAACTAGTTTTCTGAAGCGTGAAGAAGAAGCGGCTTGCCTGTAGCATAGTTACAAGGAAGAATAGATCAGCGGCCTCTACTTAGTGTTAGATTGACGATATTCAGATAATTCAGTATGTAGTACAGATGAATTAATATTTTAAGGAGTAGAAATTTGCAAAAAGCTGGGTACGGAAATTATCGCTTATTTTATTTCAATGGTAGAATTCATTTCGCGGATATTATTTCGGAATATAGTATATAGTGGTTTAATTGTGATATTCTCAAGGTAGAGGTCGTTTATAGATGCAAATTCAATCATAAGGATGATGCAGGGTATGAACATTCAGGTATCAACGAGCTTTGTATAGGTAAGACTAGTTTTGGAGGAATTAGCAAAAAGTTTAAAATTCCAAATTATGTTGGGAGCAGATAAATATACTGACTTACATATTTAATATTCTATTTTACATAATGAATCGTTTAAACCCTCACACTATAGTTAGGTCAATTATACTACGTAAATAACTGGGAGCAACGCAAGACTTGGCGGTTACAGCGAAACGCGCAGAGCCAACCGCGACCGACAGCCATCGGTATAAAACTGTCTTCAGTGGCAGGAGTTCTGTCGATGACAAAAAACGTTGTCATGACACGGAAGAAAAAGTGTGAGGCGAGTGCGCGCCGCGACGAGCAAAAACTTATTGCGGACGGACCGTTTGGTGTTTGGAAATTCAACGGGATACGCTACAGCCACAGATTTATATTAAGATAGATACCGCATGTCGGCTGAGCAATTAGCACGTCCCATATAAGAAAAGGGCGGCCTTATCGAGGTGGTGCAAGGTCCTGAGAGGCGCCGCGAAAGAAATCTTGAGCGAAGGCAAGACATTGGCTCTACCAGCGAAGCTTTGTGTAAGTGGCGCTTCAATAATCAATCACTCTAAAAGAATGTCGTCATCAACATCAGTTTTTTAATGTCCCTATTGTTGACGAGCTGGCTTTCTTTATGGTTGTACAAGGAGTTATGCAGTAATCAATTGAACAAAAACTTTCAGATATTTCTCTGATCCAAAAATAGCACCATAAACCTCAACATAGATGACGTTTATGAAACCCGAAGTTTGTTGGAGCCATGTGTTGGTTTTGGGCGGAATCATAGGCATAAAAGTGACATACTCAATTCGAAATGTGAAAGTGAGGTGTCTGAAAAAAGGTGAAGACGCGGTATCCACCCGAATGTAAGTCTATGAGGACGCACATTGCGCGCGCTACTTGTACGTAAATATCATGACATTTCGCGACGCGCGCGCATGGCACTCGCAAGCACGCGCTACCGGTGCAGCGATACGACGCAGGCGCACGTGCGATGCGCTTTCGTAACAAAGGTGAACGATCGATATTTATTGATCACACATATCCGTCAACTGACAGGCGAAAATGGCATCGGTAAAATTAGCAACGACACACATTAAACCATGTTGGGTATGCAACTAATGTAGTTTCAAACATGCTTGAACGTTCTTCCGATTACTTCTGTTGGTTTGAGCACCTGGCGGCATCAGGAAGCGTCCTGGTGCCGCTCTTCCAACCACCAACACCCAAAGCCGACGAGTTCGTTCCCACCTGAGAGCCCTTTGTGTTATTATTACTGATCCAGCTTTACGGTCCTTAAGATCGTCGCTATATTGCAGTCAAGATCGACGTAGAGTTCAACTGCATGTAGATTAGATTTTTTAAAATTCTGTTGGTTCAGATGTTTCTGACTGATCTATAAATTACAAAAAATAAGGTAACAATAGTGCTCTATATTACATTGTGACAATAGTAAGGTTCGCGTGAGAATAGAATGCGGAATACAACTACTTTGTGAATGATTGTTCATTGCAATCTGCGAAATGACTGTGTCAGCAGCAGTGTGGGAGTTTCTTATTGATATGACATGCAATTTGGCCCGTGGCGCCAACACAGATTACATAAATATAAAACTGCGTCAGACGCAAGACCCACTTATTACCTCAAAGTAAATACATGCTGAGAATTTTCTAAAACAAATACGAAATCTTAATAATGGAAGATCTAATTAGGTGTTGCTTGAATAGCTAGTCCTTATAGGGAATTCACATTACACACTTTCTAAAACGACGATGGCAACGACAATTTAAACTAAACTACAAATCGTGGCATAAATCCACGGCGTTCCTTTCAAGCTTTGAGACAACTATTGTCGATTAGCATAACGATTATTTCCTTTTAAATCAAGCGGCAATGTCACGAGTCACGACCGTCTTCAAAGGGCTGAGTATATTTAGGAATGTGAATCGTCCAAAAGATTCGAGACACGTTTGAAGAGGGCCACACGCAGAAACATCAAGACTTTAGCCAGCCTAAACCCAGCCATAAATATTTGAGTGCGCGCTCAAATGTATTGAATCGAAATATTCTCATGACGTCATATGTTCAGATGATTTGTGAAGCTTTCCAATTATGCAAGTATACTTTCATTCTTAGACAATACTTTTGATATATCATGTAAGTATAGTCGACAGCATATCAATCTACCCAAATTCAATGCAAATTCGCTGTAGCGGCATAGAGGTCCAAACTTGACATGAGGTTGAACGCAAATAGTCGGTATTAATTCGTTGAAATGCCATTATCGCCGCAAATTATACAGAATATGCGTGGTGACTTTTCATGGTAGTATGTACTTTTTGCATTTTTGTTATTGCGCAATGTTCCTTCAGTTTTCGCGACATGGATCAATACGATTTGTTTATGCAACCGCATGAAATTATACTGGGATTTTACATGCTGCGTAAATCATTATTCCTTGTAATTAGGTACATTAATTGCTAACTCTAGCATCACGACTAGCTATTAAATTTGTTGCTTTAATTGAAGCCAATTAATACTTAAAATGTCAGGAAACGATCCAACCGGGGAGTAGGTAAAACCGTATTATCGGTGCATTTAACTCTGTGGTAACTATAATAGAGCATCCTTTAGAAATAAAACATTATAGATGTAAAGTACTCACTAGTTTAGGTCTAACCAGACAAACGATCGACCGGGCTGATTCCTCGTCGCTGCTGCTCTCCAGACAGTCAGACAGGGACGGGGACCGTGGCGGGGGCCACCTGGGGGCTTTGTCCGAACATGGCGACAGCACCACCAAAGGGGGTGGCAACGCCGGTGCTCGCCCGCGCCACCACGACACCAGCGCCGGCGCTACGCCCACCACCATTGCTAATCCAAACCGCACCATCCTAACTCTTTACATCTGACGCTCTAGGAAGTGCAATGCATTGTTCGTAAATAAAAACTAGTCTATTTTAGCTCGATGCAGTGTCACACACTTTCACGTCGGAGTGTCGCCGAAACTCGCGTCACGGATTATCCGTCAACGTGCGTGCCGGTCGTGTGACAGCGTACACACGTGCAGTCAATATATCACATTGGTTCTTTAACACATCGCGCTGACTGGACCGCAATAGAAATTAGGGTAGTTATACACGCGAAACGATTCCGATACTGACGATGACTTTAGCGATTGTGGAAAGTTGAAAGGTAAGTCCGGCTGCAGCCTGGGACGGGGTTCTCTCGCGCTCGCAGACTGACGAGTGCCGGTCGTTGACGCTGGAGCCCCCCACCCGGCCGCCCAACGCCCCCTCCAGCCGCCCGCCCAGAGAAACCACCCTCTATCCCGTAAGAAATGTCGCGCCAAATTACTAAAACTATGAAGTGTAAAATAGATGCAGCTATGGGAGCGCAATGTGCACTCGTCTATATTATTTTTAGATAGGTGCGACAATACCGAGATAGAGTACCCCATACGTAGCAAATCTACTGAGTGACTTATATTTTTATTACATTGTTTTATAACTTGAGCCAAACATTATTTTATTTAACTTTCAATAATAAGGTAACGCAACATCGCGCCGCAATCTGAGCCAGATGCGCTTTCCAGTCATAAAATCTGAATTAAAATAAAATGTACGCACAACATGGTGCCACATCAAAATATAAGCGTCTGGTCTGCCTATTTGAATTGGTGTTAAAGGAATATTTACATAACACAATAGTTTACGAAATGCACGAACGGAAGCTACAGCATGCATGATTGAGTAGAAACGTATGCAAGTTTTCTTAACTCGATTAAACTATGTATCTATAAAATCAATTTTTAGTCCGCAATTCACACTGAGATTCTATACTGATTCACTATTCGATTCGACATACTTATGCGATGAAAATGATCAAATAGCAATCGAAGCGCGAATTGCCTTCGCGAAATTTATAAAATTAAATTTTATATACAAACGCTGGATCGATATCTAGCAACAGTATAAAATCATGAATGCTGCCAGACAAAAAAGGCACTTGAGGGGTTCCATACGAATAAAATAGCGCAAGATATCAAGATGTTGCATAAACCGGGGTGGCTGAGGCAGGCCGGGGCAGACAGATCGATGCGATTGACGTCAGCCGCCAGACCAGACCTCGGCTACAACAACCCTGCACCATTTGTGACTGCAGATTTAAAACACGCTAAATGCAAAACATACATCAGGTCGTACAGTCAGGGGCAGAGTAAAGCTGACCCCCCTTGTTGTGTTACTTTGGGCACAGGACAAAGGTTGTATGTGAAAAGACTTATGCTCATCAGTTTGCAGAAAAAGCCTGAAATAATAATGAATTGCAAAACGCTTCACATAAAACAAAGGAGCGATATATTTCTGTGGGAAACTTTTTGAGGATTTTTCTTGTAGCACTCGTAGCGAATACACGCTCATTATTGGTTCCCACGGAAATTATGTCTTGTCTTGGGTCATAGTCACATTATTTCCTATGCCAATGATAATTTTTAATGCAGATCGATCAAAGAAAATTAAATCAATCAGTAAAATTCATAAATCAAGAAAAAATGCTGCAGTATTTAAAGGTAAAATTAGCCGAGTAAAACCAAATTAATTATTATCCTATGTAAGAAAATAAATTAGCTACAGAGTAACTTAACACTACTTATATGGCTCCTAAGTTATCGTCAACCTCGATAAATGGCGATGTAAAAGGCGACAATCAATCGTTTCACGCGATCTAGATAACAGATGTAACAGATTTGATCAACGTTGTACTATATCCCGAACATAGGTCCAGTGCCGGCAGCAAACTGGGACGCTGGATCGATGTGGCCAGGGCAACAACCTGAGGCCTGCCTGTGACATGACCTATTTCAGTTTCCAGCCCTAATGTGTAAATAAATGGTTATGTAACGACCAAGCCCTATGATCACAACTGCGATTTTTATTCTTTGCCGATTCACCTGTACTAACTTTGCTGACCATTCAGCTTGAGTTCTTTGCCGGTACTTTTATAGTAAATATTCATTTTGATGTGATCAATACGATTCACAGACTCTTAAATTTAAATTCGACCCTATCATATTAGTGCCAATGCTTTTTGTATTTTTATAGGTTTCGCCTTCTGGATTAGGTCGGACCAAAGACTTTATGGCCTCAAAGACTTTTGTAAAATAAGTTTATTTGTTAGACTATACACGCCGAATATTCATTTCACTACAGCTTTTGAACGTCTGAACTGATTTTCATGCTGAACCGATTTTCATTAAACATGGCTAAAAAAACTCGGGATAAAATTATCTATGGCACAAAAAAAAACTAAACGAAAATCGGTTCATGCGATGCCCCAGACACATACACAGATACACAGACAGACACGTTAAACTTATAATATAACACCCCTCTTTTTGCGTCTGGGGTTAATGATAAACATTACGTATATCTCGTATTAAATCCAATCACTTGAGTGGTATCTGCGAGATGCAATAGCAGTCATCAATTCATCAAACATAAGTAGTTCCGACGAACCACTTCGGAGGTCCTTCAAATCATGTTTTCATCGCGTTAGCTCGCTTGTTTATATCGATAACAATGCTTCTCGATTACCAGGAATTTAATACCTTGTCATGTGCTCATTTGTATAGAATGTGCAATCGTGTTTTATATTAGGCAGCTGGACAGGTCGACGATATAAAGGAAGACTGGCGAAAACTGGATAAGGATGGCCCATGTCAGAGGTTATTTAAATATTGTAGTACCTACATATGGATTTGAGCAAACCATGGCGCATCTTCTATCATGTCCAAAATATACCAAAGGCGTTGCTGTCTCCACTATATTGTTAAATCCCAAATAATATTATAAATGAGAAAGTAAGTTTGTTACTGCATCAAACTTCTTGAAATTTTGTATACATGTAGATTGAAGTATGGAGAAGGAGAAGGGTACCTTTCACCCCGAAAAAACAAATGTTCGCGTGGGAAATTTCCGCGGGCGAAGTCGCGGACAAATGTAAGTAATAATTTGACTGCCATTCAGACTCGCAAAGGAAAAAGGGATGAAGAGACGCAATACTGTGTTTTTATTTATAAATTACTAATTAACAGAGACATTAATTAACTGGCGAGAGATCATCGGCGCTCGCGAGACGACGACGTAATAAATTATCTTCCGGCGGGGACGCTTTGGAACCGGTCCGATTTCTTCTGGCTGTTTGTATCGTACGCTTATACTCATCAACATATTTTTTCAAATATATATATATATTCCAATACATACATAACAAACATAATTTAGAAGTTACACCAATCTCTAGAGAACAAGATGTCTTACTTCTTGAAAAAAAAAAAGGTTTTCAACTGATTTTGTAGCACGATGCCTTTCGTTCACTTTCCGATAATTTCAAACAGTAGCTAGCACCATGAAAACGTTTAGGAAACTTCAAATATAACATCGCACCATGCCTATTCACTATAATCTGCCCGCGTGAATTTTCCACGGGAACTCACCACTCTTTACCATTTATAATCTCTCACATCTCAGCGTTTTCCCGATGTCTTCCTCAGCCTTTAAGCGTCGGAGCTCAGGGTATTGCTTTCCTACTTTTTCGTTTCCAATTCGCACAGTCTTCGTTTTTTATCCCACTTTAACATTATACATTCGTTGGGATAAAAGTGCCATAAAGGTCCGTTGTTTCGGATATAGTTAGCTCAAGCCGAGCATCTATTTCGGCCGGGTGTCGTTTTGTTTCGCGCCCGATCCGCTGCAAGTGGCATGCGCTTACGCATAAATAGATTAGTGCCATCAGCCAGGGCTGCTGCGCATTGTTGGAATATAAACGAATGCGGAAAATTATTAATGTGAAAATTTTGTCATGATGTTTGTAAATCTGTGCGAAAACTGTTTTCAAAATAAGAAAGTCTGCGAAGTACTTTCATAGAAATACATTTATCAATTAAATTAATTAATTTATCAAGTAGGTAATAAAATATACAAATATTTAAACTGCCTCGCCATTCACTTTCATATAAATCAGGTGCTAAATATATAGGATTACATTTATATGAAACGAACAAAAGTTACAACTGAGTTAGGGACTAGGTAAGTTATAAATACCTAATGAATTTTGAAAATAAAGCGTCTAAGGGTTAAATGCAACATTAATGCACTTGGTGCACAGCCCTATGCAGAAGTTCGCATAACACCTAAGTACCGACAAATTGCACAGTAACATACATACATGCCTCTCGCTCTGAATCATAGCAACCCTATTAAATTCATCTTTTATATATTCTGAGATATCATACTCTCTATCTATCTCTCTCTCGTAGCGTTTTCGGGGATCCTCCACAGCCATTGAGCACCGGAGCCCAAGGTCCGCTATCCTACTTCCTCTTCTCAACTTCGCAGGGGTTACAGATTATCATACAAATAATAACTACATATTTTAAAAATGTAAGAGAAATTAGTTTTTTGCAGGTAAAGAACATATCTTTTAAATTAGCCTTTTTGAAAATCCCACAGCTGCACACATAGGCAGCACAAGGGTTCCACTTTTGTCTTCCATTACAATTAAAATCAGTAATATTATTAGTATCTACAACATGTAATAAAACTGTCTCCAGCTGTGCGTAAAAAATAAACCTTAAAATTTTGAACATTTATTACAACCGGCTGCCTGCCTGTCGCTTGCTTTTGGGAATGCTACTGTACCAATCAGCTGCCTAGGCCTGTCTCCCTTAGTAGCCCCGTACGACATGTACCTATTTTAAGGCGGAACCACACGCCGAACAATACAGTGATGGTAACTGTTGTGCAATATTTGTACACGTATCTATTACATTGCATTCTAATGTGATGTGTCGCGAAGGTGTGAAACATGCGGAAGTCTATTTCCATCGAGTCAGCGCAGGTAGATCACTGCAACGCGCATGTGCAATAATATGCAATTCGTTCCCGCTCAAACACATAACAGTGGGCGGGAATCTTCAGTGGGCCCGTGTTGCCTCGACATCGCGAATTCAAACATCATCCTACATAAAACTTTAACATCATAAGATGATAGAAAAAACATGCTTCTGTCTCTTTCTCTACTTTGCGTGTCGACGATTTTAGAATTCATTTTTTTCCGGACAAGTGTTGTGCCACACAATTACTTATTTATTCCTGTCTCTAAGTAAGTATATATATTTTTTTTTTTTTAACGTAAAGATATTACAAAAAAGGTGTCGGTTTTGGAGTGGGAACCTCAGGTGTTCCTTCGATTTTGAGGCAAAGGTTTTCTGTCACAGAGCCAGAGAACTAAGTAAAATCAGTGCAGGTTTTCCACTACCAGATATACCAAGAAAATAATTACAATTTTTAATGTAAACTAGAGGCTCGACCCGGCTTCGCTCGCTTAAATAAAACTATAATAAAATACAAACCTTCCTCTTGAATAACTCTACCTATTAAAAAATCACATCAATCCAATGCTCTTTTGACGTTAAAGAAAAAAAAACAAACAAACAACACCTTCACATTCATAAAATTAGTATTGATAGTAAATAGGAGATAATCATGAAATAGCTGTTTATCAATAGTAAGCAGATGTGAGCAAATGTAAAAAAAAATCTTATCACTTTTATGACCCAAGCACTGATTTGAATGTGAAAGATTAATCCTTCCTTTTTAGATGTTTCTAGAATACAAGTTTATATTAATCATGTATGTGATATATTCAAAACAATAACTAACTAACTAACAAATGCCGAAATAAAACATCAATATGTTTGTATAAAAAAAACCTTCGAAGATTAATCCCACTTGATCATAGCAGCACTGCATGTTCAAAATTATTTTTCTTAGGTTTAAAAAAATATCGAAATTTAAATTCTTACTTAGAAATTTCAGAATTCCTTATTGTCACATACATTTATCTATGGTATCTAATCTATACCACTGATTAATATAGGAAAACTTATCGAGAGATAACAAAATGGTTGGCGCATCACAATTTCTCTAAGTGCAGTTTGTGTTTCACAATGAACAAGTGAATTGATTATATAATATTGTTGTTATAGTAATGTAAGTGATTGCGAAATGTTTATTTTATATGAACATAAATTTAAGAATATTCATTTAAATAGAAAAAATCGAATATAACATTTAAGAGATAACAGTATAATAAATGAAGATTTGTTAACAAAAACACAATTACCCTTCCTTGACCCTCCCACAGTTAGTGTCTTGCCTATGTAAGGGCTAGGGACCCATGACGGGTTAAACAAATTTTTGATGTAAGTGTATTACTTCTTATAACACTCGTTCTCGTTAATATACAAGAAACTCACCTCTTTGGCAATCTGGTCTAAGGCCTGCTCCTCAGCTGTGGCCTTGGTTTGTGTTCGCTGCCGCCGAGACGGATCCATCTTCCCCCAGTAGCTGTACAATCTGCCAATTGAATTTACTACACTGTATAATTTATACCTGTTTACATAAAAAATAAATACAAGTTTTAGTCTGAAGATTGTAAGTCTAAGAAACAAGAGTAAAGAGTTCTCTCAAAATTCTTTAAATAACTAAAAAAAAACTTAAATTATAATTTATCCATGTATTAATGCAACACAATTTTCCAGTTATAATTATATTCAATTAATTGAATTGTTTATAATTAAGTATTAACTTGTTATCTGAATGTTCAATAAGATTGTAATAACATTTAGATTTATCTGAAGAAATTACGTAAGTGAATATTTGAATATTCATATTAAGATAATTTTCTTGCCTCCATGTAAAATGAGAGACCTGAGACAATAGAAACAAGTGCAGGAACAATTAAAATGCTAAGAAGGTCATGTGTCTGTATGTAGCCTTGGGTTGATTGTTCCAGGTTTGTATTAATGACACAACTAATTAGTACGTGCCTTATCACTGGATGCCCAGAATTATCATTTAACTATCATAGAAACACATTTCAAATAGATTTCTTTCTGTCTATAATAACTTCAAATAATGGACATAGTTAAATTTTTAAGTTTCTTGAAGATTTTACTTTAGTTAATAAGGAAAACAATATTATTATTTCCCTATTTTTTAATATAAATGTTATACTTACTTGTTACACAAGCTAATGATAGAACTTAAGGTTAAACATTGTATTACTCACTGTGTTATAACTTGAAAACTAAGGTTTTCATAAACAAATACGATTACGGTGTTGTTGACAGTTCACACTGAACAAGCCAAGACTAGGCTGCACAGTCATTATTATGACCTGGATCATAATGGATTCAAGTATAACCTATAGAGTTCATTGCGCTTATTTCGCGTGGATGTTTTCGCAAAACTGTATTGGATTCACAACTGTGAGGTAAACGGATGGGCACAAAGCCAACACAATTTTTTATGGCGGTAGTAATATGACATCATACTTACTGGGCCTGCTACAGATGTAAACACATCACTGCAAACTACTACACAATTATCTGTTAACTACTGATCGTGTCCACAATATATACGTAAACACTTTCCAATTCAACACGAAAGCGCAAATAAAATTTAAAGAATTAACGTGTTAGATGATTTATTGGGGCACCAATTCACTGCCTACACGAATCACACTAAACCTTTTGTCAGTTATTTATTCTCACTGAATTTGAGTATATCCTTTGGCACTTTATTAATTTCTAAACAATGTTACCTTGTTTTGTGACTGAAAACGAGTATATTTTTATCATTTTTATCAAAATTAAATTCAACAAAAGCCATGTATGACATGCATGGCATTGCCATATAAAACCGTTGCGTTCAAGAATGGCTGACCAATATGTCAACTCGTATGGATGCGTTTGCATCGTTATTATTTTATAATTTATAAATCACATTTTTCAAATGTTCAAAAAATAGGAACAGTAGCTTTTGGAGAAATTATTAGATAGGTATTTATTTAATGTGAATTGCCTGTGAAGGTTTCTTGAAATATTTTTTTCTATTATTATGGTCCCACTGGATACTTACAAATTAAAGGTTGAAGTTTATATTTGTTTTAATGCGCTAATCTCTGAAACAACAGATTCGGTATTTATAACCACATACATACGACGAATATTCAGGAATCCCGATATTCCCATAAGACCGAAGCGAGTTTATCACTGGAAGTAAAGTCTATCTTTCGTCTGAACGTTTTCCCTGTTCCTTAACTTCTTATTCCTTATCAACGGCTGAGCGTTGCGCATCAAAGCCCGAGGTCTGCTTTCCTGTTATTTGTCTCCACTTATCTCGGTCGCCGGCATCCCCAGTTATCAGACCATTGGCACGCATATCGTTCTTGACGACATCATTTCTTGGGTTTGCTCCTTCTGCCATACAGAACGAATGAATGGTCTGATTTGACATCGCGATATTCTCCATAACTACTAAACAAAATTTGTCTCATTCCAGTTTGTTTTGTAAATACGTGGGAAAAAAACAATAATTTTCAATATTTTATTATCTAATCAAATTCACAATACAAGTTTACATACACACTCACACTTTGTGAAAATTAGTGATATTGATATAATAATATGATAAATGAGCAAACTAATCGGCCTTAGTCTTGGGCACGTCTTCCTTGTAGTAGAGGAAGACAAATGAGAACAAGAACACTCCAATCATCATGGAGAAGGCGCTGACGTAGTACGGGTAGGCGCTGGGGATGAAGCGCTCGTACTGCGTGTGCTGCAGGGGGCGCACTGACACCTGTACACAACCAATTTATATCACTGCAAAGTAGTATAAAATAAAGAATTTAACAATATTATTCATGTTTTTTGTTTTTCTCTCAAATATGATTTTGGCTTCTGGCCATATTATTATCATCATTATCAGACATTCGATCATCCCCATTGTCGGGGGCATTGGGGCACTTCCTATAGATGCATAAGGATATTATTATATTTCTAGTATATTTTTTCATATATTGGCATGGCTACACTCACTATTAAAAATAATTAAAGTTATTTTGCGAAGTTTGACAAAAAGAGATGTATACACAAAATTGTACGACACAATAACAATATTCTCAAAAGATATTGACGTTAGACTGGCCTAGTAATGAAAGTTCATACCTGTGTGGAATGATAAAGTCTCGTGTACCCAACCCTATCATAGTCCACCTTGAACTGGTACACTCCCCACACATCGGGCACTTTGAACACTGCCTCATACACTCCGTTGGGCTTGGACTTCAGGGTGGTGCGGACAAATGGATCAATGCGAACAAACTCCAGCTGGACGTCTTTGGCTTCGAAAGGTTTCCATTGACCATGTTGCAGTTCGTCAATCTCAATTCTGTACACCTGAAAATTTATTCAGTAAATGTTAAGTGGTATTTTAAATAATGAAAAGTTTTACTACTATTTGCCAATTTCACATATTTTTGACATTTGACAATTTGAGTTTTTCATAAAAAATATTCACCGAATTTTGTTTCTAAGTGGAGGATGGGGAACAGTTGGTTATATGATATTTAAAAACTCAATGTTTCGCTTCAACCATAGTGACTTTCTTCCTCCCTTTAAAGCTGGTACAATTAATTATGTATGTACGAACATTTTCTGCCTTTCAAGTTTAGATTATTGGAGAAAGTAAATGATACTTTTTACAATACAATACTCTTTATTGCCCAAATGCGAAATTAACAAAAAAAGCACAATACAAAAATAAAATAAAAGGCACAAAGGCGGACTTATCGACTAAGCGATCTCTTCCAGTCAATCATGGGGTGGGAGGAAACGATAATGGAGAGAGGCATTGGCGCAGTAAATAAAATAAACTAACATATAGTATACACACATATGTTATTTGTAACATATAAATATATATACAAATTTGTAAAAAAATACCTAAACATACAAATAAATAAGAAAAAGTAGGTACAAGTTAGGAGATAGTGGAAAGATAATGTGACTTGACAAGTAGTTTAAATTTGGACAGAATTCGTGCATTACGGATATCAAGGGGTAGAGCATTCCAAAGTCGAACAGCTTGAACAGAGAAAGATTTAGAGAAAAATTTAGAATTGTGAATAGGAAATCTAGTCTTAGTGAAACCGTGCTACGCAGACAACGAGAAGAGCTACTATCATCACTTAGAAATTTAAAGCGGTCCTTGAGATATGGAGGGAAATAATGGTTAAACAACACTGAAAAAAGTATAGATACAATATGCATGTTACGGTGAAGTCGAATGGGGAGCCAGTCAAGTTGGGAGCGGAAGTTAGAGTTACTTGTATCAGTTCCATAAAGTTTCATTGTGATTTTACTGACCACAGTGTCGGTGATGGTATATGTGTTGGAGGAGTGGCGGTCGCCCTGGCGCGTGTGCTGCACGCTGCGCACGCGCAGCCGCCCGCGCTCCCCGAACACCCACGCGCTCAGTTGCTGCGCCAGCGCCTTGTTACCAGAGGGCGACGACTTTGCTTGGTCAGCCTGGAACAGAAAGGGCAAGGAGTAGGAGATTACAATTTTTATGATTACTTGTACATACTTCAATCTCTAGAACTATGTGGCCTTTTCAATAATAGTATGTTGTTCAAATCCGGAGGGAATGAATGTGGAGACATTCATGTCAATTTTTTAAAGAGTTTATTGATGGCGCAGATAAGGTAATATATCCTAACTATGGATCACAATTCAGGAAATGATACACTACACAAATTAAAGACACATCAAAATAGCTACCACTAACCTTGACATGCACTCTGTTGATGGGGGCTGAGAAAGCTTCATCAGAGAAGAAGAACAGAGAGCCACTGAATACAATGCGGGCATTGTTTCGGGCCTGCAGGGCTGCTATCAGAACTGTCTTGCGGCCGACGGCGTGAGGGTACTCCTTCACCTGATTGTATTGATTTCAATATAATTTAACATTTTAAGAATCACTAGTGTGTATGTGATTACCTGCTACTATCATACATTGCAGTAAATAGTAGAAACTCTTGTCAGATGAATCCAGTGACTTTACACTTGTTAAGCAACCTATTAGATAATTAAACATCAAAATAAGGTACCCAGGGAGAAATACACATTTACATTAGAAACACATACTTTGAATACAATCATACCTAGTAATATTTAAACAGAAAAACAAACCTGGCTCTTAGGGTTGTAGCTGTATGCTGTGCTGTCAGCAGTCAAAATAGGCAGTACCAGGCTGTTGTCTTTATCCACAATCAGCCCTGTGCCTTCAAACAGTAGAGGCCTGGTGTTAGAGGATCCAACAATAATAGGGGCCTTGATCAGGTTGTCAGGAGACGCAATTATTCTAGTGTGCTTGCCATCATCTGACGCATCATAGTTGAAGTGGTCTATTACCGCTGCAGAGTCTTCATCCATCTGAACAATAAAGTTATTAATGAAGTAAAAGATGATAATATATTATTATTTTCTTAAGTTCTGCTCCTTAAAATCATTATCCTCCTAATATTATAAATGTGAAAGTAAGTTTGTTACTTCTTCTTTCTCTACTTGACCAATCTTCTTGAAATTTTGCATACACATAGTTTGAAGTACGGAGAAGGACATAGGGTACTTTTTGTCCAGTGCGTCAAGTGCGCCCCTGGACGCAGCTAGTCATACGTAATTTCTTTCATTACAATTAAATTGACATACCTCAAAACCACACTCTGAAGCAATCTCTCTGTAAATGTCACCAGCAGCAGCATTTCCAGCTATAAGCAGATTCCCTCCATCATCTATGAACTTAGTGATCGCTTCCGTGTCTAATTGACCGCCAAACTCTACTACTGATGGTGAAAAGATGATCAGATTCTTGTACAAATATTCTCCATATTTAGATAAAACTAAACTGGAATCATCAGCTAACTTAAACGTTAGAGCATATCCACGATCTGAAAAGTAAATACATCTCGTTATAATAAGTTTTCCTGAGGATAAACGAATGATCACCGGCGCTTTTTCGTACATGAACACTTACCATTCAAAGACTTGAAAAACATAGAATGGGTCTCTCTTATATTAAGATTATCTACTAAAACTAAAGTTTCTTGAAGTGCAGCAGTAAATGAAAGGCATGATATAAAGCTTAAAAGTAATAATTTCTTCATTTTCAATTTCAGAGAATAACCTAGCTAGGCACCTACACAAAATTACTAACTGTCAAACGAAGAAACCAAACAGTGACGTGTCCAGTCCATCGATCCCTCGCATAGTGCGTCATTCATTATTCGATTCGATTACGACTCGGTTGCGGTTGGTATTCTCGTCGGATTTTTATCGGATATGTTTTATTCTCTGTGGCATGTCATGCATGTCATGAATATAAAAAAAAACTGATTTGACATTCATTTCATCCGTGATGGTTTATTTTTGTATCAAATGAGCTTGTAAATTAAATAAGTAGTATTTATCTTATTGCTTTAGTTCTGTTGATATTCTGTCTTCCATAATACTATAACATGATGATATCACGGTCTAAGCACCGTTCATCAGCGGAAGTATGTGCTGATTGTGGAGCATCAGGTCTGTTGGGGCGGTGTAGTAATTGTTAGTGGAGTTAATTGGTTTGGCGAGTGTTCTTTGCAATGATTCGTTGGTGCAGATCCGTCGTGGGCGTCCATCAACCGCGGGCTGTTGCTGTGTGCGGAATGCTGTAGTATTCACCGGAGTATGGGACGGCACATATCCCACGTGAAGTCCTTGCGTCAAGGGTCATGGCCACCTTCTTTACTGGCTGTAAGTCGCGCATTCATTTCAAAGATGTTTATCTTTTTATACAAAAATGAAAAGTTACACTATTAATTTAACTTGCAGATGGTTCAGGCACTTACAGCACAGAATGTGAATAGTATTTGGGAGCACTCCTTAATGGACACATCAGCACCTAAACATTTAAGGAAAAAACCACAACCTAAAGACCCTTTACAGTAAGCATTAATTTATACATTTACATTAATTATTTATCAAATAATAGACAGGCAGATTTTGCAGCCAATGCATCTAATCAGTCAATTAAAGTTCCATAGTTAATTCACATTACACAGTCACTTCACTGATGTTATTTGTTATTTGATATTTTAATTCAGTTATCAAATAACAATTAAATATTGTTCATAGCTCTATCATTTCAATTGGATAGAAGTGAATAATGTGTTGTTGAAAGTTTTTTGATGGTACAGAAAAGACTTCTACAGTCATCTTCTTCAATATATTGATGTTATTAACATTAAAATTATTTCAGCCCAATAAAATCGGAGTTTATTCTTGCAAAACACTTGAGACTGGCGTATGTATTGCGTGCGAGGCGTGACGAGCCTCCAAGTGAGCTGGGCCGACAACTGCACAGTGCTGTGAGAAGCTCCTCTCTGGACACAGCCATGAGGCTTTTAGCTCAAGGAGCAGATCCGAATTATTATAATCCGGTAAATATTACTTTATTTCTCATTAACTGCTAGTGTGATAAAATAAATATGAATTCTATCATATTATAGCATGTCTAGCCTTGTTATACAGCTCATCTAGTACAGGCGGAAGACTAAGTGATAAATTTTCATCTACTTCAAGGCCCATTAATTTGTTACATCTCTTTGTGTTGTACCAAAATGTTCTAAAATCATACTCGTCTTGACATTATGATTTGACATAAGCTGCCTGCATTCAGTGTATCCTTCAAAATGCTTTGATTTACGATGTTGATGTATAATCTACTATTTAAGGAAAAAGGCACCACATGTCTGCATGTGGCGTGCAGAGCGGGGCAGCCGGCGCAGGCCGAGCTGCTGGTGTCGTGGGGCGCCGACCCCACGGCCCGGGACCACGCTGGCAACACGCCTTCTGATTGTGCCAGGTACTTATCTATGTTCCATATAAATCATTAGATTTCACCAGTGGCTTTGCTTTTGTAATGGATACAGTGAAACTAATAAATCAATCCCTCCGACTTATAGTCATGGTAGTTCCGAAATGCCAGTAGTTTGTAGCTTTTTGAGAAATATTGTATTTATAAAACAAAGTCCTCTCCATATCTGTCTGTTCACAATAAACTCAAACACTGTTGCACAGATTTTCATATGATTAGCCTAATTCATGGCTTTGTTTGAATATTGATTTTTACCTCATTTAGCTGAGACACCTCACATGTCCAAATCTTGGATATAATCTGATTCTATTAACTCCAATAACATTTTAATGTACCTGTTTTAAATGTCATATGAATAAATATGATTACATGAGATTCATATCTCCATATGTGCTGTAATAAAAAAATATAATGAATTTAAAAATTTGATATATGACCTTGTTTACTTACAAAATGTAATAATTTATATATTTTAACTATGTGCAAATGTTTCTTTTTGTGGTATTTGTCTATATGTACCTCCATTGTGATACTGTAATTATACGCAAACGTGACGACGTCACAATTGAGTAATATCTTTTATTCTATTAGCTACCTCAATTATTGCGTTTATGGTGATGACTTTTTAATAAAAATTGTTTAAAAAAATATTTTTTTATGATGATAACTTGCAATTATTTATATGTATATATATATATATATATATATTTAATGAACTCTCCAACTTATTCATATCCAGGCGTCATTGTTACAGTCACTCAATAATCAAAAATATCATGTGTTAGGATCTTCTTTAATTCCAAAGACTGCTGAATAAAATGTATTTTATTTTTATATTAATTGGGACACACATATGACAGAGTTCGTAGCCAAAAATTTTCTTCAGAAGAACAACCTTATAAAAAATAAAAAAAATATATCTACTTGTGTTGCCAGCAACATCATGAATATATCAATTTTATCTATAAAATTGATACCCCATATCTTGTCGTCGACCTTGTCACAGACAAGGAGGCCACAGCGAGCTAGCGGAGCGCGTGGCGGAGCTGGTGTCGGAGACGCCGGACCGGCTGGTGCAGTTCCTGACGGGGCGGAGGCCTGCGCGCGGCGCGGGCTCCAGTCTGGCGGCGCGCGCCTACGACGACCACGAGATGACCGACGTCGCCAAGGCGGCCCGGGGCAAGCTGCAGCTGGTACTATTTCCCACATTTTAATACTACTCAATTGTTTTTTTATTAGACAACCAACAGCTTAGGTTCAATAGGTTCAAACTGATATAGAAGAGATTAGTTATTTGTTTCTTAACTAATATTACAGGATGTATGTGTGTATGTATGTTTGTAATCCTTTACGCAATATCTACTAGACGGATTGTTATGTTTTAGTACACGTGTAGAATATAACCTGGAATAACACATAAGGTACTTATTATCCAAGCAAGTTCCCATTGGAAAAAAGCCCCGAGGCGCAGCTAGTAAATAATATAATTTAATTTCTGGCCTTAAATTGATACATAATATATGTATGTGTATGAAATCTCTCTCTCATCTTCATGAATTAATTACCCAGGTTAGATCGATTTATAAAGAGTGTTACTAAATAAATATATTTCTATTATAACTATTTAATTAAATAAATAAATTCTTATACTAAATAATTGAACAAAAACATTTTATTTATAGTTGCCGAATCACCTTTTTGAAGAATTAGTAATGGATATTTACGACGAAATAGATCGACGGGAAACGGAAGCAAGTAAGTCTCAGAATACATATTTTTATTTATTTAAAAGCATTCCTAGAGTCTGAAGTTGAAATTGGTATTTAGTAATATTATGTACTATTTCTATAAAGGATCATTCTATTCTTGTATCTTTGCTATTAACATTGCCTAACTGAGAAGCGCTGAATTAATTCAGCTGAGTTGGCATCGTTCTGATAGCTCAGTGGTTAAGAGCACTGTTCCGGTTCCCGATAAGATAAGGGCGTGGGTTCGATTTAATTCCCGTTCGATTGCATAATTTTTTAATTTCATGTTTTTTTAACACTTTCAAATTCAAAATGATGATATACATCACATAATGACCAAAATCCCGTTAATAAAAAAAATATAAAGAACATGATAATATATTTTTAAGAGCGCTACAGGCGCACGTATAGGCGTGGTGTTAAAGTGCGTCAATGCTGGCCGGAAATAAAAAAAAAAAATTAAGAACACTTAATTATATTTTTAAAATATCGCAATGTTCTTAATATATTTTCCCACCAGTCTGGCAGACGAGCGCGACAGGCCTGGAGCGCAGCGGCGTGGTGTTCCTGCCGGTGAACCCCGCGCTGTCGGCGCCGCGCAACCAAGGCCGGCAGAAGCTGGCGCGGCTGTCGGCGGCGGAGCTGGCGGCGCTGCTGCGCGACGTGCTGCTGGACGCCACTCGGCGGGAGCACATCGCCAGGCTGCAGCCCAGAGGTTTGTTCATTCTTCATATCGGTATACCTACTACTATTCATATTTGCTATATCTCATTCGTCTATTCCCTTATAAGATTATGAGAAAGATTTTTTTTTTTTTTCAAAATTAAAGATGTAAGAAATAATAGCCTATCCTACTAATATTATAAATGCAAAAGTTTGTGAGGATGTGTGTATGTATGTTTGTTACTATTTCACGCAAAATCTACTGAATCGATTTGTTATGAAATTTGGTACACGGGTAGAATATAACCTGGAATAACACATTGAGTACTTTTTATCCCGAGAATTTCGGGATAAAAAGTACTCACGGGATCGAAGCCCCGAAGCGCAGCAAGTTATTTTATATTTCTAGCGGCCCGTCCCGACTTCGCTCGGGTAAAAACAATAATAAATTATACACCTGAACCTTCCTCAGGAATAAATAAATAAATAAATAAATATATTAGGACAAATCACACAGATTGAGCTAGCCCCAAAGTAAGTTCGAGACTTGTGTTATGGGATACTAACTCAACGATACTATATTTTATAAATAGATACATATATAAATAAACATCCAAGACCCGGGCCAATCAGAAAAAGATCATTTTCCATCATGACCCGACCGGGGATCGAACCCGGGACCTCTCGGTTCAGTGGCAAGAACTTTACCACTGCGCCACCGAGGTCGTCAAACACATCACACTATCTATTGATAAAAACCGTATGAAAATCCGTTTCGTAATTTTTGAGTATATCGGAAACAGACGGGCCATTAATTACATTATATATGTGAGGATATTTTTTTTCATCGTAGGTTTGTCGTGCGTGACGTCGCTGCGTCAGCACTCGCAGCTGTCTGACGACGAACCGCTGTACGACTCTGTTGCGTCTGACGACGACTACGCTGCGCTGGCGCCCAGCGACTTCGACGTATGTACCACCGCGACTGTAGTGTTACTGGAATAGATCTGTGGCGTGTGGTTCCACCCTAGAATAGTCCTATTCTACTGGATGTCGTACGAGGCGACTAGGGGTCACACAGCCTAGACAGCTGGTTGGCAACAATAGCATTCCCAACGAGGGTTGAACGTCAAGCAGACGGCCGGTTATAAAATCACAGCCAAATCTTGAAAATTTTAAGGTTTTTATGGTGATCCCGGGTTTCGCGGCTTCACAACCCCGTAAGAATCCGTAAACATGCAGAGATGACAGAGTATTGCTATGGAATAGAATAGAAATATTTACATTTAGAATACTAAAACACACACGTAACATTAAAAATAGAACAAAAGAGAGTAGACGTTAAATATTCTAAAAAAAAATACTGACTAAACTGTGCAATACAATAAATAGTATCCTTACTATAATTGACTTTTGCAAAAATGATTTTACATCACATTTTGATTTTGTCCATAGATGTCGAGCATAGCACCAAGGATCGGAGAGCCAGTAGCATCAACATACAACCCATCGCTGCCCATCGAACAACCACTCAACATTGAACTGCGAAGAACCCAGTCCCCCAACAATCTAGTTCAAATCGCACCACAGAAGAGTGAAATAGCCAGTCTCAAAAAGGAATTGGACACGAGAGACTCAACGATCACCGAACTGA
Organism: Plodia interpunctella; assembly: GCF_027563975.2. Lineage (NCBI taxonomy): Eukaryota > Metazoa > Arthropoda > Insecta > Lepidoptera > Pyralidae > Plodia > Plodia interpunctella. The sequence continues at coordinate 10,679,935 of NC_071296.1, read as the reverse complement.
AGAATCAATTGAAGAATCTACAATCTATAGTCGAGCAATTGACCAAGGAAAACAGTGTTCTGAAGACGAATAGTGTTGATGATGATCACAGTTTGACGTCACAGATATCTGAAAGTATAAACGAAAGTATCAGCAGTAATATAGTGGAGGTTCAATGTAGCTCGAAGCCGGAACGGGGTAAAAGCTTGGAGACGGAAGAGTTGAGCGGAATGGATGAGTTGGACACGAGGCAATCGTTAAAGAGTACTCAGAGGCCGGTCAGTATGTTTGAGGCTAGGGAGGGGCCAAGGAATAACTGGCAGGTTACTAAACATCAGGTACTAATCATTAATTTTACTAATTCTCAGTTGCTAAGTCTAATATTGTAGCCGAAGTAGTTGTAGATTAAATTAGTAGCTATCGAGTAACTTTTATAGTATTATATTTAACATGGGGTATAGAGGCCCTAGCTCCTAATATTAACTATGGACTTACTAAATGATTTGATGAATTTCAACCTATTTATAGGTTGAAAAAATGGTGCGTTGTAATATTTATCATTATTATTTAATATTAGTTGTAATAAAAAGCCACGGTGCCTGTGTGCCTAATGGTTCGGTTGTGGTTTTACCACCGGCCGCATGCTTGACGTCAATCCTCTTTGAGAATAGTATTGTTGCGTATCAGTTGTGAGCGATTTTTGTCCCATGATCGCCTCGTACGATCTCTACGTAAAACTATATAGTGGTTCTCATAAATATTTATTGAACATATTTGTGAACAAATAAGTGTTTTCTCCCAGTTCACCATTATTTTGTTCACGCTCATGTAAGAGAGATGCGCGTATTAGAAATACATGAGAAGAAAGGAGACAGAGTGCTGACATCATATCTCTCTCATAACGTACCGGCCCAGTTTGCCACTTTGTATTAAATTAGTCGGACTGGGTCGGGAGTTGAATGGAAATCTTCTGATTCATTTGCCGGTCGTCCATATAGGTTTCTCAGTCATCGGGCGCACAAAACAATCACAAATCTCTGTATAGACTTGAAGAAACAGTGACACAAACATTTCAGCTGACGACCGTATCCGGTCTGGATGAGGGGCGTGAGACGGGGAGACGGACGCAGTGCCCCCCCTCCCCGCTGTCAGTGCAGACCCGCGCGGAGAGCGTGACGCGCGCCATCCAGCGGCTGTGGGCGGCCGCCAGGGAGCGCCGGCCGCGGCTGCTGGACCACGCCGACGATATCGGAGCGGCGGTCGATGATCTGCTTCAGCTGTTCCCGCAGGTATGGCTCAGGTGACAACCTACACTTTATATAGGCTTCAAAAGAGATTTCAATAAAGCCCCGTTCATATTTTGATTAGTGTTAAGTGCATGTAGTAAGTACACTGATTAGTGCTTCTTCGTTTTCTACTTGACCGGTTATGTGTTAAGTGTAAGTGCACTTAACACCCGCTTATAAGCCCGGTTCGCGTTTTGATTAGTGTTTCTATATAATATCTTTCGCGTACATAAAAAACACATGTGTATGTGCATCAGTTTACCGAATACCATTTGCTGGTCATTTGAGACCTTGAAATGAAATATGAATGTGATAAATCCTAGCTTTTATAACACATATGAGCCATCTATATATATGAAAAAGTGAAGAATTACTTGTAACAACATCAAATTTATTTACTTGTGCCTACATCTACCACGCCACATGCACAACGCCGTAGATGTAAAAGCCGACCAAACGCGACGAATAACAAGCCTCACAAGTGATCCACGACTAGTGTCGGACAGATGGCACTACGGTCGACTCACTACAGAATCTAATGCCCGGTTTACATTATTCCAGTCCAGTGATCTAGCGAGATTCCAGTCCAGTGCTGGACTGGATCTGTTACATCTACATTATTCCAGTTATTTAGAAGCCGTTGAAGTGTGAACAGTACAGTGACAATGATTTCAAGAAGAGATCAGTTTCGAAAATGTTTTAAACGTGCTCAATTACTCTTGCTACAAGAAGTTATTAATGAGGTTGATAAGAAACTAGAAAAAGGAACGGATTTGGGTGAGAAATTGGATCAGCGAAAGAGATCAAAAAGGAGGGTCAGTAATGCTTTTGCAACAACGCAGACAGTGCGTTTTCGATTGGAAGCATATATACAACCTCCGACATGGCACCGTCTGCCGCGTGCGGTGCCCGGCGCTGCGCCTAGCGACGGGAAGATCTTCTCTTTGTGGCGGTCAAGCATAATCACCTGGCTCCCGCTACATGTTTAACATACTAGGTATACATGTTATGTAGTGATCAGGAAAAGAGGAAGGCCTAGGATGAAATGGTTGGATGCATCAAAAAGTTCAACAAAGAAAGGAAGAGAACACAAAGGATAGTAATGGGTGGAGGAATTTAGGGCGGCTTTTGTCCAGCAGTAAGACTCAAACAGCTAATAAAAAAAACTATTATATAGTACATTTATACATAATTTATAAAAAATTTAGCGGACCCTGTGCTCCGACGCTCAACATGGAAGAAACCATGAACTCTACCCTCAGATGAGACAGAGTACACCTATACATAGTTATCTGTAAACATGATTAATATTGTTGCATGTTCCAGACGTGCCCAGACCGCGAGCTGCAGTCGGTGCTGTGCTCCCTGCGGCTGGCCTGCAGCGACCTCTGCTCCTCGTGCTCGTCCTCCGCCCCGACGTCGCTGGATGACGTCAGGGCGGCCGCGTACGACCTCGCCAAGGCCACCAAACTGTTGGTGACGCACTTCCAGCCGGCCTCCTAGCGAACACCCTATTACTACACCACGGTGTAGTAAGGTTAGTGACTTTTTGTTATAGGACTCTTTCACTGTGCAAATTTTTACGGCAAGAGCGTAAATGAAAAATCTTTTTTGAAATTTTTCCTTTTTCTTGCCATCCGTCGTCTACTAATATAATATTGTAGGAGGAAAAGTAGGAAAGTTCTGAAGCTCTGCGGCTAAGGAAGAACCGAACCCGGATGAGAGATATACCGTGGTGGTATTAGCCAATAGAGAATATATACTGTGTAATTTGTAACTTTGATCAGGAAGAGATTTTGATGCATTTATTTAATGATAACATTTTCAGATTGGACTTGCCATGAAAATTTGGACAAACAAAAATGAATTAGTCTATAATATTCTATATGATAATAATTAGGGTGATTGTATTGAAGTGTGAAATGCATATATTTGACTTTTGAGAAAATACTCTAAAAATGTTACACAGTCTGTTAAGAAAGCGAAGAAAATAATAGAGGGCGCTATCTCCTTGCTGGCAACACTGGGTGTTTTTCAACCAATCTTGATCGTTTTATTCGGTGTTGCAATGGCAAAAAAATGTAGTTAAGAATCCGTATTGTTCACTTTCTTGCCAGAATGTAAGTTGAATTGAATTAATCGACAATGTCTGAAAGTGACGATATCACTCACAATTATCGACGATAGATTTAAATCGAGTGCGACTCATCTATCTTGAGAATGATCTAAAGATATCAAAACTATTGTCTATATCTCCGTCGATAATAATGTATGCCATGGCTTTATTAAGTTTCAGAATAAAAATGTATTGGAAATAAAATCAATTTCTTGATCTCTTTTTCGGCGAAAGAATGCTATCCCTATCAGTCATTTTTTATGAGATTATTTATACTATTATTTTTCGTCATAAGAATTTCAGTAGATCATGTCTTTTTCCGAATATCATTCTTTAAGATTAACTTTATATTGTATTATTTAATAAGACGTAATGTATTGTGTATGTCTAAAATAAATAGTTTGTCAAATGCACTTGTGAGCAAGTTTACTTGACATATTCATTATTGTTTTAATATCATATCCAGTAACAGTGATTATTTTAATTAGTTTGTATTATCGTATTAGGTTTGGTTGTTCGAATGTATTTCTATAAATAACCTTGCTCACAAGTGTACTTATGTTTAAGGCGTATTTTTTGTGATTTGTTGTGTTCAATGATTGAATTTAAGGGATGTTGTCTTCCTGATGTTATGTTCAAAGTCTAAAGTTTTAGACCAAGTATTGGCGCCAAATTGTTGGTGAGACTTATAAATTAATGACAAATTAGTGTGTACGATTAAATGAGGCTGTTTGTAGTTTCGCGAACTTTTGTATTTGCGAAAATATAACGTTTAAAATCTGGGCTACGCCAGTCAAATTGGCGGTAAGTTAGTACTTTACCCGCATTCCTCGGACTTTATAGTATTATATATATATATATATATATATATTTCTCAGTTCAATTTCCCGTTTCCCGCTGCGTGTCTCGTCCCGCAAACTTGTCCAACTTGTCCGCTTCCTGCTATGTAATGTAGACTTACAATATCCCGTACCGTTTCCTACATACTCGTATTATGTGCCATCATGTTTTTCGCAATGTGTCCCGTCCCGTTACCCACTACGTGTCTCCTTCCCATTTCCCGCTCCGACTCCCACTCCCGCTTTCTGCAACACGTGCCGTCCCATTTTCCATGACGTTTTACGTCCCGGTTTTTTATTAACCACAAACATACATTAAACATTTTTTGTATTTACTATTACTGTTAATTACTATAAAAAGTAATAAGTAATTTCAACTATTTAGCTATCGCGGTTCATGAGATATAGCCTAGTAACAAGACAAACATACAGACGTTGCCCGCGGCTTCGCCCGCGTGATGTGTCTTTGCTCTGTCTACACCTAAGAAATAAAGTCGTGTAAAATTGGTTTCTATATAGAAAAGGTCTAGCAGGGTCAAATCACACGAACTTATTGTCCTTGGAGAATTGACCTCGAAGGGCCACCTCGTCTGCTGTAAAGTGGACGACGTAATGCGCGCGACGTTTGCACTGACGAACACCCTGGCTTTATAATAACCCCATTCCACCCTAATAGGGATGATGGTATTTCACTTCCACCACGTTAGATTTCAAATACGTTGTATTATTCGTAATCAGCGACCCGAAAAACCGTACAAACAATACCCATGTTGATATTTTTCCTTATTAGCCCCTTTCCCCCCATTTAGGGGTAAATTTTTGAAAAATCCGGAGACCCTTATTTACTCATTTATTGATAAAAGTAATCCTGTAAAGTTTCAAACAAAACAAATTAAACTACAGATTAGTTTCCCCATACGAACTTTGAACTTTCACTCACTTAGAGAGTGAATTTTGAAAAATCCTTTCTTAGTGCACCCCCTAGGCCACATAAGGAATCTACGTGCTAAATTTGAAGTTTCTAAACTTCTAAAGGTTTAGGCTGTACGACCATATGTCAGTCAGTCATTCAGTTTGTTCTTTTATATATTTAGATTAGAGGAGCGAAATGATACAGGAAGCTGAAGTTTTCTGTATTTTTTGAAGTTTTTATTTGAATGTTTAAATTGAGCTGAAGCTTGTTGAATACTTTCATTAATCTAACCTTAAAACTTTGCTAAAAATGTGTAAAACTATGTTGAAAAATATGATTCAACAAGCTAAATTATACCGTACTAAACATTTTGCGGGCGCTCGACGAGACGGAAAAAGTTTTGTTATAACTGCTATCCGTAGTGCGTCCGCGATATTGTTTTAACAATTATTTACTATATTGTGTGCGAACACTTATGTATAAGCGCTTATTTTTAGCAAATTTTACAAAAATTAACATTTTCGCTCAGTTAATAAATTAAAAATATGTTAAATCTAACCTTCTATTGAAAGTATAAAATGTATACCAGTATATATGGATATATTTATTTAACGCTTTACGCTTTTGATGTATTCTAATGCAATGCTGTTAGGATGGTATTATCAAGCAAAGAGAAAGTTTTAGGTTGTAAAGTTTATCTGTCTCGACATTACTTAATAATATATTTAACATTTGTGAATTTGTATTAGATAGAGTAATAATAAATGTGAAATCAATTGGATATATAATCAAGGCCATATACAGTTAAAAGTACAGCTTGTCTGAGTTGAAACGACGCGGAGCACATCAGAATATGCCCACTTGACTAAATTGATTACTGTGTATGGTACAATGGAATACACACTAATGAGAGCCCGCGGCGGAGCTCAAAACGCTCGTGAAATTCACCCATTTGCTATTTATTACACACTATTTGGCAATATAATAATTTATAATAAACTAACTTAACCTAACATGCAATGTGTGCCACAGAAAATTGGTTGCAGTTCAGCTCGTTGTTGTTCAGACAAAGCTGTGGAACCGCTGATTTTTAGTTGCCACCAGATTTTCGATGGTGGGTCGTGTTATTTTAACCTAGATAAGCTATACCCTTTTTTGATTGCAAGGAATTAGTTGTGTTTCGCGCGTTTCTGGCTTGAATACCACCAATATGTCGGTTCGTGTAACAGAGTTAGTGATACGTTGTTGAAAAGTTATTGGGCAATTGAAAATAATCGTAGTGACCGCTTTTGTTCACTGTTTTATTATTCATAATTTCTTAGACATGCGGCATAACGAACAACAGGAATATATGTGGCCGTCCAAATCGAAAGGGACCTTAAAGCACCCGGCACTAACGCCATTATTGCCGTTGTTTTGTATTGGAACAACGGCAATAAGAACCTAAATGCCAGCCGCCATAAGGTCTCTTTTGATTTGGACCGCCACATACGGCTATCTACGAACGATGTATTAACTTGTTTAAGTTGATATGAAGCGCGCCATTATCGTAATTTTTCACAAGCGATTTTTTTTTATTATAAATGACATTTGGACTTTGACAAGTTATACTTTTCGAGCGAGTGACAGAAACGGATTATCACCATAGTTCGTTTTGTTGCGTGACTTAAAAAATACGTACAATATAGTGATGACGACGACCGATTGCGTGGTATCCTAAATTAGTAACAGTTTACAAGTAAAGAGATTTTAATAGAAGGCTATCAAATGTTTTTAAACGGCTACACTGTTTGAAATGTTGTTTTTCAAACAAAGAATGGATACCGATTTATGTTATCTTTTATACCCAATTCTAAAAAAAAAAACCTCAATTTTCTTTTTCAAATCAACCACTTGTTAGCCATCGCAGAACAAATGCGACGCCTTATTCACACATGTACCTGTCTTTCTCTACAGAAAGATACGCTTTTCCAATTTTCATTACATTAATATACTTTAGTTGTTAGTTATTTGTAGAAACTTATACACGATATGGCGGTTAAACCAATGGTAGTGTAGCGTCTGCATCGCGTTTGATTTTAGACAAAATGTTGTTGTGGAAAGTGTGAGAAACCTGCTTCAGTTTCTACACACCGAGAAACTGGAAAGTTTCTCATGCCGTTTCATATTTTTTTGTCGCATTCGGACGCGATGAAACCATTGGTTTAAAGATACAGTATAAGCTGTGACCCAGCAGTAAGTAATCGTATATTATTTCTCCAAACGTTTCAAGTAGTTTCGGCTTTATAACGAGTGATCTTTGTCACTGATGATGAATAAACATGTCAAAATAGCTCTCTATATGCATTACTTAACGCTGGAGACAGAAGGTTTCGGCGGTACGTTGCGTCGTATCGCGCACAAGTGCCATGCTCGTTTGAACGAGCACGAAAATTCGTTCAAATTGGTGTAACCAAAGCTTATTAACATAGTTAAATATCCCGCAATTGATTAAATGTCACAAATCTGCATTTTATCTGTAACTTCTCATTCTACGTCATTCCATATTATGTGTTCTTTTCTATATGATTATAATTTTAATGATTAACTCTGTAATATGCTTTAAAAATAATTTTACTTTGCAGGGACATTGTATTTTGTCTTTCAGATCGTATCTAGCGCGAGCACACCAGCGCCGTCATCACAATGTCTAAGAAAAAAAACAAATTGATAAAAATATTTTGGTGGCGCTAGTGTGCTGCTAAATATGGCTTTAAACAAATTGCATTATTAGATAATTGATTTCTCGGATAGATCTACAATCGAGAAACCTATGATTTAATGCGAGAAATGTATTCAGCTGTTTGCGTATAGTGCCTATATGAGACTATTCGCGTCAATCCAAAACCTACATGAGTCACCAAAAAGCATTCAGTGAATGTCCCTGCGGATGAACGCCGCATTTTCTTCTACAGTAGATATTATATTCATGTTCAGTCTACTGTAATTATTTGTACAGTCTACTAACTTTTATTTAACCAGTACTGCACACTATGTCCTTTGTTTGGCAATTCCTATTAGATTTTTTACACTTTGTTAGTATGAAAAGTGTTTATAACATGACAAAAGCTTGTAAAAAGAATAGTTTACTACCCTGCAATCCACCACAGAGGCACTTGAATTTTTTTTTATTCTGCAAGAGTGAATTTCATTTAAGTATTGAAAACAAATACATAGTGTGCGGTAAATGATAATTCCATAAGAAATAGAGGTGCTTGAATCAAAACGTAAGTTCCCAATGCCCAGTGCTCGAGTAGTACCCAGTACACAGAATTTGATGAAATCGTGCCTAAAATGTTAAATTATATTCATACATTTGTTAGATAGCCCTAGATATGTTTAACTATCAGTTGTGTAAATTTTATATGAGCGTTTCATTATGTGTTGACATATAACATACCTATAGTTATATGATGTGAATTTTAATACTGTAGTTATTTAACAAATGTATTAGCTTTCGTACGGAATGTATTTAGTATTTATATACATATGTGATCACTCTATGTGCCAATGGTTATGTAAAAGACGTAGCGTAGGATAGTCAATTGGTATAGCACGTTTATTTGACGCCTGTTTCCGAATGTTTTTCAACGTTTTGACACAGTAATAAATACTGACGCGCGATTATCATTATTTCAACCCTTATTTACACAGCATTGGCCTCTGAATTTCAAAGTAATGGGAGAGGAAAAAGATTTGGAAGATTTTGTTTTGTATTCGAACAACGGCAATAAAGACCTAAGTGCCAGTCGCCATAAGGTCCCTTTTGATTTGGACGGCCACATACGGCACGAACGATGTATTAACTTGTAAATGAAGCGCGCCAATATCGTAATTTACACAGCATTGGCCTTTGAATTTCAAAGTAATGAGAGAGGAAAATGATATAATCCGTGCAGTACGACGAGTCAGAGGACATGTTTATAATTATGTACCTACCAAGTATTATTGAGATGTTGTCGTAAAATAGTGGTAAAACTTCTAACCCTGTATAAGGATTTTAGTTCTAAATGCTAACATCACATTAACACAGAACTTGGTTAGATAAAATGGAAACAGGTGTATTTTTAATTGAATTTATTGAAAATTATAATAACCTATTATTATTAAAGTTTATTAATTTGGAAATCAATACTTGTTTTATTTCTATTCTTGTATTTTGAAAGTTACGCCGGGAAATTATAGTTCAAAAGTAATAATTGTCTCTTTTACAGGAAATAAAATATTTTTTTTATATAAAATATTGATTTTATTGTTATAAAATTTGAACACACCCACACACAATAATTATAATTAAAATATCGTTTTGTATTTTATTTACATTGTACAATTATTTTGTGAATTATCATAATTTAAGATCGTAAATTATGAAGTGAAAGAAATAAGTCACATAAAATTCATATTTAGGTATATTTGTAAATACATTGCATATTTAAATATGGCCTCCAGTTTTTTTGTACATTCATCACACAAAACTAAAATAAACACACGCAACTCTTAAAAACAATGATGTACATAATTGACATGATTATTTTTACAAAGGCTTTTCGTAATTACAATTCTCATTATAGTTAATACCATGCCTCAGTGAACAATAGATCTCGGAACTAAGCTCAAGGTCTGTCGGTTAATTGACAAAAAAAAATAATTGCTTCGACATCGGCCAAGACGCAAGTTATGTGAACTGCCACCTTCCATTTATGCGCAATTAATATTGTACTCGAGATTACGTCACTTCTACGGTTGACCCTGATTTGCTATGGACTCGATTACTTTAGTCTTTTTAGTTTATGTTTATTGTATTATAGCCAAACAACACGCTAATTCGGTTCGATGATTCATTTCTTTAGATCCGCGTGGGTACTTATAGGTAGACCGATGGTACCTATATAATGCTTTACATCGATAAATATTTTGCCCAAAAGCCACTTACATGGTCCTAATATATATGGTCATTATAATGTACTAACTGTCGCCTGTGACTATGGCCTCAGTAGACAATGTAAGACCCCGGGCCACTAACTATCTATTCCAAATTTCATCAAAATCGGCCCAGCTATGGAGCCGTGAAAGCGTGACAAACTTTCGCATTTATTCTTAATATTGGAATTATATGTAACAGTGATAGTATTTTTTATTACTTAAAGAAACGCACACAAGCGCATACTGTGCATAGTTTGGCGAAGTGAAGATAAAAATATTTTTGTGCGTCGTACCTAGTTTGGCCCACCCTCATGTTTTGCGGTCGCGCGGACTACTTACACATTGTGTGCTTAGCTGTCCAAATACCAATGCACGCCGAACTAGAGACAGATTCATGCATTATTTGTTCTAGCTGTTTCTGAAATTGTACAAATACTTTTAAGAGAAATGAACACAAGTTCGTGGAATTTCTTGTGTGTTTTTGACAGTTTATTGGTGCAAAATTGTCTTGCTTTGTTCGCCATCTGACCTGTAAGAAATTGAATAAAATAATATATTTTACCCGTAAGAATTTCCATTATTGAGGCCGTGACATTCCAAATATTGTTGTGCTCACATTTATGTAGTGTTGATAATATCTGCTAACGTTAATTTCACGTTACATTTAATTAGTACAAAGCACTTTAGACCACGAGTTAGGTACAATGCCAAAAGAAAACGTAACTAAAGTAAAATATTTTTCCGCGTTTATGCTAATGGTGCTTATGTACCTATTGTTCCTAAACTTTTCTTGGTTTAAGCGTCTACCAACAATTTGCATATGAAAATGACAGTACCTAATTATTGTACATTGGACATAACTTCACGTATACTAGAACAAATAAATACTGGCTGGACGGTCAAGAGTTTAGTACCTAATTACTACAATATGCAGTCTTTGTGAATTTATTATTCAAAGAAAAACTTCCATTACTGACAAAATAGCAAATACCTATCACGAAACTATGATTGCAAAAAATGCACGAAAAATTTTGTATGACATTAAAGTTTTGCGCATACTGCGACCGAATTAAAATCGTTTATCTCGGTACAGTAACCAATAAAAGTGCTAGGTATACTAAAGAACATTGAATGAAATGTGGTCATTGCTTTTGTCATCATAAAAAACTATACATTCCCCCAGAGCGGAACCTTGACATCTGCATACAGTTCTGGCTATTTGCCTACAAGTGTTCAGGAACACTTCCAGATGCAAATCGCCTGATTGCCGCCGAAGTACATGTAGCAGATGGTGGTGCACTCGTACGTGATCTCGAAGCCGTAGGACTCCCCCACGACCACGTGGAAGGCGGGCCCAAATTTCTTGTCCATGGACTCCTTGACCATCCTTGCAGCCAGCTCGTTATTCTGCGCGTACTTTTCGCATGCCGTCACTGACAGCTCCATCGCTTCTGTGCGCATTTCTTCGTTCATGTCTGAATGCTGGAAACAATTTGGATATTGATTATAATCAACGTTCGTGGCCGGAAATAGATTACAAAATTCTTTCGTTGAATCTAAATTACACTCTTGTTGTTACAACGTAAGTAGATCAATCTAAACAATATTGTTGAACACTCGAACTAGTTTTTCATGACTTTAACTTTTTGCAAAGTTTTAGAAAATCATATTTTGCCGCGCATGATCAAAACAACAATTTCACAGAATCTTCTATATAGAATATTCAAAGATATAATCTATTCAAATAATAGATATAATCTATTCAAAGATTTCGAGGAAATGCGTGAGTACCTATTACCAGAAACAATTTAAAGGCCCTAGATTTGCACACAATCATCTAGGTACCTTTGGAGTTTTAGATCTGGTTGGGATTCTTCTACGAAAATAGACCACTCAATAAACTTGAAATTTTCTGCGTCTTTGTAAGTATTATATTTCACCTAATTTGCTTTTTTAAAGTACTTAGGTACTTACTTACAAAAAAATCTATCTATAATGCAAACCAATCAAAAAGGATATCCAAAAAGGAAATCCAAAAGGATATGAAACAAAATTCAAAGAAATGGTACAACTGCTAAAACAAACAAATTTAGTGATGGTGGATATTATTGGTAGATACAGTCAGCAACAATAGTATCATTCATAATGTAAAGTAACAAGTCTTAAATCATTTCTTTATTAACTACGAATTCGTTTTTCGCTTTTATTGTTTCAACCATAGAGTCTCTTTTGCTGTGTTAGAATGCGGCGCTAGCTACAACTTGTGCACAGCTGGCTGTCAGATTTTCCATTTCCAACGACCGTTGTAAGAGTTCGGAAGTTAAGAAGTTTGTTCTATCAAGTGTTTACACTACGAACGATGACCGCCTACTTAGATCAGAGGTACTCGTTGACATGAAAATATTATTTATCATTCAGTCCATGGAAAACATGTGAAAAACACATCTAATCTGCGTTCGTCTTCGTGGGAAACGTAAACGAATGATTTCTAAATAAATTCATATTATCTTCGAACTTCTACTAGGTATAGGTTCATTGTCTTTTCATTATTAAGTTTCAATGGAATGAGGATCAAATATGACTCACAAATTTTTCGAAGGGCCTAGAATACATCCCTGTCCAACACCAACGCGATTCACGAGCCAAACAACTTTTTGCAGGCATCAATTAATTTCAGCTTGGCGTAATTACCTGATAAATAAATGCAAACGAACCTAGTATTAATAAGACAATGGAATGCGAATTAATTGATTCCCATGTCGACAAATCCGGGGACGGTAAGCCGATACGCAGACATGGTGCATCGACGCGGTACACTGGCCACGTCAGTGTTCCTCCTGCCGCCTCTCTCGGACCTTGATTTGTACGAAATTCGATACCTACGCCGTATTAGTTACCTAATTCATTGAAGAAATGGTTTTACTTTTTTATTAGTTGCTTTTGACATTGGAGAGAAACCCTATAGATTACTCATGAAAACACATTGTTTACAAAGGTCTAGGTAATCTAATAACTTCTTGCACTTCATGTAAGTACACTTAAATGCACATAGCTATAACTATAGATATACATATAAACGGACGACAAGATTACATAAACGCACATGCGATTAAGCCAGATTAAGCACACACAAAATTTGTGTTTTTTTATCGGTTCGTTTGGAAATTCGAAATCGTGAAAGTGTAGATACAAAAATATTTTTCCGACCCGACTGTAAAATCCAAAAATTAACGCGTACATTACGCGTACATAACATAAATAAATACCTAATTTTTATTTGTCTTGCGATCATTCAAATACAATAATTAATGATGAACTGAAATTGCAGATTACTTACCCTAATCAAAGGATATGTGTGTATCACTTTTTCTCCTGCACCTGGGGCCGCCGCCGCCGCTGCCGCTGCGCCCTCCTCAGCCATCGCCTAGAGCTGGACAACGTACTTAGAGAAAATATTCGCGATCTTCCAAATATCGAGCACAATACAAACGCGACGTATCGCCTCGCGCGTCGGATCCCCACTGTTTACGCGTTGCCTTGGATACAGACGGAGGCGGGAAGCTGTTGATTGATTTTTCTCGACGTGCAACCAACTGCATGTAACCAGCCAGTGTGTGCCTTTGCTTACTCAGCAGTTCTAATGTAAACATTTTGTATCAATGAGCAAACGCGAAAGTAAAAGTAGATGTACCTACTTACTTAAGTTGTCATTAAAAACTTGCATAAAAAAGTATTTGGGCGTAAAAGTCAATAGGGAGTTTAACATTTATCCCGCCAAAGTACAGCACTGTATGTTAGCTACATAAAAGCTTTGCCGCCTTTTGCTATGTAGATTAAAACGTTTATTTAGAGTACTTTATTAATCCTTTCATTATGTAAGCATTCGTTTGTGAAAGTATACAACAATGTAGCATATTCGGGTGCCGAAATATTGAGAAAATCGTTTTCCATAACATAAAAAAACTTCGACAACTGTGGGATACGACTCACGCTGTAAAATTTTCGAGCCAGTAAACGGTCGAAAAGAAGCTCGGAACACTTCTCACGTGAAGACTTATTAAAATATGGACTATATACAGGTAAGATCTTCAGTCAAAATCAAGTTTATATCCGTTTATGAAAACAGTTGACCGAATAATGCAGAACGTAACCTAAAATAGTGTTATTATTTTCAGGATAATTCACTAAATCCTTACTTTTTCTTTTAAACTCGGACCACGACTGCGTAGAAGGTATTTTTGGTCGTATGCAACTATATTGAAAATTGGTGCTTTTTGGCTCCATTGGCAATGTTTGTGTACCTTAGTTGTACCAGTAGCGCCATCTGTGTTGAACTTTGCGTAATATACCTATCGACCCGTATGCCACCGGCCAGTCTAAATATTTGTAAAAAGATAGATTGATATAGATTAACAGTCATATTAATATTATGATATTATTATTATTATTTAATATTATAACATTAATATGATTGTTAATCTTTCATTAGGTATAATGTTATAATATGACAAACATGAAATGCAAGAGATAGTTATTAATATTATACAGGAGTAAATAATAACTCGTCCACTTTGCATATTTTGCATGCACCTGCACCTAGAGGTATGTAGCACCCCTCATTTTAATTAGTGGGGTATTGTTAAATTAAATATAATTTGGCTGTTTGTGTTTAATTTGTGAGCCCACAAGTTTCGTCGAACATCGATGTCAAAAACTAATTACTGTCATAATCAGCTGTTTATTGTCTTCGTCTTCATCCTTCCTTCCTTCATTCGATTCATGTTTGTAATGCGATGAGTTGATTCGTTTTGTATTTACATGTTTTATATTTTAGTACTAC